>NC_138530.1:27361635-27396635 GCF_964234715.1 Podarcis melisellensis | reverse complement strand
CCGTTTCACTGCAAAGTGGAAGCAAACAATGACAGTTGAGAAGTTGGTTAGGATAAGCTTCCCCACATCAGTATATAGACATAGAGTGCTTCCCATTTTACTTTAAGCTGCTTACCAAAAGAGGTGAAATGGCAGGAAGGCTAGTACCATGTGGGCATAGTGGCAGGGTACTGTGCTAACCTCCCCCACTGCCCTTTTTCATCCTCTGGGTTTCTCTTACATTACTGTTTCATGTTGGCAAACGGTTCCATGTGTTTTTCTTTCCATTAAACATTTCTCCCATGCTTCCTAATCTGCAAAAGACCCATGAGACTAGTTATTTCATCTTGTCTTCCCCTGAGCTTTAATTGAATTGCAGGAAGCTAGTGCAGCTGGCTAACACATGGATATTGGTGTCTCTCTGCTTTCAAGGGAAGTTCTTCCTGTTACCTTTATTTTTGAAAGGAAGTCAATTTTTTTTTAAAAAAAATCACTAATAATGTCTAATAATAATTTTTTTAAGTTCCCCGTGTTATATTCTGTGCACATTGGTTCTGAAGCCAGTGACTGAAGTGGATGGCAAAACACAGGGCCAATTTATATCATAATTGTGAATCTTTTCCTGAACTGAACAATTTCAGGCTGCAGGTGGAATGTTTTATGTTTATGTGATCACCTCTGGGGTAACTTTTTTTTTTAATCTACTAGTATGTCAAGGAGAAGGGCTCACACTTATAACATGTGGAATAACACTTCCATTGTTTCAAGACTTTTATTAAATAAATGTGATACCAAGAGGCTGACTATTTCCAGCCTGCTACTGATTTACTCTGTGACCTGGGCAGTTCATTTAACCTTTCTGTAATTTTCTGTATCTTTATTCAAGAAGGATAATAATACTTTATATCCCAGGAGTGGTGAGGACTAATTAGTTAGTGTATTACAATGTTCTATGTAAGTGATAAATATAATTAGTATTAAATTAAGAAGATAGTGTGCATGAATCCTCAATATGGTGGAAAGAGGGACTGTCTGAAACAATGGTTCTTAACCTAGGAATTGCATGGAAAGGTTGTCCAGGAAATTTGTCCATAATAGTGGAGGGAGAAAGAATTTCTCACTTTATATATTATTGCCTGCAAATATTTTGTCCATAAATTATTATTTTTTGGGCAATTCCTTCCCATGCTTTAACATTGCTTATGTTTTTGTAGTTTTGGGGGATATTGGGACATGTAACTCCCCTCCCACATTGGCTTCCCTATGGAAATTATAACTGAATCACAAACTACAAATCAAAATTTGTCATCAGTGCCTGCATTGGCATCAAAAAATCAATAGGGCCTATGGTTGGAAGTTAACTTATTATGAAACTGATTAGTTTGTTTCAAATCAGGATCCCTGGTTCAAGCACAACACTGAGATTTTTTTAAAAATGAAACTTAATTGGTCAGAAGTCCCCCTCCTAGTCACAATGGAGGAGGAGGGAAAATTGCATAAGTTCACTGCTCCCCTTGGGCTTATTCAGACTTATCTAGGTAAAGGTAAAGGACCCCTGGAAGGTTAAGTCCAGTCAAAGGCGACTATGGGGTGCGGCGCTCATCTCGCTTTTGTCCACACAACTTTCTGGGTCGTGTCTAGCATGACTAAACCGCTTCTGGCACAATGGAACACTGTGACAGAAACCAGAGCGTTTACCTTCCTGCCGCAGTGGTACCTATTTATCTACTTGCACTGGCGTGCTTTCGAACTGCTAGGTTGGCAGGAGCTGGGACAGAGCAGTGGGAGCTCACCTGTTGTGGGGATTCGAACCTCCAACCTTCCGATCAGCAAGCCCAAGAGGCTCAGTGGTTTAGACCATAGCACCTACATAGCACTAAACCACAGTTTAGCGTAGCATGTGAGCCACACCAATAGGTCACTATTATTACTAATTTATTCCTTACATAGAGTTAGCAGCTACATTTGTATTTTATATTGAACCTGGCCTCACAGATTTCAGCATTTTATCCTACTGGCCAGCAATTTGTCTTCAGATTCCTTTTATGCAGAAGTTGTTCAAATTTCAGCTACCAATGTCAGGATCGTGTTGAATATAACTTCCATTCTTTGTGGAGGAGTACACTTTGACACTAATGGTATTTTGTTGACAATATCTGTATTTATTATATGACTTTTTATAAAATGGTTTCTTTTCACTACTTCACTCTTCCAAAAGCAAATTTATATTTTTAAATGTTTTGTGACTGACCATGTTAAAGGGAATCGGTTCATTACTGCTCACAAAAGGATTTATTTTGTTATCGTAAATCAGTTTTATTCCACATTTTTATTATTCTCCTGGGTCAGTTTCTCCAATTGGAATCAATACAAGTGTAAGTGACACAATCAATCTAGATATTTGATTGTGGATTTGACCCCCCCCCCCCCGTGCTGCTTAACTAGTCTCTCTACCATAGCATCTCTGGAGAACTGAGAACTCTTATTGACAACCATGAATTATGAACACCAATTCATAATCTTTTATTGTATGGGAGGATATACAACACAACTTGTATAACATTTATATTACAAAGCAGATTTTGTTGTTTTTAGGTTTCTTGGGGGATTAAATTTATTAAAAGTATGAATCTGTTTAATGCAAAGGGCCATGGTTTGAACAGATACTTTGCAGTCTAGGAAAGTTGTGTGGCATAGTCGCTTAAATTTTTAATACCTGGCTGTAATAAGAACATAAGGAAAACTTGCTGCATCAGGCCAGCGACCCATCTAATCCAGCATCCTGTTCACACAGTGGCCACCCAGATGCCTTGTGGGTAACCTTCAAGCAGGAGGTGGTGAGCCCAACAGCACTCTCTCCTTGAACAACTGATATTCCATCAACTGCTTTTCAGAAGTCTCACTGCCCCTAACCATGGAGGCAGAGCTTAGCTGTTGTGACTAATAGTCACTCATAGCCTTATCCTCAGTGACTGTGTCCAATCGTCCTTCAAAACCACCCATTTGGGTGGCCATCATTGCCTCCTGTGGGAACAAATTCCAAAGTTTAATTGTGCACAGTGCAAAGAAGTACTTTTTATCTGTCCTGGACCTTCCAGCATTCAGGTTCGTTGGCAGTCCGAAAAAATTGTACTGCTATGAGAGACAGAGAAAAACTTTTCTCTATCCATTTTCTCCATGTTAAGCTTAATTCTATAAACTTTTGCATAACACCACTAATGACTGGCTGTGTTGCTTAAGTTGTTTGAGGTGAGCTCCCCAAAGCAAAAGTTCAACTCAGTAAGATTTACAGTAGTCTGGAGGACCAACATCATAGCATAAACTGGATTAGGTCATAATTAATATACTTTCAGTTTTGTTACATGAAGAATTCAGCATAATTTGGAGTTGTCAGCATCCTTCCTGAGGAAGTTTGAAAGTCTTTTGTAGATCTGAATTCCTCAGGCCTACATCCATAGCAGAAACCTCTGAATTCACATTGAATACAAGATAGGCTGCAATCTTCACCACCACCACCCCAAAGTTGATGTTGGGAAGGGTGGTTTAGCATGCAGTAGAGTTGTCTCCCCACCAGCCTCCATCAGCAGAGAGGAGTACCACTTTTGGTGGGAATGTGCTCTGCCTGAATTGGTGGGCAACCAGCACCACCAGATCTCCCAAGGTTGTAGCCACTGGAAAGCCACTAAACAGGCCATTTTATTGCAGGAAGGCAGATACTTTGGATCTGTGGGATTTGTGGCTCGGCAGATCTTTCAAGGACTGGAGCTAGTACAGCAAAAAAACAGCCATACCCCCCCCCCAATTTCCACCTTGATTAGCAGGAGTTGATCTACCACAGTTAGTGTAGGTCTATTAGAGATGCCTGCACCACTGTCCCCCACCCTCTGCTCACATAAGCATCACAGTATGTTCTGGTCTAATGCCGGATCTCATGGAGGATGGAGGCAGGGTTGGATCCTGGTGTGCTTCTTGTGTTGCTTGACCAGTGACATCTGGTTCCTCAGGAGAAGGTGCCCATGAGGTTCTGGGCTCTGGCCCCATAGGGCTTGGTAACCTAGGAGGTTTTACTGGACACACCTGTCCAACAGCCTTGGGCACAGTGGTCTCCTGTTCTTCAGTCACCTCAGAGTCCTGAATTTGATCTGGCTCCTTAGTTAGTGTCTTGGCAGCCTCTGGCTCTGTGTATAGATTACTTCTGAAGCACATTATGCTACACTAGCTGTGATTATATTGAAAAAGAAAAAATCTTCAACTGAATTCATGCACTGTTCTTTGAGTAAAACTATATACAGAAGACAATAGAAAGGATAGGATATCTTTAAAAGTGAGGGGCACAGGACACTCTATATATTGTTTTTGTTTAATCTGGACATTTACTGAAACCATGTAGTTTCTGGAAATGGTTTAAGGTCTCATTGGCTTCAAAGAAAAACAGTGGTGAAAATGATCTAATGCTGTCATGTGTTCTGATTGCTCAATTAAGATATGCCCTGCGTGGATCCTTATTTTGTTTACCTTATGACATTGAGAAGCAATTAAATTCTTCCAGCCTGGAGAGGTGTTTGGTTAAACAACTTGTTAAAGAATTGGGACTTGGGGGATTTCTTGTTACAATATAAACAAAGGAACTTACAGGGTGTAGACCTTGGGAAGAGTACTCAGAGTTGAATTCACAAAGTAATGGACAGGAATATGTTTTAAGAGGAATACCTGACTTCTTTTGCATTAAGGCTAAACCAATTTTTAAACACCTTGCTATGTACCTTTACTTTTATAACATAATTAGAGGGCTTGAAATTCTGATCCAACTGCAAGAACAGCCATCAACTCAAAACCAGTTTTCATAATTATTTGAGAGCACCATTCACAAAGAAAAGTGCAAAGGCTGAACAAAAATGACATTAGACTTTTAAATGTTTTTTAATGGTGCAGAGGCCCAATTTCCCCAAACTTGTAATTGACTGAAAATCCAATTTGCAACAACCATCCAAATTAGGCTACTTGTTGATAAACAAATAAAAAAGAAAAGTACTGCCAAACATGAGTTTTGTTTTACCTGATAGACAGAAAGAAAGATAGAAAGATAGCTAGACAGAGAACTTTAGTGCACAATTTTTTTCCTTTGTTTTCTTTTTGTGGCCCTTACAAAACTTCTCCTGCAACTCCTTCAGATTTATTGAAAACCACTGCAACAGAAGTTGATCAGTAAGACAATTTTAGCTCTTCCTCTGAATTAATCGTAAAGTGATCTATCTCAGCTAATTTTCCCATGTGTAAAGTGGGAACAATATTGGGCTGTCTTACAAGAATATTAGGAAGATGAATGTGATGAAAAATGCAAGATCTAAGGTTTTGTTTGATCTGTTACTGAAAAGTTCAGCTCATTGTGATGCCATTGTGATGAATTGGAGGAAGCAATTATGAGTTAAGATGAAGCAGTTCCAGTTCAACAATCGTACAAGGAATTGAACTTTATTGTTGTTGTTGTTTAGTCGTTTAGTCGTATCCGACTCTTTGTGACCCCATGGATAAGAGCGCGCCAGGCACACCTGTCTTCCACTGCCTCCCGCAGCTTGGTCAAACTCATGTTGGTAGCTTCGAGAACACTGTCCAACCATCTCATCCTCTGTCGTCCCCTTCTCCTTGTGCCCAGCATCAGGGTCTTTTCCAGGGAGTCTTCTCTTCTCATGAAGTGGCCAAAGTACTGGAGCTCCAGCTTCAGGTTCTGTCCTTCGAATGAGCACTCAGGGCTGATTTCCTTCAGAATGGATAGGTTTGATCTTCTTGCAGTCCATGAGACTCTCAAGAGTCTCCTCCAACACCATAATTCAAAAGCATCTTTTCTTTGGTGATCAGTCTTCTTTATGGTCCAGCTCTCACTTCCATACATCACTACTGGGAAAACCATAGCTTTAACTATATGGACCTTGGTCGGCAAGGTGATGTCTCTGCTTTTTAAGATGCTGTCTAAGTTTGTCTGTCATTGCTGAATTGAACCTACTCATGAGCAAACATGTAGACCCTCAAACCCGTTGCAAGTATCTCTACAATCTTATCCAGTTACTAATTAACTCTAGGAATAGGGTATCCTCCAGCATGCATCTTTAACCTGCACTTGAATTGTCTGAATTTACATTTCCTGACTAGCGTATTTACCTTTTCCCATGACTGTACTGTAATTGCTTACATGCTATGTAGGTAGCATGAGGCCTTGAAATACACAGCAAGGCCTGCTTCATTGAAAGCACCTAGTCTCAAATTCCTAACCAGAGAGTTCTACCTAGTCACCTTCCGGTGTGCTTTCTGCATCTATCACTTCTCGGTTATTTCCAGATGTGTTATTTTTCTATTATGCTGCCTTTCTTGTTGCTTTGAATTAGTGTTTTAAAATAGGCTTTAATGTTTTTAAGGTTGATGTGTTCTTTGTACATGACCATGAGCAATTTTGTTACTTGGCAAGGGGACTCTGAACTGTTAAAATGATTGGATTAGCAACACAAAATGACTGCTGTAAATTCAGTGAATCAGAGTGGATATTGCCATTCAATACTATTGCTTCTTCACGTATACATTCATTCAGCGAGGTGAAGTATGGGATAAAGAGAACTCCTCTTTCTGAATGCAAAAAAGAACGAATTTAGTTTATTCTATTTCCTTTTCTATTACAGTCTTTGCCATGAATGGCTTGATGTTGTGCCATTTTCTATTCCTGTTACAATCTTTGTAACATGAATAAGAAATTGGAATGCTAATGCCTACCAGATAGTATTCCATGTCTGCTTGGTGCTATACTGCACTACTGTGACCTTTGCAATATTATGTATTCTGATTGGCTGTCCATTTCACCTCTTTCCCACAAGTTAATAAGGCTGTAAAAAGGAGAGAACTTGAAATGGCCAGCCAGTCAAATTACAGAATATTGAAAAGGTCAAAACAGTACAGCTCACAGGGAAAAAAAAATTACGGGAATATATGAGGCATTAAAATTCTTGTGACAATGATTATAAGAAGAATGGGAAAGGATGCCCATTTATGTTATTTCAGTCTAGTGAACCCCATAGGATGATGGACCCAGGACAGCAGTAATTCATGCACCAGCAATCCACTAGAGTTTTATGCACCTATTTACATGAATATTAAAGAAAAAAACATGCTTTAGAACCTCTTTCGAACAATTCCCTTACATTTGCATGCTCATTCATCAATAGGAGCATTGGGTGAAGCTTATAGTATGTGCCCATAATAGCACACTTTATTACCTCAGTTTTCACCCAGATAGATTGTCAGATAGATATTTTTAATCTATGCATATCATTTTATATAGAAACTAGCAGGATAAAATGGCAATAGTAAGAGGCACCTCTCTACAAGACATGAGATTCCCTTCTCTACTAAAGGTGGGCAGGTTTTCCAAAGAAATTGTGAAATTAGCTTGAAATCGATCTATTTATTTAATTTGTATGCTGCCCTTCATCCGAAGATCACAGGGAAGTTCACATAAAGATACAAAAGGAGACCACAAAATGTGCAAAACCCCAAAATCAAAACAAAGCCAGTAATCAACCTCTCACAAGCACAAATGCCATCGAATGTCAATCAGCCAAAGACCTGGTTATAGAGAAATGTTTTTGCATGGCACCTAAAAATATGTAATGAAGTTTCCAGGCAAGCCTCCCTAGGGATTGCATTCCAGAAACAGGAAGCTACCACAGAAAAGTGTTGTTCTCATGTTCACACCCTCCAGACCTCTTGTGGAGGATGTACACAAAGATGAACCTCAGATTTTGATTGCAGGATCCACGTCAGTTCATATGAGTAGAGGTGCGTATTTTAGGTATGGCAGTCCCGAGTCATATGAGGCTTTATAGGCCAAAACCAGCACTCTGAATTAGGCCCAGAAAATAATTCACAGCCAGTGCAGTCAGTCTAGGAATGGCATTATATGCTTAAACCATTTTGCCCTGGTGAGCAGCCTGGCTGCCGACTTCTGTACCAGCTGAAGTTTCCAAAGTGTATTCAGAGGCAGTAATCCAACCTAGAGGTTACCAGAGCATAGACAACAGAATTTAGGTTATCCCTGTCCAGATAGGGGAGCAGTTGGACCACCAGCCCAAGCTGATGGAAGGCTCTCCACATCACTTAGGCCACCTGAGCCTCAAGCAACAGTAAAAGATCCAGAAGAACCCCCAAGCTATGTACATGCTCCTTCAGAGGAGGTGTGACCCCCATCAAGAGGAAGCAACCTTCCATCCATCCAGTCTAGGGAACCACCCCTTAAAAGTGCTTCAGACGTATCTGGATTCAACTTCAGTTTGTTGGCTCTCATTCAGTCCAATGCAAAACAACAGTTTAGCCTGTAAGACTGCCTCCTTCAAGCTGGCAGGAACCACCCCCTCTCACAAGGAAGCATTAATCACCTCCCTGGCCAAGCCAGCTGTCCCCTCCCTGCTAGTTTTTAATCACCCAAGAGCAGCAAGGGTCCAGAGTGCAAGTGGTCACCCTGACCAATCCAAGCATCTTATCCACATCCTCAGTTCTTACTAACTGAAACTCATCCAACACAACAGGACTAGACAGTGCTCTGGACACCCCTTGACCTTTATCTGCTGTAATAGTGGAGTAAAGATTCCAGTGGATGAAAACAAGCCACAGTGAGCTCCCATAGGTTCTACCACCTCCTTCAGCCCAGACTGTAAGTGATTTCTCACTACCCAGAGATGCTCTGCCAGTTGACACAATGAGGATGCAATGGAGGTAGCAATGTATTGTAGACCATCTTTGCTGCCTTCACTGCCACCAGGTAGGTTCAATGATGAGCCATCAGTAGTGTTCAATTGCATTTGACTAGAGTTTTCCTCTACTCACATTTGAGCCATCTCATAGCTTGTTTCCTTGTCCTAAGCTCTGGAGTATCCCAAATAGCCAAGCGGAGAGGGCACTTGGGGTGATTCTGTCAATGGCCTGAGCCATTTGGATATTCAAGAGGTTGGCCAGGGCTTTGACCAGTCACACCAGCTGGAAAATCCCCCAGAGCCATCTGGAAGCCCACCGGATCCATCAGCCTCAAGGGGGAGACCATCCTGAAAGGTCCCCTGCCTCTACGGAGGGGGAAAGGTGCTGAAAGCATAAACCTCAACAGGAAGTGATCTGGCCATGACAAGGTTCTAGTGTCAATATCACCCACTTTCAGATCACCCTCTTCCTGCCCAGCTGAGAAAACAAGGTCCAGAGTGTGACCTCCCGGTGAATAAGGTATTGAAGTCCCCCAGAACCAGCAGTGTGGGAGTCCTCAGCATCCATCAGCTCAGGCAGGGAGATTGCTGGGCAGCAAATTGGGTTGTAAACCTCCTGAGTTTTCCAGAGGTAGGGGATTTGGATAATTGCTCCAAACCGATCAAGAGCTTGGGAAAATGCTGCCACCATCATGAATTTATGAATCATAAATAAGAACAAAATAAATTTCAGCTTGTTTTGTAAGAAGTTTTTGCAGATCTTTATAGCCATTCCGTCATCATTGGCATTATTTTTTATCTCTAAAAAGCAGTCGTCTCTGTGTTATCTCTGCGTATGGAAAATATTTTTAATCTCATTTATTACATTTAACCTCTATTGATCCTTTTTCGCCCAACTTCCATCCACCGATTGCTACTCGGTACAAGTTCGTTATTTTTGCTTCTAACAAGGCACATAAAATTGTGCTTGACTCATAGTTAGAAACAGCAGAGTGGTGTGGGCTGTTTTCTAAATGAGCTTTTCCATATCTGTGGTTTGTGCATTTCCCACCTTTGCTCACGCAGCGGGGGATATGATAGCCTGCAGACTTTTCTGGACTATAATGCATCTCCTTTGTGAACCTCCTTGTATTGAACAAGCCCCTAAATACACTTGAGTCAAAGGGTCATTTATTTTTCACCCTCCTCTTCTCAGCAGGCATTGTGAGTCTATGAGATAAAAGTATTATTACTATTTTTTTTAAAGAAAAAAAAGGTTGCATGATCTACAGGTTGTAGGCAGTATAAGGAACAGAAAGCTGCCTTCATCTTCCCACTTCATTGCTCTCCATGGCATTTCCTTGTCAGTTTATTAGTGCTACTTACACAAACTGATCTTAGTGAACACAATGGGGGGCTGGCCCAGGCTGCCAAAGAGAGCAGTCAATCCAAAAGATCAGATCCCATGGGTCTCTGCTTCAAAGGAAAACCTCACTTAGGTTGCATGGAACTTTTGCTCCGTGTGAATTTACTGGAGTGCTACAATGATGATATAATTAACAAAAGATGGTGGAAGATCAAGGAGATCAAGATCAACCTTTGGGTCCTGGCATTTCTTTCCAACTGTATTTTTCGCATAGGGGCCGTAAAAGGTTGTCCATAATTTTAACACACACACCCTTATTATTGTACTGGTCTGTTGCCCTAAACCCTCAGCCTAAGATTCTATTTGGTGACACACAAACATTTAGAATGAGGCTACAAATACCCACCCACCTCCTCTTTTAATATGTACACACAGGGGCACTTTCTGCAATAAAAATGGAGCACAAAGGATAATATCATATACCTCCCCCGCCCCACTCTATTCGTTGTGCTTGTAGAGGAGCACGTTTGAAGAAGCCATGAGAAGGAAAAGTAAATAAGTCTTAATTTATGGGTCATTTTTTCAATGCCTTGAAATGATTTTGAAGTCCACTTTTCATTTACTTTAAGGGGAAAAAAGCCTTATTGTAATCTCAGTGCTGTAATATTTAATAGCAGCTAGATACAGTGGTGGTACCTTGGGTTACATATGCTTCAGGTTACATACGCTTCAGGTTACAGACTCCGCTAACCCCGAAATAGTGCTTCAAATTAAGAACTTTGCTTCAGGATGAGAACAGAAATCGCGCTCCGGCGACACGCCAGCAGCAGGAGGCCCCACTAGCTAAAGTGGTGCATCAGGTTAAGAACAGTTTCAGGTTAAGTATGGACCTCTGGAACGAATTAAGTACTTAACCCGAGGTACCATTGTATTGGTCGTATTTGGAATTCCAAAATGGGCCTGATTTGTTTGGCTTCACTCAGTACTGCTTCCCTTTAGTGACTTTTTTAAGCTGCCCGCGTCGAGTGTCCCAGGGAGCTGCCGCCCGTGGCGAGTATCCCGGGGGGAGGCACAGCGATGTCACCCCCCCTCAGGGATGACACCCAGGGCGGACCACCCCTACCAGACCCTCTTCCTCCGCCACTGTGTAGAAGAGAAGCCTTTTCTGTATTCCCACTATGCATTTGTTCTGGATTGGCTTTTGACATACCACTGTATCCATAAAAATAACTTTGCTGGATCAGACCAAAGTCCAGCTTCCTGTTGCACCCATGGCTAACCACTGTATCCATAAAAATAACTTTGCTGGATCAGACCAAAGTCCAGCTTCCTGTTGCACCCATGGCTAACCAGATATCTCTTGGGAAGTCCACAAGCAGGACATGAGGTCAGTAGCCTTCTCTAGCTGTTCTTCACCAACAACCACTTCCTGTAAATTTGGAGGCAGCATATATCAATCATGACTAGTAGCCACTGACAAGCTTATTCTTCCATGAAATTATCTGGTTCCCCTTTAAAAGTCATCCGGGTTAACTGTTTTTTGAAGCAGTGGCTGCTGTTAGGGAGACATGGTTGTATGACTTAGTCCCAAAACCAGGATTGCCTGCTTACTGAACAACTTTCTGCTGGCTCTCCATGAGGAAAGGCTGGTTCTAGAAGCTTCCTTTGCGGACATATCCTTACTGAATGGAGTTGACAGTAAGGGGTTGATGAAAACATCCTGGTTGAGGATCCTGTCAGGAAAGGGAAAGGCTGAAACAAATAGGATAAATAGTTGCCTCAGTGCAAACCATACAGGAGGAAGAACAATTGCCTTGAAACTTCCCAGTATCCCAGGCTATTGCTAATATAGGCATGAGGCACGTTCTTGTTGTCAAACCGCTGTGTTTAGAATTGCGAGTCAGGTGCGAAGAAGGACACATATGAAAAATGGAAAGAGGAATGCACTACCCACTTATACTCACAAATAGGATCCAAGCTGAGGCAAACTAGTCAGGAATGCCATCAAATGATATGAAATGCTTATCAGTGTCGCACTTTCTTTCAGGCTGAACCAATGTGGCTGCATTTTCCAGCCCACTGAAAGTCAAGTTTATGCAGTGAAAAGTGGCAAAGCTGCACACTGTGTGTCACTGCCAGCATGAGTAATTTGAGGACCTGCATTCTTAAAGAAAAGGGTGTGTGTGTGTGTGAGAGAGAGAGAGAGAGAGAATAAGATTTTCCTAATATTTTAGTTGCCAGTAATGCAAATTGTTTGGATAAGAAACCTTTGTTCTGTATATAATTCATGTTAGGAGATCTGTCACTGGCTCCTCAGTTGGAATTTGAAGCAGTGAGCAATTTGAACTCCTGCTTTGCCTAACTCATTATAAATGTGCAAGTTCATTTTTGGGAGGAGCTGAATAAAATGGTTATGTAATTACATACTTCTCATAATTATTGAGTAATTATATACTTCTCATAATTACCAAGTAATCATTTTGCTATAACTAGAACTTAATGTTACAACTAATTATATAATTACTGTGTATTACTGTTGTTATCTAGGCATCAGAACAAAGTGTTGCTTTGCTGATAGCTTTTTATCGTAAGCATTTTAAAACAAAAATACTAATATTTGTTGTGTAGCTGAAAGTGGATCTTACATACTGAACATACACTGGAAAATAACACTTCTTGCAAGTGGGAAAAATTATTGGGTGAATGATTCATTGCATTTGTAATCTGTAAATGGGATAAAATGTTGCTCCTTTAAATATATCCATCTGTCTTGGGAGACAGTGGAAGAGTGCACCTCAAGTGAAGTCAAATTGTTGGAGAGTTATAGTTCCTGATGTGGTTGTAGAGAGCAATATGGAAGAGATGTGTTCAGTTGCAGTTGGGGCAGATGAAGGCAACCAGTTGTGCTGCGACAGGTGTACTATGGCGTTGTTTCTTTGTGCTGCTCCCAGCAGTCATTTCTTCTCTGGTCACTGCTGTGGAAGCACAACCTGAAGGATTGTCTCCAGGCACTGCAGTCATCTTCAAGGGATTCCCACATGGCAGGGTTAATGTTCATGGCCTTCATGTCATGTTTGCAGACACCTTTGCAATGCAGAGTTGATATGCCGATGGGTCTGGTGTTTGAAGCCAGCTCCATGTAGCTTACGTCCTAAGGGATCCTGCCATCTTCCATTCTGTGGACATTACCAAGTCAGCATAGACAGGAGTCTACAAACAAGCTGGGAACATGTGGGCTTTGGAGAACACATCTTTGTTTGAGACTCTGTCCTGCCATGTGATGCCCAAAATCTTCCTGATGTAGTGCATGTGGAAGGTGTTGAGAGTTGCTCCTGAGTGTGTATGAGTAAGTTTCTCAAGGCCCACTGCCACAAAGCTGTGCAAGCATGGTAGACCTTCATCTTGGTATTGGTCATTAGCATAACATCCTCCCATACGCTTTTGGAGAGGTGAGCCATTGCCATCACTGCCTTGCCCAATACGCTTGTCGAGCTAAGCATCGATGGAGATGTTGCTGGTTATGGTGGAGCCCAGGTAGACAAAATCGTCTACCACCTCAAGTATGTAGACACCATTGCTGATGCATGCAGTGCTGGTGACATCCCGACCTAGGCTGTTGGTCTATATCAAGCTGGTCTAAAAGGCATAGCCTAGTCCAGGTTTAGCCAAAGTGATGCTCGCAAGATGTGATGGACTCAAACTTCCATGAGCCTCAGCCATCATGGCGAATGATCAAGGATAGTGAGAGCTGTAGTCCACAACTTCTGGAGGACACCATGTTAAAAAGGTAAAGGACCCCTGACAGTTAAGTCCAGTCACGAACTACTTTGGGGTTGTGGCGCTCATCTTGCTTTACTGGCCAAGGGAGCTGACCTTTGTCCGCAGACAGTTTTTCCGGATCATGTGGCCAGCATGACTAAGCCACTTCTGGCGAAACCAGAGCAGTGCATGGAAATGCCATTTACCTTCCCGCTGGAGTGGTACCTATTTATCTACTTGTACTTTGACGTGCTTTCAAACTGCTAGGTTGGCAGGAGCTGGGACCGAACAACAGGAGCTCACCCTGTTGCGGGGATTCAAACCGCCGACCTTCCGATCGGCAAGTCCAAGGCTCAGTGGTTTACATCACAGCGCCACCATGTTAGCTGCTACTATAAAATATTTGCTTTCCTTCCCAGTTTTACATCATAAATGAGTTAAGTGTGTGTACTCTTCAGTGTACTCTTTAGCCATAATTAAATGCTTAATGGAGTTCTGGTTGTTGATATTCTATAGTATTTTCCTCAGATTTTAAAATAAGTCAGCCACCTTTGAATAAATAAAATAATCAACAACCAGGCACAATAAATTAGGTCTGCTGAATAAGAACGACCCAGTAACAGCAGAAAACACAAAAAACCCACCCCTCATTTCCACTCTCTCAAACACCCTCTCACCTAGGCGATTAAACCCACCCCCTTCTACAGACTCTTGATACTGCGATTTTTCGGCCAGTAACACACCCACTTTATGGTTTTCACTTTTCTAGCCCTGTCTGCTATGACAATTGTGCTTTATGACTTACAGCTGTCTGTTAATGATCATGTGATTATTATTGAGAAATATTGTAACAATTTATGTTTTTGGTTTTTTTAACATGGATGAGCTTTAGCAGCCAGAGAAAGTTTTAGCTTTTTCTTTCTTTCTCTTCCAGCTAATGGAAATTATACTATTTTAAATGGGACAAAAATTTTGCATACCAGCAAAGAAGCAAATATCTGGGTGCCCATTGGAGGACTAATTCCGTTTTCAAACTACACAGTTCAGGTGAATGCTTCTAATAGCCAAGGGTATGTGATGAGTGATCCTGTGATGACCGCCACACCTCCTTCGGGTAAGTATAATGAAATGTTCTCCACTCACCCAGTCACAAGTAAAGCACACAAACATTTTCATGAGAGCAGTTTCTGGTCACAATTAAATATTTGAAGGTGGAGTGCAGTTGTGCTGTCACTGCCCTCTTCACCCCAATATGCACTATACATTTAAAGCAGTATCAGACCACTTTATAAACAGTCTTGGCTTCCCCCAAAGAATCCTGGGATTCTTGTTTGTTAAGAGTGCTGAGAGCTGTTTGGAGACACCTATTCTCTTCACAGGGACGCGGGTGGCGCTGTGGGTTAAACCCCAGAGCCTAGGATTTGCCTATCAGAAGGTTAGCAGTTCGAATCTCCGCGACAGGGTGAGCTCCCATTGCTTGGTCTCTGCTCCTGCCAACCTAGCAGTTCGAAAGCATACCAAAGTGCAAGAAGATAAATAGGTACCGCTCCGGCAGGAAGGTAAACGGTGTTTCCGTGCGCTGCTCTGGTTTGCCAGAAGCGGCTTAGTCATGCTGGCCCCATGACCCAGAAGCTGTACGCCGGCTCCCTCAGCCTATAGAGCGAGATGAGTGCCACGACCCCAGAGTCGGCCATGACTGCACCTAATAGTCAGGGGTCCCTTTACCTTTTACCTTTATTCTCTTACAGACCTAACAGTTCCTTGGGAAGAGAGATTGACTGTGGGGCTTGCAGCTCTGTGAGGGGAATGGGAGCCTGCTAACAACCCTCAGTGCCGTCAACAAACTATACTTCCCAGGATCATTTGAGGGAAGCCATGAAGTGATATGCAACTGCTTTAAATGTGTAGTACAGAGCGGCCTTTATTTCCATCCTTCTGTTTAGGTAGGCAGTCACCAATCTTTCTGGAAACATGAGAAACTGTTTCAGGCGCCATCCAACCCACGCTGCAAGCAGACACAAACCACCCTTTGCACAGCAGACCTCTCCCAATATGGGTGGGGCTGTGTTTTGTTTTATTTTGGTTTTAAAGTTTCTTGGTCAGCTGCTAGCAGCCCAAACTTCTGCCAACCCAACCTACTTCCCTTCCTTGCTCCAGAATGGTGTTTGCAGTGTAAGCTAGTTTTTTTTGTGTGTGTGTGTGGCTGTGAATGAGAGGGTAGTGGTGCTTATGACACACACACAGAGAGAACTCACAAAAGAAAAAAGCAGAGCATCTTTAAAGATGGGCATATATTTAATATTTATGCCAACTTATTCTAGGAATTATGATATAGCTTCTTTCATCATTTGATTGTTGTTGATTACAATTAGGAAACGTATAGCTTTGAAATGATCTTTTTTATGACCTTGTGGTACTTTAAAAGCAATACCTCATTGATTAAATAGGTTTTAGTTCATGCTTCCTTTTACTTAATGATCTGAAAACATATTATCCTGATTTACACATAAAATCATGCTGAAAAGCATGTGGCATTCACTAGACTATGTGTGTTTAAGTAGAATTAAATTAGCACTGGAAGTTATTAAAGAAATTTCCCATCCCGTTGTCCAGTGGACTGTGATTCGTACTGAAATGAATAATAAATGAACCAGCACATATGAGAAAAGCACTGATATATAGGACATTCTATAATCCATATTTACCTTGCCATTATGTTTTATTATAATAATTTTGTTTGAGTGCATTAACACTGTAGGCCCTAATGCCACATTTTAAAATGAAACAGTAAACTGCAGCACTCTGTCGCAACCAGTTGGTAAGAGGAATTTATCAGATTTGCAAGCTTAACTGAAGGTGATCTGAAGACTCTGGCTTAAAAGTCCAGCTTTGGAGGGCATTTTGGTATGTGCTGGTTCTCTTTTTGAAAGACAAGCATTCTTCACGCAGGCTTATCCTTTTAGCTGATCCTTTTAGCTCTGTTCCCAAACCAATGCCATTGCATAACGCCACCAGCCAGGAATTGGCACACCTAACCAGGATGTTTACTTGATTTATAGGGTGAGGGGTGCCAAAAAGCACAAGAACGCGGTTCATAGTGTTACATTGTGGACTTTGCTTACTGAATCAATATGTAGTGATTACAATATCATTTGCAGCCGTTGGGTCATCCAGAATTCTTCTTTGGTGGCCAAGTGTGGTGACTTCTGTGGCTGATATTCCTGACCCTTGTAGTTGCAGTGATGAATACAGGGACCTAACACATTCCTTTAGTGTATATTTCCTCCAGTTATTTCAAATGACTGTTCTGCCTTTGATTCATTCAATCTTCCTCTACAACAGCTCTTGAAAGTGTGTTAGGGAGGTAATGATCCTTTCTTTATCTTAACTCTTTGTTTTTCTCACAAAACACAACCAGAAGTGTGAAATGTAGGAAATACATTTATTTGCATGAGATGGCTGCTTACCAGATTGTTTCTATATTCTGGCTAACTTTGGTGTAGATTGGTATTCTGCAGTTTACTCCTGCTTTCTGCCACTCGCCCCTGCCATTCCCTTAAAGGGCAGAAGCAGAATTGTAACAATCAATTACTATCCCCCCCCCCAAAAAAATTGTTCACTTAATTGAAGGGCATGTGTAGAACTGTAGGCTACAAAACAGGGGGATGTGTATATTCTTTTCCAAAAGAAACTACTTTTTGTGGCTGTACTTACCTCGCCAAATGTTTATTAGGCATTGCAAATATAGGCCATCATAAAACATCCATATAGTAAATTTTAAAATATATACAAATAGACAGCCATGTAAAAATATGTAATAATGAGTATTTTCATTGGAGTTTCTTCCCGCTAAATAGTGCCATTCACCACTCTAAGAGATACTATTGATAAAAACTCAGCCACCCTTGCAGATTTTGTGGCTGTATTCAGTGTTCTCTAGCAGGTGTTGAAATCACAAGGTTTCATATCAGTTAATGAAGAATGGGAATTGAGAAATATGTAAAGGTTTGAACTGAAAGCATGCCTTAATTGCTAGGATTAATCCATTCATTTCCCTGTGATAAAATGGGAAATTGGTTTATTTATTTAATTTGAAGCAGGCTCCCGTGGAGTGAACTTGTTTTGAATATTTGGTGGATATCTCTTGATTTGGACAATAGCATATTTGACATGGCGTTTGAAAGAACAAATGATTTACCTGTGTAATCTAATCAAGAGAAATTATTATCCCAAATGTACTCTCAGCATAAAACTGTATTGATTTGTTAATTAATGTAAGTTCACCAAAAGGAAATGTAATTTGTTGATATGAACAATAACAATTCTTGGCTAGTAGTAAATTTTGTGCAAAGTGTGAGTTTTTCTATTTGCAATAGTAAAAACAAACAAAAACACCAATATGATAGTTTTAAATGTTGTTATTTTTTAAAATAAAATCTTGGATAAAAATCAATTGTATAAAGACCTGCACTTAAAATATAGAAGGTTAATGAAAATTATTTGTACGTGACAAGAAAATACAGCTGTTAAAAAGTGTAGCATTTTTAGACTCTGGATTAGTTCGGTTATATAAAAGATTGCTATGTAATATTCTTTAAAGTTTTAACATAGCAAGAGAGACATATTTTGAAGATTATTGCATAGTAATATTTTAAATAACTGATAATAGTGTTTAGAGTCATTTTTTAAAACATCTCTTTAAGATGGGGTTACATTTTTATCAACTATCCTCATTCTTTCAGTGCTGGTTCAAGAGTTCTTAGAAAATAATATAAAAAATAAAATAAAAACAAGATCCAATGTGAATCCATAAATATGAAACTTTGTTGTGACCCTTCCCCTGTAGAGGTCTTGAGTTACTAATGGGGTTAAGAATTCAACTCTTAATGGGACTTGGTGCATTAGTGTTTTGTATGCATGGAATTTGGCATTTGGTTTAATAAGTGGTTGACATTGGTGATGTCCCTTAATTTGCTTAAATCTAATTGGCTCTTTTATCAGTCAAACCTGTATGGATTGGCAATTGATCAGAAAGGGTCAGCCATGACTGTGCATGTAGTTAAATGATGGAACCACCAGCTAAACTCGGTGTTGCATTATAATAAGCTGAAACCAGGAAAACAAATGATCTCAGAGTTGTAAAGCGAAAGAAAACAGAAGTTTTGCATGATGTTCAAGTTCAGAACAAAGGCATTATGGAGTGTATAAATTTTAAATACACTGCATTTGGCCTCAAGACTTTTTTTTCCAGAGGAACTGAAATCTTGTCTGGAACTGTCTTTGTTACATCAAAGAACTGCATAGAAAGCTAAAAGAGACAGAAGAAGCATAAAAGGGCATAGTTTAAAATGATTAGTGACAAATTTCATACTGCAGAGGTAGAAATAGTTTTCTTCTGAGCTCTCTTTTTCCCTAAAATGAATAAATTCATCCCATTAATCTTGTCCTAATATGTTTCAGGAGGAGTTGTGTGTGTGCGTGTGTCTGTGTGTGTGTGTGTGAAGCTCAGCAGAATAATCAGACGCTGGCATTCAAGCAATTTTGAAATTAACTCAAATAAATAGCAATTATGGTCTTTAAAATAGCATGAAGAAATTTATGAGAACATTATACATTCCATTATAGTTGTCTTGCGGGATGGTTTCGTTGTTCAGTGAGAAAGACAAAGCAGGAGGGTGCAAGGAAGAACCTACTTCTTTGAAATGTATGTTGTGCTAGCTCAGTTCAGTAGGCAATAGAAGCACATGCCTAGAATGTCACAGTTCAAGTGGCACCAGGCTCCCCTGGAAAACTGTCAAAGTAGGAGCACATATGTATCCCCAGACCGGAATCCCCAGGGGATTTTTGAGGGGGAGTGAAGGGGGCAGCGTAAACGTTCTCTACTGTTTTCTGTCCTATTGACACTTGCTAGATCTGCAGTATATTATACATGGGGCTCCCTTTGGAGATGGTTTGGAAACTGCAGCTGGTGGAGAATTCAGCAGCCAGAGTCTGGACATATAACACCAACTCTGGCATAACTGCACGGGCTTCCACTTTGTTTCCAAGCAAAATTCAAGGTGCTGGTTTTGACCTATAAATCCCCTTGATCAGGAGTCTGGTGTGATCCCACTTACAATCCCCATTCCGATCTTCCTGCTCAGTTCAGGAAGGATATGTGTTGGGCTGGTTCTCCACTAAATAGGGCTTGAGTGTTAGATGTAGACAGAATTCTTTAACTCCTGAGCTTCATAGAAGTGTTTTATCAGTGCAACTTTATTTTATTCATTACATTTAAATTCTGCCTCCTCCAACGAGATTAAGGTGGCACACATGGTTCTTCTTCACTCATTTTATCTTCTTCACAACCCCGTGATGTAGATTAGCTTGCTGAGCTTTCAAGTCTCCCCAGTCTGCAAGCTAACCACACCACCCTGGCTCTTACTTTACAATGGGAACATTTAAATTTCCCAGTATTAAATGCATACAGATAGCAAGACATAATGCCTTACCCTTTAATATATTTCCACATACACATTCTGTATGACAGTTCAGGACTCGGAAGGAAAGACTTTATGTAGATGCAATAATAACAGTCTGCTTTCTCAAGAAAGTGTCATCTTAATAAACTGTCAGCAGAGGAAGACATCATGATATTATTTTTAAAAAACAAAAACGCTGCATTAATGTATTTCTTATGCTGCTTGCATGGAGCTCGCTACAATGCAGAGGTTAGTCTTCTGATTAAAAAAAAATATTCAAGCAAAGTGAGCCAAATATCAACTTTTGAGGTACTAAGCATAGCAGAGGAAGCTTTGAAGCTTTCTTGCTTGCAATAGCCTCAGCAAGCCTCCAGCATAGACGTGGCTCCCTAACACATTTATGTACTCTCATGTGGGTTATATAGACAAAAAATGATAACAAAAAGGAATTCTCTTAAGTGCATCTTGAGGGCATGAATTGTGGGGTTTAGCAGAGAAGAGGGGATCAATCACTGATCCCACCCACCCCCACTTTACCAGGGGATAAATAGTGGGATATTGTTCCTTAAGTATGATTTCCATAAGTGTTCTTTTTTTCCCTTTTGGCTTTTTTCCCATTTTCAAAGGCAGGCATTCTATAACTTTCAGGTTAAAACCAATCCTGTTTGAGATGAAGTAGTTTGAAATGAAATAGTAAAATAAAAAAGGAAAGAAGAAGACATCAAATGCTTGCTTAGACTTTTAGGATTTGCATGCATGTGTATTGTAAGATTGTGGTTATATTGCAGCGGGTTTGCCATTCTTTTAGCATTGGATTTTGACTTCTTTAGAATCATGCTCTGGTCATTGCAGATGCTCTTTTGGTATCCTTTTGTGGGGCTTAGTCTAGAGTTCAGCTGCATTTTTTACAGCTTTCTGATCCTCACAATGCATACAGGCAGGATGGTACTGGACCCTGGTGGTCCACATATGTGTCAGAGATCAACATAGGCTGCTGCCTCACCCTGGCAAAAGGAGGATCCTGGCAGATAAGCTTTTGCTTTGTTCCTACTTGCTCACAACACTGCTTAAACAAGAAGGCTTGAAGTTGTTCCTTTGACATAGCTTAAGTGGGCTAGCTTCATTATGGGGAGGAGGGTAGAATGTTTTGCCCCAAAAGATGAAATAGTTTCATTCAATGCCTTCCCAGTGAGTGGCCTGTGCTATTCTGTTTAGACATTGGAACCTTGGTTTCAGATCCATTCTTTGTTGGAACTCTTGAGTTGCAAGAAGGACACCAGCCTAAGAACACAGGAAGATGCCTTATACTAAGACCATTAGTCCATCTTTTTCAGTATTTTCTACACTGGCAGGCAACAGCTCTCCTGGATTTCAGACAGAGTTCTCTCCAAGCCAGAGATTGGACCTCAGACTGCCTGCATGCAAAGTAGAAGCTCTAGCATTATTGGCATTTCCCCAAACTGTACTCCAAAACCATGCTCACTTCAGAATCCAAAGTGCATATGCTGAAAACAATTGTGTTTTAAGTCACATCAGTTGTGATTTCACTATAAGCGTGGTGTAATTGTTGGGTATTATAACCATCAAGTGAAAATAGTACACTAGACTATTGAAAAAATATCCTTGTTTGGATCAATTGATAGACTTGAACTCTCCAATCCTCATTTAATAATAATAATAATAATAATAATAATATTATTAAACAACAACAACAACACTGCATGACCTCTCAAGATCTGAAATGAAACGAAAATAAATAGTAGCTTAGGTCTGTTTTAGTGAGGAAAAACATGAACCTGCTTTACGTGTTCCTTGCCCGCTATGAGACATGTTCTCTGTGTTTGGTATGGATAGCTTTTTTAATTTCTTAAGAACCATCAAATGATGGAGGAAAGAGGTTTCTGATAATGATACTTTTCATCTCTTAATGTATCCTCCCTTATGTAACCAGAGTTGGCTTTGTCTTTTACTTTGACGTGTAGGACAAAACCCAGCCAAGCTGTTTTGAGTTTTTGCTAAATGACACAGTGCACACAAAAAAACCACTTTGGGCTAGCCAATTTCAAACAGCCACACAATAATTAATTCACTTGCAAGAAAATTACTAAAGGATAGTTGCTAAAAATGAGGACATTAGCATAAAAACATTGATGGCGAGTATTAAAGGTATGTGCAGCACCTGAAACATTACCCTTAATTTGAGAAGCATGGTGCCTTTTTTATTAAATCTATATTGCCATTCAGCACTCTGGGTTTTCTTTGTAGAGGCCATGTAGGGCAGTTACTCTAACAGTAGAGATAAGGCCATGTTATCAAATTGAAAATGTGTAGATATTGTCAAAATACAAAAACCAAAATAAACACAACTTTGGTAATATGTTAGTCTTCCTCCCTAGGTATTGCGTGAGTGCTGTGATGTCAGACAGACCATAGCTGGGCAACACAGAATCTGTTCTTAAATGTAATCTTAGGATAGCCTGTGAATTGCATGTACAGTGTCATGCCAGCTGTGTTATGTGTGGTGTAGTGGATCGAGAAATGGACTTTGACCATGATTCCTAGGTTCACGATGCTTACAAAGTGAACTTGAGCCAGTCACACATTCAGGTGTGCAGTTTTACGTTGCTGATTTGTACATCTTCATAATTGACTTGCAGTGCCTTCCAGGAGCTATGATGGGTACGTCTGTGGCCGCTGGACAGAGATGCCCTGGTCTCAGTCCACCATACCTTACAGGGTGGATTTGAGGATGACATGCACACCATCATGAGTCCCTTAGAGCAATGTAGTATTTAAATAAACAGTGATTGGTGGTTTCTTGACTAGTTCCTTTTTTCAGCCCCATTGCTATGCCCACTTTTTTTTTTGCCTCTTCATGCACTGTTATTGAGAGAATAAACATAATGAGAGAAAGAAACACCCCTGAATATGTTGTTTTGCTCTTTGTGGATCTGACTATATTACTTTGTGTCTAAATGTAAAGAAAGCTCCCGACAGTCGTGATGTATTAAATTATAACTGAGAACTAATTCAAGGATCAAAGATGCTCTTTGGGAGAGATCACTTTACTGGTAGGAAAAATCATTACCTTTTTCCCAGGCTCATATATTTGTACTATATGTCTTGGAAATATCATTCCTCACAGTTTCTGAATCTTGATGTTTAATTTAACACAAAGGTCTTTGAGCAGCTCAATGGGAGGCTTTTGCTGGCAGAGTCTCATAGAAGAAAATTGAAATGTACATGTTTTTTCTCATGTATCAAAGAAGTGCAAGAATCTAAACTGACATTTTACATCAAATGAATTATGAACTGTGTACTGTGTACCTAAGGGAACAACAAGCAAATTAGATTTTTGTTAAGGGGGGAAGAGAAGCCAAAATAATAAAAAATAGGTTTTAGCTGAACCTGACATGCAATGCAGTATTCTTTGTACA
The DNA here is from genome assembly GCF_964234715.1 of Podarcis melisellensis. Lineage (NCBI taxonomy): Eukaryota > Metazoa > Chordata > Lepidosauria > Squamata > Lacertidae > Podarcis > Podarcis melisellensis. The sequence goes on along the minus strand of NC_138530.1, from coordinate 27,372,922 downwards.
CTAGAGAATATAGATTTCTTCAAAGAGCCAATACTTTGAATTCTTTAGACATATTGTGAACAAGACAACGAGTCAGTTCTGGTATGCTGCAGCTGGAACATTGAACTTTGCTACTATTGCTTCTTCATTGGTTTTGACTCATGATTGTGCTGGAATGCTTATGTTGACATGTTTTGCTATTAATTTATTCGGCCACAGGTCCACTGGATCAGTTCTTAAAGCAACCAAAATGCAACATAATTAGCTCTCTGCCTTTCTTGGGCGCAAGGCCTGCTCAGTGCTCCTGGCTCTGGGATGCTTCCATAAGATCTTGTGGGACCATCGGAGTTTCCGCGAGATCTCAAGTGAGCATCCCTAGCCTCCCAGAGCCCGTGATCCTGAGCTGTATGAGGCTTTATAGGTTGAAAGAGATGTAGGGTAGAAACCTTGATTATTTTTATAAATGCATGAAAAGGGAAGTCATTCCAGATTTCTGAGATTTCCAAGCCTCTTGTCCTCTTTTTCTTGCCATGTTGGGAAGATATAGCTGTTTAACATATGACTACCGAGTTATGTATGCATGTGTGTGGTGACTGAATTATTCTTGAAGCTATGTGTCCTTAACAAGAGGTCAATAATACATGACAGCCTACAAAGCAACTATAAGTACAGTGGTACCTCGCAAGACGAATGCCTCGCAAGACAAAAAACTCGCTAGACGAAAGGTTTTTCCGTTTTCGATTTGCCTCGCAAGACGAATTTCCCCTATGGGCTTGCTTCGCAAGACGAAAACGTCTCGCGACGTCTAAAAACAAAGACATGTTTTGTTTATAAAGTTAATTTATTTTCCCTTCAGTTTTTGAACTGCTCTTTACAGTATGTGTGACTTTAAAGAGCAGTTAATAAACTGTTGTTGTACCAAATTTGGCTTTGTTTAGACTTTTTTTGACCATAGGAACGCATTAATTGATTTTCAATGCATTCCTATGGGATTTCGTGCTTCGCAAGACGAAAAATTCGCTAGACGACAAAAATTGCGGAACGAATTAATTTCGTCTTGCGGGGCACCACTGTACCAATGGCTGTGAAAAGGAATTTATTCATTCATAGATTTAGATTAGCATGTGATATCCATTTGTTTGTTTATTCCTTGTTTTGGTAGCTCATTATTCTATGACAGTTATTGGCTGGGTATCTTTTTAAACAGCATGACATATACCGGTAATTGGCTTTCCTGGACAGCAATAGATTCCATCTAGTGTCTCCCTGACACGTATTTATAATCATTAATCAGTCAACTAATTGCTTATTGGCATTCTTTTATTCTTTGCATAGTTTTAGCAGAAGTTCAGCTTGAGGATGATAAACTTGCAAAGATACTTGTAAAGATGAGTTGCTGTGTGTTCCTCTTAACTGTCCCTTTAAAGCAGTGGCTAGATGTTGTTCAGCTACAAGTCCTATCACCCCAGACCACTGGCCTTGCTGGTTGGTGCTGATGGGAGTTGGAGTCCCGTAAACATCTTGAGGGTCACAGACTCCTTATCCTTAGCATGGAGTGTGAGCCAATTGGCTAAGCAATGTGAGTGGGTCAGACCCTGTGACTAGGCAAAACTTTAACTAACACCAGAGTCCAAATTACAAAAACGGAGTTATTTAAATATTTTTAAGAGAGCTGAGGAAATAAGCTATTTTAAAAAGAAAGAAAACATATTCATTGAGATCTAAGGGAGGCTTGGTTACTAAACAAAATTTCTTTAGCAGACAAGAAGGCATTCAAAGGAAAGACAAACAGCAAACCCACCCTTTTTAATCTTTGGAGATTCTGCAAAGGGTTGCCCAGTAGGAAGAAGCTCAACCAAACAGCTGCCTTTGACACCCCCGGGGTTCATTATGTAGAGAGAGGGTCCAGTGAGGTGGGATAAGAGATATTAATGGAACTAGCCCCCTCTTGGTTTTTTCTTGTCAGACCAGGTTGCAGGGGGAGGTGTGAGGTCAGTACTTTGGATGTGACCTAATCTTTATCTTGGTTAATGGCATGAAGAGTTTTTGAGCCCAGGCTGCTATCCAAAACATCTGGGTTGGTGAAGGCTATCTTCCAGAGACAGAGATGGGTGGAGGCCTTTTGATATAGGGTGCAATTCAGTTTTGTAATACTTTTCATTCTTGTGCTTCTTCTTTGTAATTACACCATGCCATTTCACCATGCTAATTGAGCATTTACTGGACAAGATGTGTTGATTCAGTAAGTTACTGGTGGAGTGGTTGCCCCTTGAGGGCTGTATTAAACCTTGAGCAGAGCATTTTGAGTAGCATTGCTTGTTAGAGCCAATATATCACCCTGATAGGTACATGGCTCTTCTGTTAAGAATGTGACAGAGAAATTATTGCTGTCTTCTAATTATTGCTTAGATACTAAGCAATTCCTTGGAGGAGAAGTTAGGACTAAAGAGATGAAAGAGGAAAATGTTTCCTGAAACACTCCTATTATTAAATATATGTGAAATGCTTTATTTTTGAATAATCAGTGGGCATTTGATATATGGGTGCAGGTGATTAGTTGCTTGGGAAGTTTAATGATCACCATGTGAACAGTTTCACAGAACACCTTTTTTATTACTGCTCAACAAGAGACTCCACAGAAGTGCTTTGATCCTTTAGAGTGCAATTTTGTATTTTTTATGTTTTCAGAAATTATGTGTAAATTATATGTAACTCTTAATACAATAGGACTATCCCACATTGTCCAGCATGTAAACAAAACCTCTGTGGTTCATACTTTACTCTGCTTGGATTTACATGGAAATAAGTTGCCTTTAATGGAAAGATTTGAAGTTTTTTTTTTATTGCAGTTTCCCAAATGTGTTGTTAGATTTTGAGTAGGGCTGGAGTCTGACTTACATTGCTGTGCCCAATATTTAAAATGGTATGTTGTGTGATTTGTATTGCTTATAGTTCTAAGTGTTGGGTCGTATTTTGCATTCTTAATAAATTTGTAAAATGCCCATAATATTTAGTTGATGGATAAGAAAGAAAGAAAGAAAGAAAGAAAGAAAGAAAGAAAGAAAGAAAGGTGACTTGAACCTGTGGATTGCCAACTCCCTTTCTGTTTGAGAGTGTCTCATCTTAAATCCTGCTGGTGTTGGGGGAATGGCTCTGAGCAGAGACATAGCATGATAATGGCATTGCAGTGGAAAGCATATAGTACAATAGTGCAATAATGAAGGGGGGGGGAGAAGATGTTGAATTAAATGGACCATGCTTACATTGCTTTTGATCCTCAGAAACAGGTTTTGTTTGTTTGTTTTAGTGCATGGAGCATTTTGATTCCATCCAGCATATGTTCTCCACATTTTTCTCTGCTCTAATTCATCCATGTTTTTCGACAGCTCCAGATGGCATGTTGCCTCCAAGGCTTTCATCTGCCACACCGACCAGTCTTCAGGTTGTCTGGTCTACACCAGTTCGCAACAATGCTCCAGGCTTACCCAGCTACCGACTCCAAATGAGGCCTAAGCACTCCCCAGAAGATAGACTAGAGTAAGCAAATAATGAAATTTATTCAACACAGTGATGAAATGTAAAATGATCTGCAGAGTAGCATTTCTGTACATATGTAATGTGTCCTACCTTTATTTTGTTTCCTATTTTCTTTTTTTTAATGTATTTTTTCCTTTAGATTGCTTTCTGAACCTACAGCTTCATTAACCCATTTAGTCACAGAACTGCTGCCGTACACATCATATGAAATGAGGGTTATCGCCTGCAATGGATACGGTGATACATACAGCAACTGGACTCTAATGATTACAGCAGAGGACAGTAAGTAGTTTGTGGAACTGCAGAGTGCATTTCTGCTTAAGTAAATGCCCACAAGTACAGCATATAAGACATAATCATATCTGATTTAATGATAATAGCATTTTTCAAGATTCATCACTCAGCGCTCTTAAGCAGGTTAAGAACACAGTCCTAAACACACTTATCCAGTGGTGAAATCAATGGAATATTGAAAAGCCAGATAAACATACATTAATTGCAGATATTTGCTCCTATAATTTTGTTTAGTGATCATACTGATCTGCAGCAAATGTGTTGTTTCTAAAAAAATTACTTTGGCTTTTCATTTATCTAATTTTAAACCTTGAAGTTCTGTTGGAAGCAGTATTTTCTGGGGGCACACTCGGGATGGCGGCAACACTTGGTGGGAACAGGATGATGGAGTAGATGAGCCCTTAGCCTAATCTATCATTGCTCTTCTTATGTACCACCAAGAACTACTCAGACCCTGGTGCACATAGAAATGAAAGTTGGATGCAGGAAAGCTGCATCCTTGATGGAATCTGCATCCAATGTTTGCCTTGTTTCGCGATAAAGCCAGACTTAGGTGGAATCTACACACCTGTGATGGGACGATGAGCTGCTTGTGCGTAAAATGCAAGTCCCTCAGAGTTTGATCAGGCTTTCAAACCTCTGCCTGTGACGGAGCCCCTCCAGCATGGCTGCGTCAATCACTAGTAGAATCCGAAAGTGGCTGCTTTCGGAAACGTTTCCAACATAAAAGCTCCTTAACGGAAACACGTCGTCTGGCCTCTCGGCGTGACAGTTTCCGTCGAGGTGTGGGTGTCCCTATAGGAGGTCCTGAGACCTCCCCACTGGTTTCGCTTGAAGCGTCTCTGAGCCATCCCTCCGACTCACTTTCCCTTGGAGTTCTTGCTCGCCCTCTACTGGTTCCCTCTTCCGCTGCTACTGCTCTCTCACCCTCAGTGAGCCTTTGCGCCTCCGGCGCTTTAGATGTCAGTTCCCTGACATCCACCTCCCCTCCAGGGCCCCCTTCACCCCCTCCCGTCTCCTCTCCTCCTGGCGGTGAGGAGGTAAAACCCTTGAAAGAACCTCCCTCATCTTCCGACGTCGCGAACACTTCCTTCCACTTGTTGCTGTTCCTACTCTCTAGGTACTCTTCGTCATCAGAGTCCACTCCCTCTTCCAACTCCGACTCCGCGAACCCTTCCATTTCCTCTTCCTCATCGGTGGTGCCGAAATACTCCCTCCTAAACCTTGCTATCGGCTGAGGTTTCCTCGGGAACCTTTGATGGAACGTTTCTGTTAAAACCTCGTCATTGACTTCCTGCGCACTTACCCAGGTGTTTTCTGACTCCGGTTCCCCTTCCCACGCCACTAAATACTCCACCTGATTTCCCTTCCACCTGGAATCGAGGATTTCCGCTACATGGTTGCGGCGTTCCCTCTCTTCCAAGGCTGGTCCCCTGACGTGCTCCCCTTCACCTCCTCCCCTGTATGGTGACAGTAACGACCTGTGGAACACTGGGTGCAATTTCATGTGATTGGGTAATCGGAGTTTGAAAGCTACCGGGTTGACCTGCTGAATCACCTCAAAGGGTCCCAATCTTCTGGGCCTCAGTTTCTTACAACCCCCTTTGAACGGCAACCCTTGGGTTGACAACCACACTTGATCCCCCACCCTTATGGTTTCACCTTCCCTTCTGTTCTTGTCTGCCTGCTTCTTATATTGTGCCTTAGCCCTTTCTAAGTTGAGCTGGAGCTGCTGATGGATGGCTTCCATCTCTTCTACAAAATGTTCAGCCGCTGGGACGCTCCATCTCTCCCCTCCTTCCCCTGGAAATGCCCTGGGGTGACACCCGTAATTAGCCAAAAAGGGACTCATCCCTGTGGACACATTCTCCGCATTATTGTAGGCAAATTCTGCCAACGCCAACTTTTCGACCCAATCGTTCTCTCTGTCATTGACATAACACCTAAGATATTGTTGAAGAATGCCATTTGCCCTTTCCGCCTGCCCGTTGGTTTCAGGGTGCCGGGCAGTTGAAAAATTGACTTCCACGTGTAACAAGCTCATGAGCTTCCTCCAGAACCTGGAAGTAAATTGTTTGCCTCGATCTGAGATCACCCTCGAGGGAGCCCCGTGCAACCTAAAGATATGTTCCACAAACAACTTCGCCGTTTCTTCCGCTGTGACTGCATGTGAGCATGCTACAAAGTGGCACATCTTAGTTAACAGGTCTACTACTACCATGATGGCTGTTTTCCCCTTGGACCTTGGCAGATCCGTCATAAAATCTATTGATATCGCTTCCCAAGGCCGTTCTGGTGTGGGTAAAGGTTCTAATAACCCTGCCGGCGCCCTTCTTTCCCCTTTGGCTCGCTGACATTGGTCACACCCTCTTACATACTCCCTTACATCTTCCCTCACCTTAGGCCACCAAAATTCCCTGGTAACCAACCACATGGTCTTGTGTTGCCCAAAATGTCCCGCCGTGGGGCTATCATGCAACTGCTTGAGTACTCTCCCCCTCAATTCACCTTCGGGTATATACAGTGCCCCTTTGTAATACAATGCCCCATTTCTTTCCTCAAAACCTCCGGGGCTCTCGCCCTCCCCCCTGAGACCTCTGAGCTTATCCTGGGCATATTCATCATTTTCCGTTTCCTCCACCAGTTCTCGTTGCCCCACCATCGCCGCCCCACACACCCAGCGGTCCTCCGGGATGACATGTCTCTCTTCGATCACCCCCTCCCCTTCCCCATATTCTGGTTTGCGTGAGAGCGCGTCCGCCCTGACGTTTTCTGGGCCTGGCACATAACAAATCTCAAAGTTAAATTTGGAGAATTCCTGTGCCCATCTCACTTGTCGTTGGTTGAGCACTCGAGCTGTTCTCCAATACTCTAAATTTTTGTGGTCGGTGCACACTTGCACCTTGTGTTGTGCCCCAATTAATAAATGTCTCCACCTCCGGAATGCTTCGTGAATGGCAAGTAGTTCCCTGTCATACACCGTGTAATTCCTCTCGGACTTATTCAGCTTCCGCGAGAAGAAGGCACACGGTCTCCACTCCGACGCACTCCTCCCCGGTTGAAGAAGGACCGCCCCTACCGCCCGGTCGGATGCATCTGTTTCCACTCTCATGGGTTTTCGTAAATCCACATGCAGAAGTTGTTCTTCCGAGGCGAAAGCCCTTTTCAGTTCTTCAAAGGCTCGATCCGCCTCTGCCGTCCAAACAAATTTCTTCTTGCTGCTGAGACAGTCGGTGATGGGCGCCGTCAAGTGGGCAAAGTTCTTGATGAACTTCCGATAAAAGTTCCCAAATCCCAAGAATCTTTGCACGTCCTTCTTGGTCTTCGGTGTCTTCCATTCCAGTACCGCTTGGACCTTGCCTGGATCCATGGCCAATCCCTTGTCTGACAAGCGGTACCCCAGGAATTCCACCTCCTTGGTATGAAACTGGCACTTCTCCAGTTTCACCCACAGCTGGTTGGCTTGCAGCCTGCCCAACACTTCTCGAACGTCCCTCACATGCTGTTCCTCATTTTCCGAATACACCAACACGTCGTCTAAAAAGGCCGCACAATTCTTGTAGAGCAAAGGTCCCAGAACGTGGTTTATAAAAGCTTGAAAACACGCGGAGCCCCCTTGTAGACCGAAGGGCATAACGAGGTATTCAAAGGCTCCCAACGGGGTAAACATGGTGGTCTTCCATTCATCTCCCTTCCTTATGCGTATCAGATTGTACGCCCCCCGCAGGTCCAGTTTTGTAAAAATCTTTCCCTTCCTTACTCTGGTCAAAATGTCATCAATTCGGGGCATAGGGAAAGCCAGGGGCTCCGACACTGCATTGAGGGCCCTGAAGTCACACACCAGTCTCGGTTTGTCTGTGTTCTTTTTGTCCACAAAAAACACTGGGCTGCCCCCCACCGCTCGGGACTCTCTGATGAAACCTCGCTTCAAGTTTTTGTCAATGAACTCCCTCAGCTCCTGCATCTCCCTGTCTGACATGGCGTACAGCTTGCCTACTGGGAGTTGGGCCCCTGGGAGTAGGTTGATTTGACAGTCAAAGGGTCTATGCGGTGGCAGTTTGTCTGCTTCCCTTTCGCTGAATACGTTGCTCAGATCTGCGTATTGCGGGGGCACCTTCCCTTTGTCCATCACTTCCATCCCCGCTAGGGTGACTCTGTCTCCTCCCGAAACCTTCCCCTCCTTGCAGTGTTCTAGGCAATGCGCTGACCCAAAGGAGACCACCCTCTGATGCCAGCCCACTAGCGGATCATGTAGCGCCAGCCAGCTCATCCCCAAAATGATGGGCGCTCCTCCCAGGATGGCCACATTAAACGCTATCTGTTCGGTGTGCCTTGCCACTCTCATTATCATCGGGACAGTCTGTTGGCTAACTTCTCCCCCCAACAGCTCTCTGCCGTCAATCGTAGTCACCTGCAAGGGGTTACTTAAAGGGATAGTCTGTATCTGGTGCTCAGCTGCAAACTCCTTACTCATGAAATTACAGGAGCTGCCTGAATCCAAAAGCGCCTTGACCTTTAGTGGGTGTCCGTTTGGCAGTTCTAGTAACACCTCTATCACTAAAGCGGGTCTGGGGGGTTCTGGCATGGGCACTTTCATTGCTCTTTGGCCTGGCTGCTGTGCCCCAATGGTGGCAGCCAGGCGTTGGCTTTTACTTGCTCCTTGCCTTCCTCTTCCTTTCCCCCAACAGCTCCTGCCATCCCTTGCCATTCCTTTCTTTGTGGGCAAACTCTGGCAAAGTGCCCTGGCTGTTGGCAGAGATAACATCTCTTGGCGCTCTTTCCCTCCTTTTTCCGCCCTTCCCTGGGATTTGAAACTGCGCGCGCCCGCGCTGTTCCAACTTCCATCGGCTCTGCCGGCGGGAAAGGTGGCTCTGGAATGTCTGGAATGCGGAACTCCCTCCAACGGTCTCCTTTCCCTTCCCGCTTTTCCATAGCCCTCGCCTCCTGGCGCGCTCCTATGGCCAGCGCAGATTTGGTTAACTGGTCCATAGACTCCGCCCTGGGGCCCCGGGAAAGCTCATCTTTGACGGTTGAAGAAAGCCCCTCTTCGAAAAGCATTTGGATGGGCTCCGCCGATAGGTCCCACCCCAATTTGTGAATCAACATGGTAAATTCAGTCCAGTACTCACGGACAGATCTGCTTCCTTGCTGGCAAGCCATTAACTGCCTTCGCACCACCCCCTGCTCAATATCGCTGGAAAACATCAGGTCCATGGCACGAAAAAACTTCCTCGTGTCCTTTAAGATCTCATTATTCGCTGCCATCAGGGGTCTAACCCAATCTTTCGCCCCGGATTCGAGATGGCCAATCACATACGCCACTCGCGATTCCTCATCGGGGAAGTCATCAAACTGCAAGTTTAGAGCGTATTGCATCTCTGTTCTAAAGGCATGATAGTTCCTGGGATCCCCCCCGAATTTCTGCACCAATCCTGGCACCTTTCTGGCGAGCGGGGTGGTTTTCTCCTTTCCCTTTTCTGCATCCTGAGCCCTCCTCTCCTCAAGCCTCGCCGTTTGCAGCGCCAACTGGATCTCCAACGCCCTGTACCTTTCTTCCAGGCTTGGACCTCCTCCAGCTGCTCCTGCTTCCCCGGTTCCGGCTGGATTGCTCATGATGCTTCTCCCTGCACAAGCTGGCTTTCGGAGACTTTCGGATTGCTGTGATGGGACGATGAGCTGCTTGTGCGTAAAATGCAAGTCCCTCAGAGTTTGATCAGGCTTTCAAACCTCTGCCTGTGACGGAGCCCCTCCAGCATGGCTGCGTCAATCACTAGTAGAATCCGAAAGTGGCTGCTTTCGGAAACGTTTCCAACATAAAAGCTCCTTAACGGAAACACGTCGTCTGGCCTCTCGGCGTGACAGTTTCCGTCGAGGTGTGGGTGTCCCTATAGGAGGTCCTGAGACCTCCCCACTGGTTTCGCTTGAAGCGTCTCTGAGCCATCCCTCCGACTCACTTTCCCTTGGAGTTCTTGCTCGCCCTCTACTGGTTCCCTCTTCCGCTGCTACTGCTCTCTCACCCTCAGTGAGCCTTTGCGCCTCCGGCGCTTTAGATGTCAGTTCCCTGACAACACCTATAAAAAAACACTGCAAAAATGCTTTTTAAAAAAGTGTTTTGAAAAATACATTGAATTTGGCATAGTTCACTGTCGCCATCTAGTGTCACATTTGTATGTTGCATTTTACAACACAGTTAAAACGTTTTATTTGCAGCCGTGTAGCTGAGTCCCTAGATGGATTTCACACTTTCCCTACCCCTAACCAGTATCTTTAACATGTAGAAAGCCAATGAACATGGCTTTTTCAGCATGGCAATGCATCTTTACTTGCTTTATTTCAGTCTGCTAAGCAGCTCTTTAAATACAAGAACTCTGCCAGAAACCACATTTGGGTGTGGGACTTCTTTATTACTTTAATTATTTCCCGTAACCTTAGAACCAGCAGTTGGTTAGAACTGATAACACTTCCTGAACAACTCCCCATTTTGGTTGTATTTATGATACCACCACTGAGATATCCTCTAAAGCTGGTATATTGTGCTTTACTGATGTGTTTTCCTCACCCTCCGAAAACATGCAATTCTCATTACGGTTAATATTTAATAATCTCTTTCTATTGCCCGCTGTATGTGTTTGGACTCTACTGTCCCCACGGGTGTCCATGAGTGGTTAATTGGCTACCCCACTTCGCCCCAGTCTGTACCAGTAAGTAAGTAAACACTCATTTCTAGTCAGGTGATTAGAAAAGGTTAATGACAATTTTGTACCATTCTTTAGAAAGTAGAGACTGAACTTTTGAAGCAGATGAGCAAAATAGCCTCCCATAAAAGATAATTTAATTTGCCAAAATGAAACTACCTTCCAGTATTAATGCTGTAATGAAATAGGTTGAAGAATGAATCAAAGACATTAAGGGAAGTGATATGCCCCTCCCCCTTCCACTCCTCGTATTCTGTAGTTCGCTCTATAAACAATTCCTTCCGAGTAAAAAGAGTTTATTATTTTATTTTCAGCATTGGCAGGCTAAGCAGTGTTGCTGTCATCCTCTTGCAGTCTTCCTTCCAGTGACAACCACATTGACAACATGTTATATTCCACATTGATTTTACAGTTAAGGAGCTGATTGTGATATATAGAGATTTTAAGAATTCAGCTGAGAGGCTGACTTTTGCCTTTTATCATTCCATTAAAATTTTATAACCATCTTTTTCATGTCATTTCACCCATGAATTCTTACTTTAGAAAGTGATAGCTACTGCTGTGAGCATAACTTTTTCTCATGTTCAGAGCTTTTTATTGTATTAGCAAACTACCCCAATTATAGTTAATACTCATGTTTTACATAATTGTGCTGACCCTTTCAGCCAAGCAGGACCATGCTAGTTGGGGTGGGTGTGTGGGTGGGTGTGTGGGTGGGTGTGTGTGTTAAAAATGATTCTGCTTGTCACTTAAATGGGAAGTACTCTGCAAGAGTCTTGGGT
>NC_138530.1:27029135-27356635 GCF_964234715.1 Podarcis melisellensis | reverse complement strand
CTGACCATTAGGTCCAGTCATGACCAACTCTGGGGTTGCAGCGCTCATCTCGCTTTATTGGCCGAGGGAACCGGCGTACAGTTTCCGGGTCTTAGCGTCCCCCAAATTCAGTGAGATGCCACTTCTATACCAGGAAAAAGTCAGGGGTAGGGAACCTGTGGCCCTCCAGATATTGCCATCCCTGACCATTGGTTATTAAGGCTGGAACTAAAGGGGGCTGTGGTTCAATGAAACTCAGAGGGCCACCAGTTCTCCACTCCTGGGTTAGATGTGTTAATCAGTGTTTATCATCAAACCAACAACATCTCAGCCTATTCCTGTCCTCCCATCTATAATACTCTTTTCTTTATTATGCTGTTGAAATGCTTCCAGTTTTCTCTCGCACACCTGAAATACTTGGAATACTACTGTGGGGGCATTTAATTTTAATCCCAGAGCCAGACTAAAATGTGTACGATACAAGAGAGAGAGAGAGAACAAAAAATGAACAGCCCTACCCTTCTAGACATTATTAAAATGCTAATTGCTGTGAGTGTTAAATGTTCTGTGTTTTCAAATATGTGTCAAAATATCTGCTTTGTTTTAAATCTTTAAAGGAGTAAAAATCAGTGTGTAAGTAGACTAACTAAGGAAAGAGCAGCCTTAGAGCACTACCTAGGAAATTTTCAATTATTCACATCCTTCATTTGGGAATGAACTCTAGAGGACAGGATAACTACCATTGTTTTGGCTTGCATACAAACTTCATTCAAGGGAAATTAGTGTAACCAAACAAGAGGGATTTTTGTAGCTTAGAAGCCTCTTTTGTGTAAATACACACATGCTTCTATGGATTCAGTCTTGTACTAGTGCCAAAAGGCATCGGTACAGTAGCTTGCTCACTAGAGCACAAAACAAAGGACGTTTGCATAAGTCTAGAGACCAGCCACTTAAATTATTGGTGCTATTTATGGTATGGTTAGTCCTCTTGAATAATGAGGGTGCATGTAGATACTCAGTTTACGCTAAACAATTTGAATATATGGATAGAAACAAGTCAAATTATAAAATCTAGAATCACATTTTGAAATATTGATAAGCAGGTCTGTATCTAAAATGGTGAAAATGCCGTAATTTATTATAGACTAGGGTTTATTGTGATGCATGGAAAGAATACTTATACGAAAGTGGGTAGGAATACATCAAAACCATTTGATACAGGCAACTCGCAACTTGTGACTTACATGCATTTAGTTTTACATGCTTGACTAAATAAATTAATAAATAAATGGGATGGAAATGGAGCAGAGGGGGGGGGAACAGACGGACTTTGACAAGCCCACCAGCCATTGAATCCATTGTGTTTTGACTATATGTGATTTTGGCTTTATGTGCTATCCCTCAACATAAGTTGAGTTGCCTGTACATAGTAAGAAAATAGGAAAATTAGTATTTAAGACAAGAAGTCATATAACTACAATAAGAGATCAGAATGTGTGCATGTCTGTGTATCAAACTAACTGTATTAAAACCTGATTGAAACATTGCTAATACCTTGTAGAAAACCGAGAATAAAGTGATGGTGATTAAATAATTCTTGCTTAATAAATCATGGTTTATTAAGCTGAGAATGAAAACTATGTCTGCAGTCTCTGTGCTCTATGTGAACATGCTTCAGCACTAAGGGATATTGGACCACTCTGTTGGAAGTGGGAGCCAAATTCCCACTGTTCACCTGTTCATCTGAGGTCAGGAACATAAACCACAGCTGTTGACAAAATGTAAAAAGAGAAGAACATGACAGTGAAAATTGTTTAGAAATGATATTTACATTCCCACTATAACAATGGAAAATCTATATATTGTCATTGTTATCATTGTCAAGAATTTCAATTACACTTTTAAATGGATATAATCCTGTCTGTGTCTTATCTCTTCCTGGCTATTGTAATCTGTCTGTGGCAGAGCTTGAACTAAAGCTCTTGTCCTGCTGTATCCAGCATGCCATATTGGCTCTGTCTATATCGAAAAAGGGGCAATGCAAGAAAAAATGAGTACATGCCCTGCTCACACAGCATCTCATACCCCTGCAGGGTATATGTGGCACATATCAGATGTTGTGGAAACAGAACAGGTGTTGGACAGATGTGCTGATACAGCTCTACACTTATTTTGTACTGAGTATTTTAATAGTGAAGAAGCCATTTCATAGCAGCATGTGTGTTCAGTAGATTCTTCATCCCCTCCAGGTTCCCAATCCACAGGTCTCATACCTTGTATTTGTGACATATGCTGTTCAAGTGCAGCAGTGACTTTCTGCATATGTACATCTTACTCTTTTGTTACATGCTTCTGTTGTATTATTTTAATTTAAAGCATTGCAGTATTTTTGAATGCATTGTTTTAGATGATACTGTGATTTAACATTTTTGCAAGTTGCATTGAGTAGTGCATAAATGAATGAATGTGCTGCAGAAATGTGACATAGATTGTGTAATGCCGTAATAACACTTTAGACAAATGACAATTGAAAGGTAGCCTGCAGAAGATGCTAGAACAGCTTAATTGTTCCACGGATCTCTGGTGCAGATTCTTAATCCAGAATTATGCTTTATGCCAGACACATGGAAACTTTTTACCATACATGACTTTTCCTCCCTGGATGAGGAAGGCTAAGGGCAATCCAGACGTCCATGTACAAATTGTTTTACCATTCCCAGCCTTGTCTGCTAGAACCCTGCTTAAGTATATAGGACTTTCCTTATTGATATCCAGAAATGGAAAAATCCTGGCCTGGTTTTCATCACAGGATATGGTCATATAGTCCACCAGGCTACTTAAGCCCCACCACTTTCCCATGTAGAAAATTAGGTACTGACATAAACATATAGCCTTAGCTTCTCAGGAAGATTCCCTGAGTAATTCCTAATTCCAGTAGTGATTATTTTTCTTTGATTATATGTCCCATTTCCAGCAAATGTATAAAGAAGCAGAATATATTATAAAGAATGGCATATTAATTTTTCTTATTTAGCCATAAATCATCATGAATGGTTTTGTGATATGTAACATTTGAAGAGCTTTACTGTAACATTCCCAGTAGCATACAGCTTTCTTTTACTTGGCTCGAACCTTAATTTTGGCTTGAATGTTTATTCTGGAAGTAGTTAAAAACAGCAGGCCACTTCTACTTCCTTCAACATTTCGTTGTCATATGTGACTGGGATGAGGCTTTGCATTTTACTTGGTGGGTTACAAATTTTGTACCCTCTACTTTGGCATATCTCAGGCTATACCTTTAAAGCACATTCAAAACATTATTTTCCTCAAAGAAGTCTGGGTACTGTAGTTTACCCCTCAGTGAGTTACAATTCCCAGCTATCCTTAACATACTGCAGTGCCCAGTGCCTTGAAGGAAAGCACATTCTTTCCTTCACAGTAACTCTACCCCTACATAGTCCACGTCCAGCAGAGGTGTTTTGTTTGGGTTTTTTTTTTAACCCTGTGCCTTTTTCTCAGAAAACATTATTCTGTTTAACATGAAAGGTTTTGACTATGTCAAAAAGAAATGCTTCCCAAGGTTATAGCTGTTTAATGGGAGGGAAATGGCTAATTTCTATCCCTTTAAATTTTGTGGTGGAGAAAATAAGGTGCTTTGATCTTTAAATGACAGCTTCCTGAATCATTATAGTGAGTTAGTTAATCTCTCCCAGAAGCTGCCCTATTCTAGCTTCCTCTTGGGCACTCTCTTTCTTAGTCTTCACACTGAGCTTCAAATCAGTGTACTGCTGTTGTCAACACCAAAACATTGAATGTGCCCTCTTATTTTCATACATTACTAAGCTCTCACCTTAAAGATCATCCAACTTAGTAAAGAACAGCAGAATCAGGCACGGCAAGGTATTATTATTATTATTATTTAAAAAAACATTTACAGTTCTGTATTTTTATTGCACAAGTCAAGAACTTTGTTGTCCTCCCTACACAAGATGATCACTATTCTTTTCTCTACTCTGGAGACATTTTGCTCACTATGGCAAGGAGATCCAAAGAACTTCCATTTTTGACTTGCATTTCTTAAGCAGCAGAATCCACCACCTTCCCCATAGCAGATGGCAAGCAATTTTACAAGTCTGAAAAGATGGAAGCTTAAAAAAGCAATTATGAAGTGGCACAATGGTTTGCTTGAACAATAGCAACAAATGAACAAGCAACAAGGTATGCCTAAGCCCTCAGGTGAACAAAGAAACACCGGAAGCAGCCATATATTAAATCAAATCATTGTTGACTCCGTATTGTCTAGCTAAGTATTTTCAACACCGACTGGCAGCCAGGGTCTTCCCTGAAAATGCCTGGGATTGAACCCAGGAGCTTCTGCATGCAAAGGATGTACTTTACTACTGTGCTACAGTCATTCCCATAGAAATTAGCATTTTGCATCCAGGCCTGTCATATTAGAGGGCACTTTTATAGTCATCAGCAGAGGAGTTCATAGAAGACATTTTTAAGTCTCGGGAAATCTGAAAGGTTTGACTAGCTGCCACCTGCCAAAATGGACTTTCCTACCTGTTCCTTCCTGCTGTTGCTCCCTCACTTCTTGGAAGCCTGTTCAGTTCTGTAGAACGGTGTTCAGTGTAGCATGGGCAATGCAGCTGTAGGGTTGGAGGAAAACCAGCAGAAACAGACATCCAGCCCCTTTGCATGAGTGTAAACACCTTCTGGTTGACTCTGCTGGATCCAAACCTGTATGAATTACATTTTAAAATTCTTTACAGGTTAAGACAAGATAATTACAATAAATGTATAATTTCAAGAGAAGTTTTGTTAAGTAAGTGAAGTACCAAATATACTCAAGCCACATATTATCAAGGTAGATCCATCTCAACTTAATATCTATCAATAACAGAAGCACATAGCTTTCAAAAATCACTACATAAGTTTCATACACAGTGTCACCAGTCATGGCAGGGCCAGAAGTTCTGAGGTTGATGTTAAGAATGGATTTGCCAGTTTTTGTTTTTCTCAGTTACTCAATTTCCATTCTTGGGGGCCAGTTCTTCACATTTCTGCAAGAATTAGCAATTCAGGGTTTTTTAAGTGCATAAAAATTCATCAACATCTTATTGAAAATTTCTCTGAATATACACAGTTTTGCAAATAATGCCCCTAATATATGCATTTTATACACACATTCCCCCAAATGCACCATTTTGTACACATTGTTTGGTTGAAGAACTGCGTCTTAAAATTCAGAGAACTGTGAATTTCAAAGGATATCTGCGATTCAGTTTGTGTATTCTTTTGGAAACTGCATACCAGGAAGATTGGCATTAAAATCCTCACCAAGTTGGATTTCTTCTACGTCCTCACTGTGAGTTGGAACCCAGCATACTGTATCCAGAGGGCTTTTTGAGCAGTGCAAAAGCATTTTCTTCTGTGCAGACCTGCAATTGTTTTTCCTTTGCAGGAAGAGTTTTCTGTAGCTAGCGTTTCTCCCTTTTTTGTAGAGATTGTAGCACACTCCATGCTACAATGGAATAGTTGCCAGTGCCAATTCTGTAACAAGTTCTCTTGGCTCACAAGCACTTGCTCTTTGATAGACATGAAAGAGCTATCTGATCAGATTTTGGGCGCCTGCCCTAGAAATGTGGAATGGCTGCAAGGCACTCAAGTAGCATGATTAATTAAGCTTTATTTTAAATGACTCCTGTAGGGGTTGACTAAAGCAGGTGGCTTAATAGAAGAGGGTGTTTGAGAAAGAGTCCTTTTTATACATCTTAAAAATAGCTTCTGTGATGGATGCTAGAAAGAGCAGATCACAGAAAGGCTATAGCCAGTCTTTAACACTCCTTCTAAATGAATGAAGGTTGACATCACAGGACACTTGGCAAATGAGGACCGGGGGGGGGGGGGAAACGACGGCAGATCTCGATAGTAGCTTTTGCTGTTCACCATCACAAGACACTGAGAAAAATATCTGAGGCTTTGGTGAGTGTTTTCTTCCAAGCTGGTTTCACCAATCATAATTAGGTAGAGTGAGATGATGTCCAAGTAAATCTGCATCCCCAGTTCTGAAGGAGTAGCTGTGCTGTTGCCCAGCAAAACAAAAATGATGATACCAGTGGCATTTTGAAGATACTAAATATATTGTGGCAAAAGCTTTCATGTGCATGAAGTAGTTGTGCAGGTATAAGCAGCTTCCTGCAGCCTTGTACCCTGTAAATGTTCAGGACCACAACTCCCACCAGCTCCCCATATCATGACCGATGGCCAGGGATGTTGGAAGATGTAGTACAAAACACCAGGCAGACCCCAGGCTAGGGAAGGTTGAAGTAGGGGAAGAAGTTTCTTTCTTGTTTCTCCTACAAAGTGAAACCAAGACCTGTGTTCTTAGATGGGGAATACTTCAGCAGAATGGAACAGTGCTGTATTTTAGTGCAGGGCAGCTTATTAATAACCAGCACACACCTGCTACTTTCAGCTTCTGTTCACATCCCTTCCAGGAACATAAAAGCATTACAGTTTTCTGTGGTCTTTCTTGTTTACATCCTCCTTTTACAGTCACCTGATTCTCGGAGAGGAATGGTCAACTGCCACCTTGGGGTTTTAGATGTGCATTGTAATACGTGTAAGGTGTAGCAGGAAGAAATATCTTTTCTTTCATGTTGTAAATTACAGCATAATATTGCCTTGCTTGGATGATTTTACACTGTTTCATTAGGGAGGATGAAGATAATGCAAATAACTAGGATGGATTCAGTTCTGCCTCCCCCTAGCTTTAGATTTGTTTTTTTGTGGTGTTTTTTGTCATTTACTTTCATGTTGTGAGTTAGCAGTAACAAAACAAAAAAACCGGAATAGGAATTTTTAAGCCTTGCCAGAGTGAAATCTTTTCCACGACGATACTGTTAAGCTGTTCCTGCTCCTGTGATTTAAAAGTTGCAGTTAACAATGTTTTCTTTAATACTGTTCCAAGTTCTTTTTACCCAAGACCTTCAGTGTTGCTAAAAAAGTTCTGCGGCTAGGTGCCTTACAAGTATCACAGCCTAAAAAATTAACGAGTTCTTAGCGCCTGGCATTTATTTATTCCCTGGTGGTTTTTGAAATCTGGCCCATTTATATATTGGATATATTTTCGACTGTGAAATTACTGATCTAAGAGTGGTCGGAGTCAAGAATTGTTTGAGGACTAGGAAAAAGATCTTTAATAATTCTGTTAAGATTTTATTTATTTTATAGCACTCACATTTTACCAGCTGATTGACATTAATATACTCTATAAAGCAGGGATGGGAAATCTGTGGTCCTGTGACTATAGCTGGACTCCAGTTCCTATCAACTCCAGTGAGCATGGCCGATGGTCAGGGATAATGGGAAATGAAGTCCAGCAACCTATTCAATTAAATTATAAATATTTCATTGATAGTTTACAAAGGTATGTAAATTATAAATGAAACGCTGAGTATAAAATACTCAATCTTCCCTCCTACTTTGTACTAACATATTTCTCAATATTGTTCATATGTGGCCCTTAATAATATCATAATAGATAATCTTAGTTATTTTAGTTGGTTAGTGTCTAACATTACTCATAGGTAACGTCAGTAAATTGTTTAATTATTAATTATTTGATTAATGATTTGTTAATATTATTTTTATTAAGGCTATTCTGTTTACATATTCTGTATAGCGGAAGAATGATTAATACAATAATGTTGATTTAAAGAATAAAAAATATAAAAAGAATAAAAAGAGTATATAGCATATGGATGAATAAAAGCATATTCCACTGCCCATCTCTGTGTTTGATCTTTCAAATAATAAACAGCTAGGTTCCCTTTGTTTCACATTTTACTATGGGGAGGACTGTGTCTTATGTAGTCCAAAATAGATGCCACCCTATGGAGTCTATTTTAAATCTGTACACCCTAATGGCTGCTCTCTATAGGGAGGCACACATGCCCCCTCCATACGTTGAAGGAATACACAGAGAGTGATCATAGGGTCGCATGGACTAGCCCCACCCACAGCCATTGTTATGCACTTTGTCAGTGCTTCCCTGATTAATGTTGCCTGGAAGACATATCCATGTGAACAGATGTACATGTAGAGAACTATTACATATTAGGAGGAATTAGGAGGAATCCTAACATGACAGTGTGGGTGGGGCTAGACCATGCAGCTTCTTGGTGAAGTGGAGGTGCCGCTGGTCTTCTCCCACCCTTATTCCCAATGTAGATCTTTATTTCTGCCTTGTTCCTGATGTAGATCTTCACTCACCCCTTCTTCCCTGGTGGGGAGGCTGCTATTTTGTGGTTCACTTCAGGTGCCAAAATGTCTTGGGCCGGCCCTGGTGGTAGCATGCTAAGATCCATGGACTGCTGACAATTCTTCTTCTCATTTTTTTACATGGCCATATAATGTGAAATAGCGACCTGAAAATGATTGGGAGCAAATGCCTAGAATAGGCCATATTAGAAGAAAACATTGCTGTCAGAGCTGTGCTAATTTGAGAGTTGTTGTTTTTTTTTTTAAATCTTGTAAAATTCTCTTTCTTTAAAGAAAAAAAAACCTTTATTTTTTTCCAGGTTTCCTGGAAGGCTCCTTTCATACTGAATGGAGAAATACTTAGTTATGAGATCCGCATGCCAGACCCTCGAATCACCCTTACCAGCAACTTATCATCTTCAATGAACCACGTAGTAACCAATCTGATCCCTTTCACAAACTATTCAGTCACCATAGTGGCTTGCTCTGGTGGCGGTGGCTACATTGGAGGATGCACAGAAAGTCTGGCTACATATGTGATGACTCATCCAACCCTCCCCCAAGGCATTAGTCCATTGTCTGTGACCCCAATCAGTGAATCATTTATTGCTGTTTCCTGGCAACCACCATCCAGGCCCAATGGGCCCCACATAAGGTAATGTAAATAGCAACATATGCAACTTAATGAAAATATGGGTCTCTACATATGCCCAGAGAGATTGTTTTTAAGCTGTGGTCTCAGGAACCCTAGGGTTCTTTGGAAGGTTTCTAGGGTTTCCTGAAGTAAAATGTTCCATAATGGCAGAGAAGACTGCTGGCCCACCACGGGACCAGGGAGATGTTGAGTATTTCTGTGGGATATTTTCTCATCATTTGAGGACTAGTAGGCTTCTCCAGGGCCCTGAGATGCTTCCCAATATAATCCATAAGGTGTCCTGTGGCAGACAAACCAGCCTAGAACAAATTGTAGTTCTAGATTTGTACACTATGAAAGCAGAATTCCCATTTGTGTGTTATCCTTTTTGCGATGTGTTTTCTGTCTTTAAGATGGTTCCATATGTTTCTGTAAGTTAAGCCACCTGCACTTAGATCCCAAAGTCTTTTGTTTTGAGTTGATGTTGGCCAACATAACAATGGAGCGAGAAACAGCTGATCAAAAATGCAGGTGCGGAAGAGTTTGCCAACGCACCACATGTCTGTAGAGTCAAAGTTTCAATCTTTCTATGTTGGCTGTCTTAGACCTTCCTGCTCCTATCTACAAAACAGTTATTCCAGTGTAGACCCTCTGGACTTCAGAAAAAAGGAAATTATACATATGTTATGATATCTTATTCTCTTTCTTGCTTAATATGTAACTATGAGCCATTCCAACAGACTAATTGCATGCATTGCCGAATAATAAAATAGTCAGGTTTGGGAAGCAATCTACATTACTGTATATATTTACAGCATGATTCTCTCACCACTGGTAAGAGAAGCAACACAACATAACCTGCACCTGAAAACTTCATTTTCTTCATGGTGTGCCATGCTGCTTCCAACCAGAACAACCACTGAAGCAGTTGCTCAGCACAATGTGTTGGGGAGAGAAGAGGATAGGGCACCTGCCACCAGTGGAGGCGATTTGTACGCAGTCACTATCCAATGCTTTAAAAGATTGTGATATTTCTCATGGCTTCTACATCAAATTACAGAGAGACCAACCAGAACTAAATAATTCTGCAGGTTTTGGGAGGCGGGGAGGAGAGGATGGTTCTGTTGACATTGATAAACTAATAACATTGAAATGGTTCCTATGATGTGAAGACAGCAGCATATTTTGGCGATGTTAACTTTGGAATTCAGTTTCTCTGGTTGCTCTCTTGGGATGGAGGTGAAATTTATACAAAGAGAAACAAACTTGCAATCCACTAATGAGTTGAAATTTCAATACTTGATCTTGAGTCCCTTTACTATAGTTGATTTCAACCAAAACACTGGTCTGTTGACTGTAATAAACTGAGGGTGGCGGTGATGAACTGAGTCACTATAACAAAGCTATATTAAGAGCACAATCCACAGCTTATTTATTTCATTGTCATTCCTAAATAGCCTAATCTAAATGTGCTCCAATGCAACAATTGTCTATTAGTATTTATTTCTGAATTTTATACAGTACTGTGTATATGCAGTTTACTGTGGTTTAAAGTTCCTTCAGTTCCTTAATCTACATTGCCAGTGTTCACATGTGCATTGATTAATTATAGCAAACAAATATTTGAATGTAATCATACATATAACTGCATCAAGATTATCTGTGGGTGGAGTTTTAATACCAATGCATGTGTGTATCTGTGGGCCTTAATGAAACATCACAAAAAACAAACTGGATAATAATAATAATAATAATAATAAATTTTATTTATATCCCGCCCTCCCCAGCCGAAGCCGGGCTCAGGGCGGCTAACAACACCAAAATAGTGCGACATTATAAAAACATTATAAAAATTAATTAAAATCAAGATTGATGGCAGCCATAAAGTTTTGTAAAGGTTGCCAGAGGAGGGAGTCAGGCTGCGCCCTAACCAAAGGCCTGGCGGAACAGCTCTGTCTTGCAGGCCCTACGGAAAGATGTCAAGTCCTGCAGGGCCCTTGTCTCTTGTGACAGAGCATTCCACCAGGTTGGAGCCGCAGCCGAAAAGGCCCTGGCTCTAGTTGAGGCCAGCCTAACCTCTCTGTGGCCTGGGACCTTCAAGGTGTTTTTGTTTGAAGACCGTAGGTTCCTCTGTGGGGCATACCAGGAGAGGCGGTCCCGTAGGTACGAGGGTCCTAGGCCGTATAGGGCTTTGAAGGTTAAAACCAGCACCTTAAACCTGATCCTGTACTCCACCGGGAGCCAGTGCAGCTGGTATAGCACTGGATGAATGTGATCTCGCAGCGAAGACCCCGTAAGGAGTCTCGCTGCGGCATTCTGCACCCGCTGGAGTTTTTGGGTCAGTCTCAAGGGCAGCCCCACGTAGAGCGAGTTACAATAATCCAGTCTGGAGGTGACCGTCGCGTGGATCACAGTAGCTAGGTCAGGGCGAGAGAGGTAAGGAGCCAACTGCTTAGCTTGGCGGAGATGAAAAAATGCCGCCTTTGTAATAGCTGCAATCTGCGCCTCCATGGAGAGGGAGGTATCGAAGATTACACCCAAACTCTTAACGGACGGTGCTGGCACTAATTGCACCCCCGCAAGAGATGGGAGCTGCCCCCTCAGTCCCATATCATCCCGTCCCAGCCAGAGGACCTCTGTCTTCGAAGGATTTAACTTCAACCGGCTCCCACGCAACCATCCAGCCACAGCTTCCAAGCATCTGATCAGTGTGTCTGGGGCTGAGTCAGGATGGCCATCCATCAACAGATAGAGTTGGGTGTCATCAGCATACTGATGGCAGCCCAGCCCAAAACTCCTGACAAGCTGGGCGAGGGGGCGCATAAAGATGTTAAAAAGCATCGGGGAGAGAATCGCACCCTGAGGCACTCCACACACCAAGGAGTGGCGCGATGACAATTCCCCCCCAAGCGCCACCCTCTGTCCCCGACCAGAGAGAAACGAGCGCAGCCATTGAAGGACTGTGCCCTGGATCCCCACGTCGGCAAGGCGGTGGTCCAGAAGTTCATGATCGACCATGTCAAAAGCTGCTGACAAATCTAGAAGAATCAGCAGCCCCGACCCGCCTCGATCCAGCTGTCTACGAAGATCATCTGTTAGGGCAACCAGAGCCGTCTCGGTCCCATGGCCAGCGCGGAAGCCGGACTGGAATGGATCCAGAGCCGATGTTTCATCCAGAAACCCACCAAGCTGTTCAGCAACCGCTCTCTCAATCACCTTACCCAGGAACGGAAGATTCGAAACCGGGCGGTAATTGGATAGATCTAAAGGATCTAATGATGTTTTCTTTAAGAGCAGGCGCACCACTGCCTCCTTCAGTTCCCCTGGGAATGTCCCCGTGCCAAGGGACAAATTGATGATATCCCCCAGGAGGGCCCGCACCTCATCTGGACACGCTCTAATCAGCCAAGACGGGCACAGGACAAGAGGACAGGTGGTGGGCTTTCCAGCTCGGAGGAGTCTGTCCACATCGGCTGGGGATATCCGGTCGAAGTGGTCCAATACTGGACCCGAGGACAGTCGAGGGGCCTCCAGTTCCTTTATTGTATCCAAATTGGCAGGGAGGTCATGGCGGAGCGACAAGACCTTCTCCGCAAAAAAGCTCGCAAATGCCTCACAGCTGTGTGTCAATTTGTTATTTAAATTTGGCTGTCCTTCGAGGGACGTTAAAGACCGAATTATACTAAATAATTGCGCCGGGCGAGAGCTAGCGGATGCAATGGAGGCCGAGAAGTAGGACTTCTTAGTGGCCTTCACAGCCATCTCGTAGGCTTTCATAAAAACCCTATAAGATGTTCTTGAAGCTCCGTCACGGGCACGCCGCCATACTCGCTCTAGCCGTCTGAGGTCCCGCTTCATTTTCCGGAGCTCCTCGGTAAACCAGGGAGCCCGGTTTCTGCGGGGTCGCAGAGGGCGCTTAGGTGCGATCTCATTGATGGCTGCCAGGAGATGGGTATTCCAGCCCTCAACAAGCTCAGTCAATGAGTCGCCAGGGGGAGAAAGGTCCCGCAAGGCTTGACGGAATCTATCAGGATCCATCAGCCTCTGCGGGCGAGCCCAAATCGGCTCGCCACCTAAGCAGGGTGGGGGTGGAACGTCAATCCTGGTTTTCAGAGCGTAGTGATCAGACCATGGCACCTTCATCGAAGGAAACATGATCACATCTATACCAGCGCCAAAGATCAAATCCAGCGTGTGGCCTGCTTGATGTGTGGGGCCCGAAACAAACTGGGAGAGCCCTAGTGTCGCCATGGAAGACACCGGGTCCAGAGCCTGTGAGGAGGGAGTGGCATCAGCATGGATGTTGAAGTCCCCCAATACCAATAGGTTAGGGAACTCCAAGGCCCAGCCGGCCACCGCCTCCAGCAGGCCTGGCAGGGTGGCTGCTGGTGCGCTAGGTGGCCGGTACACCAGCCAGACAGCCAAGCTCACCTCGGAGCCCCACACTAGGCCAACACATTCAATGCCGGGGATCGATGGCGATGGTAGAGCCCTGAAAGAACAATCTTCCCGGATTAATAATGCCACCCCTCCCCCCCGGCCCACAGTCCGCGACTGGTGGAGGACGGAGAAACCTGGGGGCGCCATCTCTCGTAAAGTAACAGTATCCCCTTCGCGCACCCAGGTCTCCGTCACACAAGCCAGGTCGACCCCCTGCGAGATGAAGAAATCTCGCAGGGTGGCGGTTTTGTTGCCTATAGACCTGGCATTGCACAACACCAGTGACGGAGGTGAGTAATCTTTGCTCACCCTACCCTCGTCTCTTGGGATGGGGCGCAGATTGGAAGGGGTACGAGCATATCCGTATCTCGATCCCCTTCGCCTATGACATCTGCCCCCACCGCCATACCTCCCTCGCCCCTCCACAGTAGGAATCCCAAGCCTCATATTCGCCTCCATTTACAGAATATAAAAACAAACAAACAAACAAACAAAATTACACTGAAACAAACCAATCCCCACCCCACTCCACAATCACCCCACCCCAACCCAAAATAAACCAAAACAAAATAAAAATACATAGATAAAAACCACAGCTTATGGTGGTACAACAAATCAAAAAATAAAAACAGTTTAAAACATATAAAAACACTTCAAACAACCGCTGCAGCAGCACTAGTGTCCTCAAAAGCTGCGGCAGTGGTGAGCGTGGGCCCCGCCCCCTGGCCTGATGGAGAGTGGGCCTGCAGGGGGAGGAGCCCTCCCCCCAAACGCACGGCAAAGCGGCAGCAGCAATGTTCCGAGGCCTCCTGAGGTGGAGTCTGGGGCCCGCCCCCAGGCCCAAGATGGAGAATGGGCTTGCAGGGGGAGCGGTCCTCCCCAAGACTCACCGGCAGAGCGGCAGCAGCAATGTCCCAGGCCTCCTTGGAGTCTTTTATGGATGCAGCAGCAGCGATGTCCCTGGCCTCAATGAGGCCTCTTAAAGCCGTGGCGAAGGTGAGCCTGGGCCCCGCCCCCTAGGCCAGATGGAATTGGCCTGAGGAGGGAGAGGCCTTACACTCCAAACACTCACGATGCAGCGGATGTGTTGAGATTGTACATATTTTATTTATTTATTAGTTAGTTACATTTCTTCCCTTCCCTTCCTCCATGAAGGGTGCCCAGAGATACTAACAACCTAAAATCAAATATATATATATACAGTAATTAAAGTTACATTGATAAAACTCCCCTTCTGAAGACCTGAACGAATAAATACATATTCAAATGCCTCCTGAACATGGTCTGGGAGGTCTGCCCTGGGAGGGAATTTCAGAGCAGAGTGTATTCCCACTCTCCTTGGCATCTGCAGCAAACGGACTGAAATAAGGGCCTTGTAAACTGTAGGTTGCGGGATATGCAGAATGGCACTCCTTCAAGTACTTGAGTCCCAAATAATTTAGGGGTTTGCACACCTAGTACTAACGCTTTGAATTGTTCCTGGTATCTTAAAATGAGAGTGATGTGCTTCCTGTGACAACTCCCCTCAGCATTCTACATAGCTGCATCTTCTAGATCAGGCATGATCACTGGTAGATCACTGGACACTGAACAACTGTGGCTCCCCTTTAAAAAGCTCAACATTTTACCCCCTTTCTAAAAAAAGCTCAACAACCTTGACCTGAACCCCCCAAAAGGGGGTAGATCACTGCCAGTTTTTAAATCTGTGAGTAGAACTCAGTCTCTTGGGAGTTGGCCACCCCTGTTCTAGATCATCTTCAAGGGTGGCTCCATGTAGAATGCATTGTAGTAATTTATAAAGAAAGTTATCAAAGCATGAATTATTGTGGCCAGATTATCTTGGTTCAGGAACAATCATAGCTGAAGAACCTGCTGTTACTGGGCACAGGCATTATTTACCACTGGAGCAACCAATGCTTCAGGTGAGAGTTTGGCATCAGTGACTACCCCAGACTTTGAACCTTCTCCTTCAGGACATGTCAGCTCTCTTGAGAACTATTCACTCACAGGACCCCTCATTTTATCCATCTCAGTTTATTGCTTTTAGATGTTGGCTGACCACTGTACAGCCTCTTTCAGTTCTGGTGGGATGGAGAGGTGGAGATACAGTTGCGCCATTTTGTGTGATGTTTACTGAAGATGGAAGTGTGCCTTAGTAAAACACTGCACAAGACAAATCTTGGCGCAATCATGTGTATAATCACATCAAGCTTGCTTTTGTTGCGGTGTTTTATCAATGGCCCTGTATGCATTGGTAAAACCAAACTGTGCATGGTACAATCCTAGAATTTATTTTATAAATTCGCTTAAATTTAATCAGAAATCAGGAGGAATAAGTCAGACCTTCCATTCTCCCATTCACTCTTCCAGTCAGTCAGCATGCTGTATATTTTTACAAGATACTCCATACCTATAACCCCTGTTTTGCTATCTCACACCATACACAATGGTTATTGAACACATTCAGTCCTGATGATGGGCTCTTAGATTTCTTCCCCCACCAATATTTTCCTACAGGTCAGGGGTATGAGCCTGCTGATACCTCTATCTTGTCTGTGGATGCTGTCTTTTTGGCTACTGACACTCACTGGTATACAACTTTGAACATCAAAAATAAAGGTAGTGATGGTTACAGTAGGGCCAAGAGAATTATTGAGACAAGTAAGGCACATCCCCAAAGGTCATTGGTTTCAAGCCTGTTTGTCACAACTCTCAGTCACAATGAGCTTGCAGAAAGTTTTCGAAGCTGTTGTAATTAAACCAATTCTAGCCAGTTTAAATTTGCATTGTGGATATAGCTTCAACTGTGAATTCACTTGTACAGATTCCATTGAGCTTTTCTTCCTTAACGTGAACTGTGCTGTACTAAATTTAAGTCAAGTTATCCTGAAAGGTTATGCAAATGTTTAATGTTATAAATCATTAAATACTCTCAGATTCTTTTTTCCTAATAAAAGAAGTGTTGTGAAACATATCGTCATCCGTTTTGAAACTCATTAGGTAAGTTACAAAAAAGTCAAATCCTGAAACGTGTTTTTTTTAAAAAAAACTTTACAGTTGTAAAAACAAAATAGTGTGTGACTTTTAAAAGCAACCTGATTTTTGTGTAATAACATTAGTTGAGATAATCCCAGCGTTCTGCTTGTCTTTTGTGTTAGATATGAGCTCCTGAGACGTAAAATCCAGCAGCCACTTGCATCAAATCCCCCTGAAGATTTAAATCTCTGGCACAATATTTACTCAGGAACTCAGTGGTTTTATGAAGATAAGGGTCTTAGCAGGTGAGATTACAAAAACTATAAAAACAAATGCTGGCATTTTGTATAGACTATGCTTAATAGTTCAAAGTGTTGCTTGTGTCTCTGTGTTGTGAACATGTTAATTATGTAATGAAATATTTTTTGTCATCTCCTTCGGCATTTGCCATTATTAACACACCTGGGTTTTTGCTGTTTTGTGACTCCTGCATGTTGCGTGCAATTTTTGTTCTGTTTTAAAGAGCATCAGGCTCTGGAAAGCAAGATTTGAACTACCAGGGTAGCAGGCAAGCCATTTACACATATTTAATTTTAAAGTCAAATCATACAAGCACCGGCTTACACATTGACATGCAGGGCATCTGCGCAGCAGGGATCTGCACTGTAAATTAGTGATGTGTTTGCCTAGGAAACAAGGCTAGCCTAAGGCATTTGCTGCCTGAGGTGAAGGACAAGATGGTAGCCCTTTCCATTCTAAGTGGACTGGTAGCTGATGACAGGAGAGTGTTCTCCACCATACCTGAGGACAGCTGGCTAGCTCAAGGGTTACAGGACAGGCTTTATGACACCAATAGCTGATATCCAGTAGAGGGGAACAGTCGAAGTGCTCAGAAGGAACAGCCTGGGGAGGGGGCTGCCATTAGGGATATTGGATAATTCCAACAAAAAATGAAATGGAAGCGGAAATTTCCTATGTTTGTTTATTAGTCCTGTGTTCAGAACAGAAACCACCAGTCTGCTGAATATGATCAGTATACACTGTTGATCCTTTTACTCTGCAAATAATATTCCTTTGAGATGGAATAACCAACGACAATGTACCCAATTAATTGCATAAATTATGGGAGTGACCTAATTTTGCCATAACATTCAGCGAGAGGAGTAACATAGGATGGAATTCAACAATGTGCTAATATTATGCCAGTCAAGGCATAATTTCCAATAGGAGCCCAATGTCAGGGCTTACCAACCCTTATTATCATGCCTTTTATTCACCTCCATATAGCACCCCGTCTTCTTTTGGCACTGTAAATAAAAGATTCAGATATCCATTTCTTTCCCTACCTATGACCAAATGCTGCTGGGATTGAAGTAAATTGGAGGTGGACACCCAGAAGGGAAGGAGAAATTAAAATGCCCTCTGTGCTAGTTTCAAGTTGGAGATTGTTCTCTTAGAGTTGCCTCTAAGTTTAGGTTGCAAGCAAAAAAGGGAACATTAACATCACGTATCACGTATCTACATCACAGCTAGATATAGAGATTATCCATGGGCAGGACGTTTGAGAACAGTGTTGTAAGATAAATTTGCAGCCATTTTGTTGTTGTATCCAGAAGGAAATCTCACTGTAGGAAATACAGATGACTCTGGAGTAAGTTTGAGGAGGTTAATGAGCATAGGGAGGAAGGGGAGGATTAACTGATAGTCTGGGAATGGTGGGAGTACTGTAGACTGGCTGCCACTACAGGGATGAAGTGAAGTTTGAAAGAATACGAGTCAAAGTACAACTTAGATTAAGTATGCTTTTTTGTTAAGGGTGCAACTCTTTACCCTACCCCACCCCAAAAAGAAAGAAAAACGAATGCATCCACCTCTCCACTTTCTTTCTCCAAAAACTGCAGATGGCTGGGGGTGGGGGCATTATCCTGATTAGGATTACGGCTTATTGGAACAGGCTTTCGGTCACTCCCCACAATGCCATTTTCCCACCAAAAGGTAACCTTGAGGATGCTATCTGCCCCAAAGGTGTTATTTGTCATGCACAATTCCGCATCCACTGAGTTTATAGATGGGAAGGAGTGGGGTTCTAATTCCTAATAGGGACCTGTATGTGTACAGCTTTTATGTGTTTAGGCTCTGACCTCTGGTTGTTGTTTGAAAGAGATTAAAAGGGAGAAACAGTTTTCTCTGGTTAAAACTTTTTTTTAAAAAAATATAGTGTTTAGATGAGGCTATCCTTTCACACTCACACATTCATTCATTCATTGGCAGTTATAGCACACATTGCTTGAACTTACACAGCTGTATTATTTGAAACGTTGAGTTTTTATATTTGGCTGGGATCAGCTGATGAAGCACAAGGCAAATACTGTTAGGGATGCAGAGCTTCAAATCAGTGGGTTTTCCCAAAGAGGAAAAAACACCATTGAATCAACTTTATATCTAAGTGCTGGCAGCTTGCCATTGCTGTAATTGCATCTTGAATTGAGCTGTAATCCCTCACTACTTTGGAAAACAATAACATTCCTATATGGCATCTTACTTTGTTTATTGTTACTGTGCTAGTATTGGCCTAGTATTTCAAGCAAACCTCTTTGTCCATGGATCTCAAACAGTATAAAGAAGCACCTTTTTAAAAGAAAAGAAAAAACAGACTTCCTTTTCCATGGTTAGTAGAACAATAATAGATGTTTAGCATGCCTCAACTCTTCAAAGGATATATATTTTTCTATATCTTTTAATGGTATTAATCCTTTAGGTACACAACATATGAATATAAGACCATAGTGCACAATGAGGTTGGATACACATCGAGTGAAGAAGTGGTCGCTACAACATTGGCGGGTTTTCCAAAGAAGGGAAGTAACGTCACTGCACAACCTCTTAACCATACTGCTATAGAAGTGAAGTGGTCCACCCCAAGTAAGTGCCCTTGTTATTTTGACTCCCAGTCAGGTCTGGGCTGTTTCCCACATGTATGTGGATTGCTTGATTTCTCTGCACTTAAGGACAGACAGCAGAATATGTGAACTTTGAGGGAACGTTTTGCAATCAAAAGGATGTGAAAGTTTGATCTGTGGTGTCAGATCTGTGTTGGTATATTCACACATGCAAGTTAATAGGCCAGGGTGGTTAACAGGACCAGGTCTGGCCTGCCAAGCTCTTTCTTATGACCGACCTTCCCCGCATTCAGTTTACTGGCAGTGAAATCATTTGCAGTGATGGAATCAGTATCCCTCTGCCCCACCATTGTTTCCTAGAGGGAGTAAAGAGTGTTCCAATCAGCTCTGATTATTCTTGAGCCATCCTGGGAAACATTGGGAGAGACTGACATGCTCTGACTTGCTACAAAATTCATTCTGTGCCACACTTAAGCAGCTGAGAGGTGCATCGTAGGTAACATTGAACTTCTCCTATTCCAGTTTGTTGGGGGAGGAGCCTGGGATTCTACAACCTTCCCCCCCTCTCTGAACAGATTGATGGAGAGCTAAAAAAAGACTCTCATTAACCCCCATCCCTCCTTCCCCACTACAGTGCTCTAGTGGGAATGAGATGATGGGGAGGTGAAGTGTGTGTTTGTGTGTGTGTGTGTGTGTGTGCGCGCGCGCGCGTTTACCAAGCGGGTTTGTGGTCTGTAGGTGTACCATATGTTTGGTGAAAGTGTAGTCTGTATGTGTGCGTCCCCTGCATGTGTGTGATGTGCGAGCAAGAGAGTGAATTTGGGTTGAGCAGTTCCTGCTTTGTTCACACTCTCTCATGCTTTGTGCATGTCCACCCCTGGATGTGGCCCTTGAAAGGGTTGACCAATATCAAATGCAACCCTCAGGCCAAAAAAGGTTAGCCGCCCCAGCATTAAGTGAAGTTGCACTCATCAAGCGTAGGTCATCCGTATATGAGCTAGCTCCAAGTCATCCATTTTCATGATTTACATTGCTCAGGTGAGCTGAACGATCATTGGCATCTTGTTTAAGAGCTAAATGCCTTCGAAATGATGGAAACAAAACCTGGGAAGAAACCAGCCCCCTTTTCAACCTTGAAATTCCATATACGTATTGTATAGAAGAGAGGCAAAATAATGTCTGCTGTGTCTGCCCCTGCTCTCCATGTATGTACAAATCTTTGGTTTGTACAGTTTGTATGTTGTGGTCAATTATAATAAAATCAGAGCAAAATAAGACATAGATTCAGAGCTCTTGGGAGATTGGCACAATGACTTGCTGAAGCCAGTATTTTGGTTCAAACTCTTCTTCACATCCAGAAGAGTTATGGATTTTCTGTGCATGCAAAAGTGCACATTTGTGCTGTGTCATCTTAAAAGGAACATATCCATTTAATCCAGATTACCTGTCCATCAAAGCAGTGGGTTAATTCTTCAATATGTACATGCAAATCTGTCTGTAAGCACTTGCTAGTGACTCTCAGCAAATATAGGCTCCTTATTTTATAATTGGATGCCTGAAGTAAGCATGCTTATAAAAACTGACAAACCTAATAGATCTGAAGCAGGCTGCTGAAGTTTCATTACTTTAGTAATCTGAACCTCTGACCTTCCAGATAGAGGTAATGCAATCTGGCTTCATTTTCATTCTTACTGCAGAAATTTCCTAGATATCTGTTTATGAATGCAAAGGTTAAACATCAAGTGAGGGTCATTAGAGCAAACCCTCATTTATTCTTTCATTGCTGGAATGCATTACACTAGGCAAACTAGCAATCTACCTTCTTCCAAATGTTTTCATTTTGTCACAGGCCTATGCCTTTCCCTCCAATAACTAGATCACTTGAAAATAGCTTTCTTTTATGTCTCTGTTTCTGGTGGGATCTTGAGAGAAAAACAGAAGTTGGGCGTACGTAGCTCCTGTTAAAATTGCACTATAGAAATAAAAGAAGTTGGAAACAAAAGCTCTGTTTAGATGATATATCAGTGCACGGTCTCTCCATGCATTCGCTCAAATTCTGAACAAATCTACGAGGGTACAACTTTTCCTCTCCCCAAACAACCAGGGAGCCTGCATTTTTCAGTGATCTAATTTCATGCAAAGAGCCTACATATGTATACATTGCAGGTACTTGGGTTCTGTTCACACATTTGGTGAATGGGAAGATGGGGCCTGTATGTGTGTGATTCCCACTTCTCCTATCTATGCACTGATATCCCCAAATGTGATTGAAATCCAAATAGGATTAGAGTCAGTCCTTTATGGTGTCGTAATTAAAAGTTTGACTTTGGAGCAGCTAAATTTGGTACCTCTTGGATTAAGTGGTTTGTGACCTTTATTTGTATTACAAACATTTGTCCCTGACTGATTTTTCATTTGAAAAAGCATGTTTGCGTACACATGTTTGCTTCTTCCTTTAGGAAGAAGGGTGAGATGTAGATTCAGTCATCATCATCATCTCAGTAGCAATGATGTTATCATTTTCCTCAGATGCTTAGGTTGTGCTTGAAGTTAAGGATTTAGGGCATACTAAGATAAGCGCTCCTAAATTCCATTGTTTTCAGTACAATAATCACATGTTAACTAGAACAGAAAGTGTCCAAAATATTATTTTATGGCAGGGGTCAGCAAACTTTTTCAGCAGGGGGCCAGTCCACTGTCCCTCAGACCTTGTGGGGGGCCAGGCTATATTTTTTGGGGGGAGGAAAGAACAAATTCATATGCCCCACAAATAACTCAGATATGCATTTTAAATAAAAGCACACATTCTACTCATGCAAAAACACCAGGCAGGCCCCACAAATACCCCAGAGATGCATTTTAAATAAAAGGACACATTCTACTCATGTAAAAACACGCCGATTCATCTGCGGGCTGGATCATCCGCGGGCTGGATTTAGAAGGCCCCGGGTCTTAGTTTGTCTACCCATGTTTTATGGCATGGTTTGTTCTTGAATTACAGTCAACCCTGTAGGTTTCAATGCCACAATGCAAAGAATGTAATTCTCAACAATACTGGATGTGTAATGCCTGAGGATGCATCTTACATTTCAGTGATGCATGTGGGAACATGGTGTATGGCCCGAGACAAAGCCTACATTTGTTTGTTTGTTTGTTTGATTAGAATACTGGTACCACACCTTATAGCCTCCAGAAGGCCCTCAAAGTAACTCACAAAAGAATACAATCACATTCAAATGTAATATCAGAAAAAATAATAATAGCTTGGTAGCCATATGGTGCCAGGTTTATTCGGACAGCATTCTGCTCTCATACTGGTGTTGTTAGGCAGCATCTTCCACTTAGTACCTCCTGGGGTGAGGGAGTGGGAGCCAAACAGCCAAATCTTGCTCATTCCATGATAGAGGCAGTTCTTCATGCTGAAGGCTATGAATGAAATTTTTGCTTCCATGATGCTTCTTTCTCTCTATGATTGGCAACAGCCGAAGAGTCCTTTAGGGTGTGGCTTTTTATGAATCAATAATTTGGAACTTTGCCCGGATGTAATTAGTGAAATAGGCCTGTGCATTCCCTGCTGACCTGGAATCAGTTTGTGCAAGGAATGGCGGATGAATGTCCCCAAAGCATGGTCTTCCCACCCAGCATTCAAGGCAGTTCCCAAGAGGGGTTAGGAATCCAAATTACATATATATCATGGAATAGTTGGTTTACTCCCCATGCTTCTAATATATTTGGCACTGACAAGATTAACTATACCTTGGTGCCCAGTCGCTAGGCTCAAAGTCCACAGTTTCATGAGCACAAGCCTTTGCAGCAAGTCTATTGCATATATAACCAGTGTTACCGGTAAACTTAATATTGTACCAGAACGTGCAAGGATATTATTACTTGTCCTTTCATTTCCAGTTTCTTTTTTCAATATTATTGGGATTTTTTTAAAAAAATAATTAATTCTACAGCCTTGCAAGATGTTCAAGGAAATATTGAATATTATGTCCTCTCCTGGAACACCGCTGGCCATGACAACACCAGGAAGATCCCCGCCAGTGAAAACCTAGCTGTCATTGGAGAACTACAACCTAACACAGAGTATTGGATTTCGCTTCAAGTCTTCAATGGGGTGCACAGCATCACAAGTGAGGTGGTGCATGTGAGTACATCAGACGGAGGTAGGTTTAGTACTGGATGCAGCCTGGCTTAAAATCTGAGAATGAAATTGATTGATTTTTGTTAGGGTTGAGATCAGTCATCCTTCCATTATGAAATTTCCGGTATAAGAGGGAAAAGGACTAAAACGCTAAAATGCTTAAGTGCTGGTTGTCATCAAGTGGCCGATCAATAAAAGGTCCCACTGAGACAGCAGCACAAAGCTCTAATAGCGGATATTAACCCACTTTGTTCTCATCCTGCCCTGTTCACTACTATCCGTGTGCTCAGTTTGGAGCTGAGTTCATGTCAATAAACGGAGAGATTTAAAAAACAATTAATGGTTTTTAAAAAGATTTGCTCTGCGAAGCAGTGTGCTTTTGACATGACAGTCAACTCTCAGGCCATTCCTGAGTCACCAAAAATGGAAGGTGTAAACCCCACTCTCTGGGAGAATTTCCCCATGAGTCATTTCCAAGTCAGTTAGCAAGCGGGAGGGAGGGAGGGAAGAAAGCAACTTGTGAATCTGAAATGTGTTTGGAATGGCCTTTCTAATCTTTTTGGCTTTATAAAGTCTCATTATAAACATTATAATATCATTACCTCAGAAGCAAGTGTTCCAGGTCATTAGCAAAGCACTTTAAGTGGGGATTGCATTTCCTTTGCAATGCCAAAGGTCAGCCCCCTTTTGTTTATAAAATAGAACTCCTTGCGAGTGCAATTTTTCAACTGGTTAAGATGGACCTACGAGATGAAAATAGGTCTTTTTGCATAGCTATTTCTGACATGCTTAAATAATTTGTGTAATTTAACGCTAAGGAAGATTTTGAAGAGGAGGAGTGAGGCTTCATCATTATCCTTGGTAATCAGCATTCAAAACCATTTACATAATAACAGTATTGCACGTTGCTTCTCATTGCGCAAGTTACAAGGCTGCTAAAAGCTATTGATATGTCACTTTTCGCCACAGAGTGCATTTAAAGTTGCTGCTTTAGGAACAAGATTGCTGCTTGGGCATGTGTGAAGAATGAAGCCAAACCAAATAATTGTGGATGGGGCCACACAGATAAGTGAATAATTTATCATTGTATCCCACTGGTCGCATTCTGCTAAAGATGAAGGCGATGCTGGTGGTATAAAGCGCTTTACCACCATCTCCCACTGTTTCTGACTGAGATTATAATAAGCCAATTTAGAGAGGAATACAGACAGTGATAACTTCATCAGAGGCAAGCAGATAAGCAGCAGACCCTCTGCTAAACCCAAATTCTAATCTGCATTTGGTTAAACACATGATTTTACAGAGACAGCTGGAGTTTATTCAGCTTCTTCCTTTATTTCTAGAGCCGGAGGGCATGTTCCCTCCAGAGGTTGTCATCATCAACAGTACAGCTGTACGTGTCATCTGGACATCGCCTTCAAACCCAAAT
This sequence comes from Podarcis melisellensis, assembly GCF_964234715.1. NCBI lineage: Eukaryota > Metazoa > Chordata > Lepidosauria > Squamata > Lacertidae > Podarcis > Podarcis melisellensis. Next base: position 27,331,862 of record NC_138530.1, on the reverse strand, counting down.
GGTGTTGTCACAGAGTATTCTGTCTATGTAAATAATAAGCGATACAAGACTGGAATGAAGGCACCCGGGTCTCTGCTTTTAGGAGATTTGTCTCCATTCACTGTTTATGATATACAGGTTTGAACAACTTTTTTTTTATCTATACGTATGCTGTAGCTGATTTTACATAATTGGAGAGTGTTCTGCTTTTCATTGGTATTTTGAGGAACAATTCTGAATATATATAAAAACATGCAAATCTAATAACCACATAAGCATTTATTGTAGTATGTGTATATATATATATTTATCTGATGGGAGTTCTATATAGACACACATATAAATGGTTTCATATATTTAAATCAATGGGCTCACAAGCAATTTTTTTCTGAGCATACATTTTATTTTTGCATCTGTGTAATGTATTCGTATTTTCCTCTATCTCAAGAACATCAAAACTACATCTCCTCTGATCCCATAATACTAAACTTACAATATATATTATAAAGAGGCAACAATCCTACTCCTACTCATTAAAACAAAATTGTAATTGTTTTAGAAACATCAGGCATGCATAATACATCAACCTAGAGAAATAATGATATTGCATTCGTTAGCCTTTTATCATCCTTCCCCTCCTCCCTTCTCTTTGTGGAACAGGCTGATCTCAGCCATGAAATCCTAGTCTTCTAAAAATACCATTAATTTTTAAAACCTTTCTTTTCCTCCTTTTTTCTCCTCCCCAAAATCTATACGTAATTTCCAGGTTTTTTGAATTATTTTCAAGACAAGAGCTTACAACTATTTCCCCTGTAATTGAATTGCATTTATTTCTTGAACAGTTTGTTTTGCTTTAATTGCAACTTTCCCGTTTTGTTTGTTGCATTCAGACTTGGCTCAGTCTGAATTATGTATGGGCAGGCCGTAACAGTAATCATGTATACTTTGTCCTAAAATTTGCATCCCGTTGCAGCGTGCCATAAATAAACGTCACCCAGAGGCACACCATAACAGATTTCTATGTTCCAACCCCTCTGCAACAGCAGGCCCCCACCTCCATTAATACACATATGACTTTCCAGTTTCTGCATGGACACACATTTGTCTTTCCTCAACAGTAACACAAATTCCAAGCACTTTCACACTTCGGGGACCTTCATATTAATTTACCAAAGGCAATATTAATCAGTTGCTCTTCGTTATCCTATCTGAGTATAAGCGCCAGCACTTGTGGCAATGACTTATAAGAGAAAATCCAAAGTTGTAATTGTGGATTTATTTTTTTTAAAAAACCCCTTATTGCCTTTCATACTCTGTCCCTACCCACATACTTAGCTTCCTAAAAAATATCTACATTTGTGCCTGCCTTGTCCTTTGTCATCATGTGTTGACATCTGTCGATTGGTACTTTTCATGTATTGAGTTGCCAATGCAAAGGTGACATTATTAGTCTTTCTTTGGAGCTATTTAAAGTACTCTTAAGAACTGAGGGAGTCATATTTTGTCTCTCATCTTCAGGGTTCATCAAACATTAATACATTGCTGTGAAAGCAAACCATTCCTATTTAAAAAATAAAAAGCTGGTAGATTCAGAAAGGTGATGTGGTAAGGATCAGAGGGGATCCCACAACAACAGCAGTATACTTCTACCCCACCTTTCTGACTGGGTTGCTCCAGCCACTCTGTGTGGCTTGCAACATAATATAAAAACCCACAGTGAGACATTATAAATTAAAAACATCCTGATAAAGGGCTGCCCTCAGAAAGTTATATAATTGATTATCTCTTTGAAATCTGATGGGAGGGCATTCTACAGGTGGGCGCCAATACTGAGAAGACCCTCTGCCTGGTTCCCTGTAACCTCACTTATCGCAGGGAGGGGACTGCCAGAAGGCCCTGGGAACTGGACCTCAGTGTCTGGGCTGACTGATGGGGTCGGAGATGCTTCTTCAGGTACATAGAATTCTCACTGACAGGCCAGAATGCTGGGCTTCAGATGTTTATCTTAAGGCTCAGGCAGGTTCACATGGGTTCAGATGGTTCTTCAGATAGCCTGGCCCCAAACTATTTAGGGATTGTAGATTAACACCAGCCTTTAAAATTGAGCCTGTAAACAAATAGGCAGTCACTGGGCCATGTAACAATAATCCCAACCATGGCTAAGCATGGATGAAAGAGCATGCAAATGTATGGAGTGAAAATCACAGCTGCTGCACTCCTCCCTCAGTCCTGCTGCTGCTGTCACACTACGGGGAACTAAACCATAGTTTACCTTAGCATTATAGCTGAACCCAGGCTTATGGATGTCTTGCTACAAACATACCACAGGTAGTAAACCTAGAACAAACCTTTGCTCCCTCGTTCATGCTTAGCCAGGATTTGACTAAGTGTGCATGAGAACCAGATCAGTGTAACAGGTGCAGAGTTGTGCCATGTGCTCTGAATGCCTAACTCTTGTCTGTGTCATCGCTTGTCTAAGTACCTCAAGGTGGCAAACAGGTTTCTTAGGTGGTCCGCCATATGAATACTAAGCAATCCCAGACCGAGTTAGCTTGAGTGATGCCCGTGACCACAAATGTTCAGTAAGAGTTCTGCCCTGTTTCAAACCCAAATATGCTTTGGAAGGTTGAAGGAACCTTCAGAACAACAGTGTGGGGAGGGAAGATCCCTTTGAGAAGGTGGAAGCTGTTCTCTTAGCAGTGCATTGAATGCAAACACCTAGAGTCGCTAAGGCAAGTTTATAAGATTTGGCACTATGGAGTAACGGTATTTACCTGCAGTCCTCATTCAAAATGGAATAGCCATAACTCAGTGATAGAGCACACCTTTGCTTGCAGAAGGGACACGGTTGGCGCTGTAGGTTAAACCACAGAGGCTAGGACTTGCCGATCAGAAGGTCGGTGGTTCGAATCTCTGCGACGGGGTGAGCTCCCGTTGCTCAGTCCCTGCTCCTGCCTACCTAGCAGGTCAAAAGCACATCAAAGTGCAAGTAGATAAATCCCGCTCCGGTGGGAAGGTAAACAGCGTTTCCGTGTGCTGCTCTGGTTCGCCAGAAGCGGCTTAGTCATGCTGGCCACATGACCCGGAAGCTGTCTGCGGACAAACACCGGCTCCCTCAGCCAATAAAGCGAGATGAGCGCCGCAACCCCGGAGTCGGCCACGACTAGACCTAATGGTCAGGGGTCCCTTTACCTTTACCTTTTGCTTGCAGAAGAGCCCAGGTTCAATTCCCAGCATCTCCAGATAGGGCTGAGAATGTTCTCTGTATAACCATGCTAGCCAATGTGGACAATTTTGAGCTACATTAGTAGTTCTCAACCTGCGGCTCCCCAGCTGTTTTGGGACTACAACTCCCATCATCCCTGAGCTCTGGCCTTGCTAGCTAGGGGTGATGGGAGTTGTAGTTCAACTACATCTGGGGACCCACAGGTTGAGAAAGGCTCAGCTAGATGGACCAATGGTGCCAAGTACTGCTTAGCATGAGTGGAATAACTTTCACTTTCCCAGTGTGACTTCCCCCTCTGGAGCAGATTTGGGAATGGTGCATGTGGGGGGAAGTGCCCTTGCCCTTGCCCTAGCCCCAGTCCTTACGCTAGCGCAAAAATATGGTAGGATCCTTCCCAAAAAGTTCCTAAGTCCCCACCATCACATTGAACTCAATTTTACTTGATTTGCAGTCATGCTCTAACTTCAGTTACTGGATAGTTAAAGCTTTTCTTTCTTGCTAACTATTCTAGGTTGAAGTCTGCACAGTGTACGCTTGTGTGAGAAGTAACGAAACACAAATTACAACGGTGGAAGATGAGCCAAAAGAGCTATCGGCACCACGGATTCACGTCCTCGGTCCACGGTATTTAAGTGTCTTTGTTTGTCTTAAAACCAAAAGAACCTGTGGAGATAAAAGAAACAGAAAATGATTTTGTGCTTTTCAGCCTGTAAAACAATTGTTGTTTGCTCGTAGTGTCAAAGATAAGAAGGAATAGTGCAATTAACTTATGAAGATGCCTTCTACACTGGTCTGTCTATGCTAGCATTTCCTAACTGTCTGGAAGTCTCTCTCTGTGGATCTCTGGATCAAGTGAGGCTTAGTATAGAAGTTTCCATTGACAACAAAGGCCACTTTTATTTGTTTATTACTAAGCTGCATAGGCATGCTGGGCGGGGGTGGGGTCAGTGAAGATAATGGCAATATTTTGGTGAGGCTTACAGCAAGGGAGCCACACACACTAGGATCCCAGCAACAAGCACAACCATGCCCCATGCCTGTAATTAACTTAAGAAAAACAAGAAACATAGCTAAGTGCTTTGCATGCAGTGTGTACATGTAAAGAACACTCTATCAACAAGTAAGAGTTATTTCCCAACTCGGTAACCTGAGATCTTTCATCCAGAAGAGACTGAACCTGCAGCTCCCTCCGTGTATATTTATGGTCTGGTGCGTAGATCAGGCTCGCTGCTGAAGTTCTTCCTCTTTCTGTGTATGGAGGATGAACGGGGTGGGCAACAGGGATGTGATGGAGGGGCGGCCCATTTCCATACCCTCCCATCATTGAATGGGAGGCTACAATGCCTGAACAAAGATCTAGGTATATTTGATCTTGTATTCTCTTTTCCATCTATTTCTTATGGAGAATTCCCTTCCCACCCCCCATCCCCCAAAAAACAAATGGGTGCCAGACTGGGAAAAACAGCTGAATACTGACAAATGCCGTCATTCTTTTCCTAAAAAGATCCAGGAGTGCCAGCGTGGCCAGAAGAGAGGTTGTAACTAATGGCTGCCCATTGCCAAGACATTTATCAAAATTACGGCAACAATAAAGTAGTTAGCCTCCTGCGTGCTTGTTATTGTTGATGTGGTTTTATTACACTTCTGGCAGAGATTGGTGCTTAGCTTGTTTCTTGTGAGTGGGAGAAGCGTCGCTTTTGAATAACTACAATCTGACACCTAAATCTTCGGAAATATGCTAACAAAACGGATCTACACATGCAGTATTTCAAAGAAACTTCTGTTTTCTCTTTGTACATTTTCTCTGAATTCTGTTATTTGTCTGTGCAAAGTGTAACTGCTAGGTGAAATTAAGCTTGCTATTTTTCTGTCACATAAACATGTCTAGTCAAAGCTTGTTTGATGATAAGAACTCAATTCTGAAAATCATCCCTCTCCCCACCCCTGACTTTCACTGATATATGCTTTTGTCTGAAGTATGGAAAACACTTATGCATGTCTCTGTTATTATATACAAACTAAAAATGTCATAACATACAAATGCAAGAAGATCAGAAATTCCTTGCAGATTTTATAATCTGCTGAGCCAGAAACAGACTTTCTCCATTGCCTTCCCTTACATGTCATATTATCATCAGCTGTTCCCATATCCCAAAAGAATACTAACTACTGATCGATTGCCCGGACATGTCTGGCTGTGGCCTACACGTGCCCTGGGTAGTTCATTTATTTGCCACGGTGGATTTGCTAGAGTGGAATTTAATCAATAGCTAATTCATTAATTCTGGTCCTTGAGTATGTAGGGACCATGCAGTATAAAAATGGCTGGCTGGCTTCAACTTTGATTGAAATATGACAAACACTACAGCTGGCAGTTTCAGTAGGTGCCGGCCTGCATATGAATTTTTCTTATTTATCCTCCATCAAGGAATAGGTTCAAGGGGAAAATAACAGATTGTATAAACAAGGAGACATTTTAATACATATCTGCCAATGGGGAAAAGGTATGATTTCTAGGACAGAGCCACATGGGAGGAGGGCAATGCAACTCACATTCTGCAACATGTTTTTTATTGGAATTATTATAGCTCTTCCTCTTATGTTGAATGTGTGTATTTTTGAGAAAGGGGGAGCAAGTGGGCGGTGACTTTTAAGAACTAGTTTAAGGCTATACCATTATTGTTTTTACATACAGTTGGTTTAAATGTTTTCTCACAATGCATTAGGCCATGGCAATCTCACCAAGTTGTGACCCATCCAGCTGAGTGCAGCCAAATGCAACCCGTGACATGTATCCAATTTTAACTGCAGTGGTACCTTGGGTTACATACGCTTCAGGTTACAGACACTCCGGAACGAATTAAGTACTGAACCCGAGGTACCACTGTATTCCTATCAGGCAGCAAGCGAGAACAGGAACTTTATTGAGACCCTCATACACTGTCAAACATAACTGGTGGACTATGTTTAATTTGCTGGGATATAAGTTGTGCAAGTTCTGCAGAAACTGCTATTAACTACCCAACTTGTTCAGTGTCTTTGGGATGATAGCCACTTACTGTAATGGAAATCTATTCTTTTTTAGCAGCTTAGCCAATGTTTTGTGGTAATGAAAGATGTCCAGTGGGCATCACTTGTATCAGAAGGACCTTTTGTGCAGTTCTAGCTCAGTCTTGATTCAGTTGGTGAGTCAAAGGCCCAGATCAAACAATCTTGTATGAACCTGTCGTTCGCACATGGAGTCCCATCAGTAGCAATTAAACAAAGAAGCCAGATAACATTTCCAGGCAAAGTGGAGACTTTAAAAGTGAGATGGGGACTTTAAAAGTGAGGACTCAGAATGGAGATGAGCTGGTGGTCTCTGGAAGCATAAAAGTGCAAGCACAAAATTCACAAAGCATTGGAGATAAAAATTATCTGTCACTTTTCTCTCTTTTTTTGCATAAGATTCTACTTTTATTTTTGTCTGTTCACGCAACCCCAGAGTCAGTCACGACTGGACCTAATGGTCAGGGGTCCCTTTACCTTTACCTTATATTGCACCATAATAAGAGTCTGCTGGATCAGGCCAGTGGCCCATCTAGTCAGCATCCTGTTTTCACAGTGGCCACCCTATGGGAAACCTGCAAGCAGGACCCAAGCACAAGAACCCTCTTCCCTCCTGTGGTTTCCAGCAACTGATATTCAGAAGCGTGACTGCATCCAACAATGGAGGCAGAGCATAACCATCTTGAGTGGTAGCCATGGGTAGCCTTTTGCTCCATGAATTTGTCCAGTCCTCTTTTAAAGACATCCAAGTTGGTGGCCATCACTGCCTCCTGGGGGAGCACATTCCATAGTTTAAAGACATGCTGTGCGAATAAGCACTTCCTTTTATCCATCCTGATAAATTTCATCTTGTAAAAAAAGATTAAGAACAAAAACAAGGAACACCATGTCAAGAGCATTCGATGCTTAAATACTGTTTACTACATATTTGCTTAGCTCTGAAATAATATACACTAAGATGTATATCCAGCCTTCAAATAATTTTAAGGGTTCTTTCTTTCTTTCTTTCTTTCTTGTCTCTATATGTTTGTCAGTAATGTCATTTGTATGTAAGGATATATATTTTTTGCCTTGAGTAGAATATGCAGTGAATATAAAATAGACTTTCACAGACTATGGCATTAATTCAGCAAGTCAGATGGAGATTTCAGAATAATAATGGTGACTCTACAAGTAACCTGTGAAGTTATCCCTTCACAGGTGACATTAATCCTTCCTCTACATATTGTTATTGTTATACGTCCCTCTGTTTATACCTCAAGGTAGTGGAATAATAGTTCACTGTGTTATTTTTATTCTGTAAAAGTGTCAAAGTTTATCTCAGCTGCTGCTATCTGAATGTAACCATCTCGCTTTAAATGAATGCTAATTTACAATGTCACCAAGTATTCTGACAGTAGTCATGTAATTGGGCTTTAACATTCTTCAAAATGTATGTTGGGAATAACATATGATAAGTGCATGATCCTACTAGAGTGAAGCACTAGTAAGTCCATCTTTTTAATAGGAAATATTTAAGCATATGCTTAAGTCTTAATTGAACTTATAGAACTCAGAAGAACATGTCTTTGCCTGGTTTTTGTCCATATTTTATAATGCTACAGTCTGGTTTTGTGGGCACTTATAGCAGACAGCATTTAGCTCTGCCTGTTAGTTGAGTGAATATGGCAACAGATATGATCAGATCTGCAGAAGCTAAGGGAAGGGTCATAGTGCAGTGGTTTGCCTGCAGAAGTTGCAACTTCAGTGCCCAGCGCTCCAGCTCCTGCCAAGCTCACAGTTCGAAAGCATACCAGTGTGAGTAGATTCATAAATAGGTACCATTGCAGTGGGGAGGTAAACAGTGTTTCCATGCGCTCTGGCTTCAGTCACAGTGTCTCATTGCGCCAGAAGCCATTTAGTCATGCTGGCCACATGACCTGGAAAGCCGTCTGTGGACAAACGTCAGCTCCCTTACCCTGAAAGCAGAGAAGAGTGCCGCACTCCATAGTTGAATTCAACTGGACTTAACCGCCCAGGGGTCCTTTACCTTTACTTCTGCTTGTTGGAAGTTCGAAAAAGGTGCGTCTTATCGTTAGGTGCACCTTGTGGAGCAAAAAATATGGTAGATTGCCCTGCCCTGGTACTCCTGAGAATCAGAAATTCATAAGAAGTTCAAATTTTGCTTTTGAATATCAAACATATGTTTTGTAGCAATTTGATGTATTAATATATCATTCTATGGTACCAAAAGAAAGGTTTGTTTTTTAAGACATTGAAAACACTTGAGAATAATGGTTACACTGAAACAATGCTCTGTCTGTTTGAGGTATTTCGATTTATATACCACTTTTCAGGTGGATCTCTCAAATTGGTTAGCAAAATACCACTCCAACAATGATTTACCTTAGCCAGAGCTTTGCAACTCAAAGCTCTGTTGCAGCAATGTTAAAAGGACACCTGTATGGATTTCAGTTTCAGCAACAGCTAAATGGAACTCACATATCTTATGAGTTGTCTTACACATTAATGATTTTTGTTGCTCTAGGTCACTTCAGATTAACTGGGCATCACCAGGACAACCAAATGGCATCATCCTAGGATATGATCTGTTACGCAAAGCTCAGCGACGGTGCACCGTGCCACAGCAGCTATCAAAACATCAGGGTGGAATGGCATGTCTGTCCTTGCAATGTGATATCCATGAAAATATCTGTGGAGGCCTGTGCTATAACCCACAGTTTAAGGTAACATCAATTAACCTGCTGGTGAACCCGCTTTTATATTAAGATCTACTGAGTGAGTTCCACCTTCAGAGCCGAGGAGACTCATTATTGAATACAGGGGCTTTTCAGTTGTCCCACCACACTCTGTAACTCACTCACCAGCAAAAGTTGAGTATATGAGCTAAAGAGAAAATTATGAGATTGAAAGTCCATAGCCATGATGGCTTATATATTACAGGAACCAACCCAGGGATACCGTGTGCATCCCTATCCCCAATTGCACACTCTGTCCTTGAGGGCTGAGCTATTCAATAGAACTTAGGGGCTCTCCAGACTGGTGTCTTATTGTGTGTGTATTCTGCAATGTATTCTTGACACAATAATAGTGCATTAGTAATGGAGGGGTAGCCAATGCTGCAAGAAGCACAGTCAGATTTCAAAACGACCTTAACATATTGGAGAACTGGGCCCAAGCTAACAAAATGAATTTCAATAGGGACAAATGTCAGGTTCTACACTTAGGCAGGAAGAACCAGCTGCACAAATATAAGATGGGGGACACCTGGCTTGACAGTATTGCATATGAAAAGGATCTACGGGTCCTATTAGACTACATGCTTAATATGAGTCAACAGTGTGACGCAGCAACAGCAGCAAAAAAAAAGTGGGGGAAAGCTAATGCTGTTCTAGGCTGCATCAACAGAAGTATCATGTCTAGATCAAGAGAAATACTAGTACCGCTTTATGGTCTTGCTCAGACCATATTCTGGAATACTGTGTCTAATTCTGGGCACCACAATTTAAGAAGGATATTGACAAGCTGGAACGTATGCAGAGGAGGGCAACCAAGATGATCAAGGATCTGGAAACCAAGCCTTATCAGGAATGACAGAGAGAGCTGAGTATCTTTAACCTAGAAAAGGGGAGACCAAAATGAGATGTGATAGCCATCTTCAAATATCTAAAGGGCTGTCACATGGAAGATGGAGCAAGCTTGTTTTCTTCTCCTCTGGAGGTAGAACACAAATGAATGGCTTTGAGATACAAGAAAGGAGGTTCCGACTAAACATCAGGAAGAACAATGATAAGAGCTGTTCAGCAGTGGAACAGACTTCCTTGGGAGGTTGTAGACTCTCCTTCCCTGGAGGTTTTTAAGCAGGATTGTTTTTAAGCATGGATGCTTTAGTTGAGATTAATTGCATTTCAGGGGGCCTAAATGATCCTTGGGGTCCCTTCCAACTATGAGATTTTATGATTTATTCTACTTTAGTTGGTTCTGAGATACTTCTCTGATGCTACCACATTATGTCTGTCTGGAGGGGCTGTAGCACAACAAAAAAGTGGGGAAAAGATAAACAAGAACATTTGTGGTACAAAAAGGTTATTAGATTTCAACAGGAGGTTATGGGATAAGTCATTGACTGAAAATGAAATGGCGCCGCCCCAAAACGTTTGCAGTCACAAACATCACAAGCACAAATCATCATGAATGTGCAAAAAGAAGGACATCTGGAGGAGCCCATGATGTCCTGTTTACACACGTATCTGTAGCATTGATTTGCATGTTGCAGCTATGTGATTGTGATGCTTGCGTTACAGTGGAATTAAACTGTGCTGCTGTATTATGAGTATACCATCACAACTGATAACCTTGCAGTATTGAAGCTTGAGCCAATGTTTCTATATGCTTCAATTACAGTGAATCCATAGTAACCGACTGCTTTTAGATACACATCTGTTTCCAACAGTCTTGTGCTACCTATATTATTATTTTTTAAAAAAAGCTGACAGTAAAAAGTATGAGGAGATGCTTATACAGCTTCCTCTAGTGCATTTTATTCTTATCATTTATCATAATCTGCATGGCAAATATTAGTTTATTGGGATGATTAGATGCCTTTTTGGAGACTTACTTGGTTGAATGATTTGATGCCACTTTACAGCAAATCCATTTAGTTTCAGCTACAAGTGGGTGGTTGTTTACGTGACAATGATGAGCAACTCTGAATGTGGGCCTATCGTGCTTTGTCAGAAATATTTTAAAATTATGGTCATTTGCAGATTAATGGTCATATTAGTTGCAGTTTAGGAGTGGGATCAATAATGTAGTCAGAGAGTAGGAGTCTGTACACAGTTTTTTATTGACAAATGAGGTAGAAAACTCTTAGTTTGAAGGTAAGATTTAATGTAATGAAATAATGTCCCTATTTGTCAACAGCATCATCACATATGCAATGACAGCATGTATTCATAAGATCGCTGTCAGACAAGACAGCAATTAGGAAAGTGAGTTATCTGAGTGATTCGCATCAAAATATAAATTACAGCAGCTGACACAGCCTTAGCTATGTGTTGCATTTAGCATTGGGAAAGTTTAGCCCTTTATTGTCTCACCTGTAAGGTTTAAATATGCATTACTGCATTTTTGAGAATCATCCGAGTATAAGTTTTTTTGTTTCTTTTTTTATTTAGTGAACTTAGTACCTTTATAGTTTGTTACCAGCTGAGAAAGAAAACACGAAGGGAAATATATATTTGTGTACAGACCCGGAATATGAAACTGCAGTTTTAGTGTTGTAAAGGGCTGTGATTTTATAGATTTAAAATTTAAGTGTAAGAGGTTCTGCCATGAGTTGAATTCTTATTCTTAACTCATCCCATCTCTAGTGCAGGTATTAACACACTTTGGACCAGGCATCACAGGCACCTTGCTCCCATTTAGAGTGGTCCCACTCTTGCTCAGAGCTCCCCATAACTCGCACATCTGTCCATGTTCTGAGGACGGCATGGCCCCCAAGGGTGAGGCAGGCACTAAAGGGATTCTACTCCCTGTCCTCCCTGTCCTCCTTAAAGGTTGTGGAGCACTCTTTTCATGTGCTATATCAGGGGTACCCAAGGTGGTGCTCTCCAGATGTCATGGACTACAATTATAGTCATTACTGAGCATTGGCCATGCTGACTGGGGCTGATGGGTACTGTAACCCAAAAGAATTGGAGCGCACCACGTTGGCTGCATCCTGCTCTAAAGGATGCCTTAGGCTTCTCACCAGCTTCCCATCTCCTTTTCCCTTTAATCACACTGACCTTGTCAATTGTAACATATTTAACCAAATACGTGAAGAAATTAATCAGATTTCCTGATAAATTGGGCTACTTCCCATGGTAGTACAGAATAGGCTCCCCTGGAAGAGGCTTTTGTGTCATGGGTCAGGAGTCAGCTTCACCTGCTGAACAGCAGCCTGAAGGGGGAGTGGCTCCACCTGCAGCTGATCAGCCTTCAAGGACACAGAGGAGAAGGCACTGATGAGAACCAGCTGGCTTCAGCCTTCTTAAACAGAGCTCTCAGCAGCAGTCAGATTCTGGAAGCAACACCTGTGTACTTTGTACTTCCTGCTCTTTGTCTGGACCCTTGGTTTGTGATCATTGGATTTCCTGACCTCTGGATTGTCTGACCACATGGTTTGCTGTTTGCAGAACCCTTGGAATTGACTTGACTTTGTATGTTGATTCTGCCAGGTGTATCTTGGAGACTCTTCTCTTTGTTTGACCTCATGCTCCACCAAGCTCTACACACTGTTGCCTGGCAGCAGGACGACAACACTTTTGCCCCCAAGAAATCAGTTTTTAGGCTGGTTTCCAAGACTACACTGAGCAGGGGACTTTTTCTGCAGGAAGAGGAACCTTTGTGTCTTTGTGTGCCGGGGGTATTTGTTCTTCAGAAGCAATTTTTGTGTGTTCAGTTCTTTGAAGGAGAGGGCCAGCACAATAACCTTTATCTGGGCCAGATTATAAGCCACACCAAAGAAGAATCTGAGGAGTTCCAAGAGTAATAATTTGAGATGGTAACTAGTGAGTTAGCCTCTCTGTTCATTGACTACACTTAATACAAGCTGATATGGTGGATGGTGAAAGGAGGATCATTGAGAGCCTTGACTGAAGACATTGCAGGTGGCTTTGTCTATAAATTATTTGAAAGCTAAATTATCCTGCTATGAGCCACCTTCAGAGGGTTGTGCCCTGAAAGTTCTCTTGATAGCCAGCCAGCCAGGCAAGTGCTAGAAGAGACTTGCTTTCTTAGCTTACAATGTTTCAGAACAGAAAAAGCCTGCAAGAAGGAACAAATGAATGCCATGATGAGAAAGGTAAGTATCCAAGTATATCAATACCATATAGTACCATTTGATATCTGTAGTGCAAGAAATTCACTAAGAAAAAGACTATAATGGGTTTTTTAAAAAAACCATTCATTGGGTCCAGCTCAGCTGTGATCATCTTCATCTTAAAAATGAGCCATGCTCTTTCTGAAAATCAAGAGCCAAACATCTCTTTCCCTTTCCTTCTCCTTTATCTAGGACACAGTATGGCCCTTATACTATCTGGTTCATGTTTTACTTCCACTGTGCTTCAGCATTGGGCACAAGAACTTATGTTGGTAGAGTGCCTTCCAAAATGTTTTATCCAGTATTGGATCTGCCTTTTGCCTGTTGCCTTTAGCAAAATAAAAGCAAAATATAAAAATAAAGTTTTTTCTGCATTACCTTTACAGCCCTTCATAAAGAATCTGTACAGTGTTGACAGGGACTTGTTGCCACAGTGCAGCAGTCTTCAAACCATGATTCTTCCATTATGCATTTCATCTTGAGTGCTGATTTAAAGGAAGAGAGTGCAAGCAAATCTATGAATTTAGCATCTTAAAATTTTAGTGTATGAGCATGTTGTTAATTAATTAAAAAGTGTAACTAATCCCAAACTGCAATTCACTCAAGGCCAAGAGGTACCAAAGAAAGTGATAGAAGGAAACACAATCTTACGTGTTAATAAGGTGCTTTTAAAATAAGAGAATATGTTTATCGGTGAAAGTCACCAAAAGAAACCAATTAATATTCTGGATGATAAGCATCTTATATGGCATCCTTCTGTGGGTAGGGTTAGTCAAAACTGTAGCATTCACATTCTGTTTCCACTAAGATAAAGTTTTCAGATCTTGGCTTCATAAAATTTAAATGTTTATCATACACTGTAATCCAGAACCTTAAAAAGTAAAACAACCATTTCAGTTACAGTCCTTGGAAATGTAGGTCTAACCAACTCCAGTATGCATCTTCAAAGTTGAACTGAGTGAAACACATAAGGGAACCTAAGGTTATACCACTATATAGGTTGATAAGTTTATTGTTTTGCCTTGGGTATGTGTTTTTGGTATGTGGATTTTAATGCTCAAGTAAGTTATGCTAGAGACTAATGTCCTTCAATTAGCTGCTGAATTAATGTGGATTGGCTACACACTATGCAAATAACCTCTTTATTTATTTATTACATTTGTATCTCACCTTTCCTCCAAAGAGTTTAAGGTGGCACATACGCTTTCCCACCTGTCCATTTTATCCTCAAAACAGCCTTGTGAGGTAAGTCAGTCTGAAAGAGAGTGACTGGCCCAAGGTCACCTAATGGCCTTCATGGCTGATTGGGGATTTGAACCCTGGAATGCCAGGCTCTAGTCCAACTCTCTAACTACTTCCTCACTCTATCTTATTACTTTAATTATGATCCAAGTCAGAAGAACATTTGTTTACATTTATGGGAGTTTGAGCGTGGTAAGTGGGTCTTGTGGATGTTCTGACATCACATGCTGAAAATTCACTCACAACCCCTGGCTTTCAAAGTTGTAGGGCAGGATCCAGGCAATTGTATTTAGAGCACAATGCAGGACACCTGAAGACAATCCAACCTGCTTGCAAAATTTGAGAGAAGCAACCAGTGCAGTGAAAGGATCTTCAAGTGGGAATTAGAAGTATGCTTTAGTGCAATGACCCAGGCCACTTCTAGTAACCCAAGCTGCTTGTATTGGCCCACCAGGTCTGTCAAAATTGGGTACCTTGACCAAGATTAAAAGGTGGTAGGGCTCAGTTGGTAGGGTTTGAGGCTTTTAATCTCAAGGTTGTGGGTTCAAGCCCCACATTGGGCAAAAGATTCCTGCATTGCAGGGGGTGAACTAGATGACCCTTGTCCATTCTCTCAAGTATAATTCTATCAGATGAAGGTCCTGGATTTTGCAACTCTTGCTGTGAGTAGGCATGATTATGTGTCGTAACGTGTTTAGTTGGTCTCAGAATGAGATTTCCTCCATTTGCGCTTTTTTTGTCCAACCCACAAACTGCAGCTCCTTAAAATACCAGGGAGCGGTGTGATTTAAAGCAAATTCTACCTGCATCCCTAATTCCTATTAATCTAGGTAGAACTAAGTCAGGTCCATTGTATGGACTATAATTAGGTAATGAAATATTTTATATTAGGTAGGGATAGCACATATATGGCCCTATGCCTGATTACGCCATCCACAGTTGCTGTTCCTAAATAAAATAGGATGAGATAATACTGACCTTATGAGAACCCTGGCTGCTTCTGCACCTAAATAAAGGAGGATGAGATAATGATGATCATTACCAATTTCTGTATGTTGGCTTTTTTCCCTTCCAGAATATGACACAATCCTGACATTACTTGAATGCATTCTGTTTTATGGGCTGATAATGCATATCCTCTGGGCTTCATACCAATGCAAATAGTAACTGTCTTAAAATGCTGCCAAAAATGCTATTTTGCGATTTACAGCATGTTGCAGTTGATGTTACGGAGCTATGTAATAGTATAGTGAAGCATGCAAATGTTAGCTAGCTGGATAAATGAGCTTCAGCATTGTGTTGAGTAGGAGCAAATTGGTAAGCTCCTTCTTAGGCACATAGTGACAGCTACTTTTAACACAAGAGGTTGCGTCAGGAAAGCATGACCAAATTCCCCATGGAGAACTCGATGACACAGTCTCTCCTTGCAGAAAACTATTCCTCAGCTGGACGGGAGAGGTTCCTAACATGTTTGTTTATGCTATTACAAGTCAAGTTGCAAGACAATATCAGGCTGATCCTAATTACCCTAATCAGAAATACAACATCTATCCGAAAGTGTCCAAATGCCATGCTTGAAAGGGAACTGCTCAATATGTTTGTGAGAGAGGCATACCTGTTCAGTCTCTAACATAATAATATGACAGAAGCCTCCTGAATCAGGCCATTGGTCCCTCTAGTCCAGTATTGTGTTCTCACAGTGGCCAACCAGATGCTGAGATCTGTATACAAAGCGGATTCTCTACCACGCAGCTGTGTCCTTTCCGCAGTTTCATTTTCAGTCTGATAGTGTTTCTTTATTATGGAGGTATATTATCATATCCCCAAGCGTGAAGATAAGTTTCCCCTGAATTTGTAGCAGGGGAGGAAAATATCTCCCACCAAAGGTGTCTCTTCTATACTTCTCAGATCTTTAAAACAGAATTTTGTTTAATAATTGTCTTGTAGCGAGACAGACGCTCTAGTAACAGTAATTCCTAGCAAGTATATGCAAATACACATAGGATGGAATAAATTAACACCAGTGCAAACTTGCAGTGCATAAACCAAACAGGATTATACTTATAGTCATACGCACACTTGCTAGAGACAGGAGTACCCGCATTTTTCCATTTATAAGATGATGTTTTTTGTTAAAAAATAAAATTAGGCAGGCAGGAGATTGGCAGCGGCGATTGGGCGGGTGATTGGTGGCTGCGGCAAGGCCTGCTGGCAATTGGCTGTGGCTTTGGCAATTGGACAGGCGATTGGCGGCTGTAATGAGGCAGGCAGGTAGCAGCAGCAAGTGGGCGGGAGGGCTGTTGGTGGCGGCGAGCAGGCAGACAATTGCTGGCTGCGGTGAGGTGTGCAATTGGCAGTGACTGTGGCAAGCGATCAGCATTGGCGGGCAGGCGGGTGAGCAATTGGCAGAAGTGACCCCCCCCAAAAAAGCTAGACAACTTGATTTCTTAAATTTTGTGTTTAAAAAAATAGGGGTCATTTTATACATGGGGGTGTCTTATACAGGGAAAAATATGGTATGTCTCATTGAACTCAGTGGGACTTATTTCCAAGTACAGTATTACAGTAACACAAAATAAGTGGGAAAAGTACTGTTGTTTTACTGGACAAAAAGAGGTCCCAAATGTGAAGTCGGGGTTCTGAATTTTAATGCATCCAAATGAGTAAGATTTGAATCTTACTCATTTTGATACTTTAAAATTCAGAATTTGGACAATGGGGTCATTTCCAGCTCTGGTTTCCCTGCCATTTCAGGGAAAACTCCCCCCTTCCATTTCTGTCAATCTGTGATAAAGGAATCAGGGGAATATGTGAGTTGCTTTGTTTTACCGATTGACCGCATAAAAAGCTCAGCTTCATAAACTGTGTTAATTCCTGTAATTTTCTTTATCTTCCACTCAGTTTGATTGTTCGCATTTTCACCTGTTTAAAAGTAATTACAGAAGGAAATGTGAAAGTCATAGTATCATTGCCCTGCATGCTCAGAAGAACTCAATGGGGCTAATCACGTGAATAATGTTAGTGCCTAAAGGAATAACGGTACTGAACCATAGCAAGCCTGTGTATGCACTAGTTAATAGGTTTCCACTAATACAGATAAGTCGCTGTTGCACCATCAATCTGCCAAAGTATAGATAAAGATTTTCTTGCTGCCATACATTTCAATTAAACTTACGAGCTGATGGCTGTATGTGAGGCCGAGCCACAGAAGGCTTGTACTTAAGAATCTGATCTCACCTGGGCTTAGATAGACTGACGGTTGAATTATAGATATAGACATTTAAGGGAGGGGGTGTGGAATAAAAAAAAAGAAAAGGATTCATCTTTGCCATTAGAAAGTTAATCCTCACCTTCAAAATGCACATTTTCATTCAGTGATGCATTGGAGCATTATTCAGCTGACACCAGTCTGGGGCATGTGGCTTTGGCTTTCTGATGCTTTGAACTAGGCTTGGAAATGGACTGCCTAACTTGCTTCACAAATTCCTGCTCCCTTCCTAGCGGCAGCACTGAATTAAGGGCCAGCCCCATTTGTCGATTTTAGCTTGTACATTTAAGAGCACGAGGCCGTAAGGCAAGCCTGTTAGAACAGGCCAATGGCCTATCTAGTCCACCATCCTGTTCTCTCAGTGGCAAGCTTTACCACTTAATTTTAATGAGCAGGAGGTATCGGTTACCTAATGGCAGGCTTGTACAAACCTGTTATTTCCTCTTGCATAGAGTTCTGCATAGAGCGCCAGTGTGGTGTAGTGGTTAAGAGCGGTAGTCTCCTAATCTGGGGAACCAGGTTCGCGTCTCCGCTCCTCCGCATGCAGCTGCTGGGTGACCTTGGGCCAGTCACACTTCTCTGAAGTCTCTCAGCCCCACTCACCTCACAGAGTGTTTGTTGTGGGGCAGGAAGGGAAAGGAGATTGTTAGCCACTTTAAGACTCCTTAAAAGGAGTGAAAGGCGGGATATCAAATCCAAACTCTTCTTCTTTTAGAAATTACCAAGAAAACTGAAGGGGGAAAATCCTTTTTAAGAGTATTTTTTCCCATGTGTAGTTTAAAAAGGAGCTGCATGCCCAGCTAACAAAGCATAGCAGAGATTAGACGTGTCAAATGGCACATTACTGCAACCAACTAGTGATAAAATATACAGGGTTAAGGGGCCTGTCTGCACTATAAATTAGTTTAACTATCATTACTTCCTCATTCCCACAGAGTTTTCATTTTGAGGGGAATCTGGGGATGCTTAGCACATTTTTTTAAAAAACACACATATTCTCATAATATTTAAAAAAATATTACTCCACGGTCAGGAAGTCATTGCAAAACCTTTTTAATTCACCTTGTTGCTGTAGTTGTGTTCAGTGTAGTGTCTATAGAATGGTGGTGGGTTTATTTATAGCAGGAGTAGGGAACCTTGCAGAATGTTTTCCCCAGGGAGGGTCGCCTTGTGCCTTCGTTACATCTTTATGCATCAGGCAAAAATATTCTTCTCCCTGGCCTTTGGCTAATTAAATAATCTATGGCCTTTTAAAATGGGGGGTGGGAGGGGGAGTTGCTTTCGCTTGTTACTGTGTTATGTATTTTTGTGTTTTTCTATTGTAAACTGTCCCAGATGAAGAGCTCTACAGATATGTAATAAACAAATAACAACAGTAGTAATAGCTGCAGACCCACTCACAGTGTTCCCCATCCCCCAGGGAGCAAATACCTACACAGAGATAGGTGGAATAAACAGCACAAGATGTTCTGGGTATTTTAAAATTGGCCACAAATTTTATTGATTACAATTGTAGGTAGGGTTTGGGTGTGTGTCCATTCTCAGCCTTCAGATGGAGGGCTGACGCTTGAGCAGGGTCATGCCTGGGATTATTGGACCTCCTCAAGATGCAGTTCTCCCTAGGTGGCTCCCTGAGGCTGCTGCTGGAAACTCTAGAGCCCCTCTGTCCCACACTTGGCTCTGGACAGACTTCCATCAAGACCCCTCTAATGTGGTATCCTGAGATTGCACCTGTATGGGATAGGAGTCATGCAGCACTTTGCCCCAACCCAATGTTAGACTAAGGATTCCACCCAATGCCTTATCTGCCAAAAGTTGTGGCTATTGCTATGAGGAAGGCAAAACTTCCAAACGGGGCCAATCTGTTTCCAGGCGAATTCCTTCCTGGCTCCGAATGTGACAACCATTAATAAATTACAGCAAGGTCAGTTAGGCGGTGTGAAGGAAGGAGGTTAGCATACAAACACCCACAACATAACAGTGTGGGAGGGAGAGCTACTCTTTGGTCGATTGCAGTCCCAGCCTATATATTTCCAGGTGGCAGACCGGAGTGAAAACTACTCCACATCCAAGCTCCACCCCCTTTGGCCTACCACGCGGGCCACTTCAGATTTAGTGGCTAATGGGCTTTCCTGCCCTCCCTTGTGGCTGGCCAAGTGGGAATTCCCAGTGGCTGGCCCATGCAGGGGTTGTTTGCTCCACAAGGGTGAGGGCCTGCTATGATGAGCTGCAGCCTCTGTCCACTCCAATACTGGGTAAGCAGTCATTATTGCTTGCAACCAAGAGTGAAAATTAGAGTGGCATTGAACTTGACTGAAACAAGTTTGGCTGAATTTCTGACAGGAGATAATTTCCCCCCTACCCCCCCCCAAGCCGCTGAACATTTTGTGACCTTTTGGGATGTTTTTGGAGGGAACAGAGTGATGCAGCCCTCCAGTTGGTTTTTCACTCTCTTTGGGGGTTAACGAAAACAAGACTTACTCCCATCACTAGTACTTGCCACAGTAAGTGGCCCCTTTCCAAGCATTGCCTTGAAATGCTTCATCAGGCCTCATTTCTGGAGGCACCCTTTGTTAAAAATAAAATAAAAAAACAGCTGAACTTTTCTTTTCACACTGCATGTTTATCTGGAATCCTTTTGATGAGGTAGAACTTGATATTTAAAAGGTTGTCAGCAAGTGTGCAAAACTATGATGGACAATTTTATATCTTTTTGGGAGAGATTTTGCTCCACATGAAAATGAAAGCGAAATTATGTGAGTGGTTTCGTTTGACCACTAATAAAAATAAAAGATCAATAAGGTATCCTTTATGTACCTGTGCTACACTAGAAAACACCTTTTCGATCTGGCAATAATAACTGTTCCTTGTAAAATGAAACGAATGTAAGTTCAGAGATTACATTTTACAATGACTCAACTTGCTGTTCAGTATGTGTCACGTGTATACCATGCTAGCCTGCTTTCACAGGTTCAAGCATACAAATAATTATTTGATTGTTCAAGCATATAATTCATCTCAACAATAGCCAGAAAGAAGTCTTCAGTTAAGTCCTATTCAGAAATCATTTCCATGCGAATTTTACGTCAAGGAGAAAGTGTGTGTTTAATAATACACACGTATTATGATCAGTGTATTTGAAGAATCATAATAATAAAGAAGTGATCATATGTCACAAAGGCAAAAATAAATTTAAGAAACAACACAGGTGTTTGCATTGGAAAACCCTGATTTGTATAATTATAGCTTTCTAATTCAGACACATCCTTTCCGAAATCCAGAAATAAGAAATACATTCTAATCATGATAACATCTCAGCATCAAAAATCTTAAACTTTCCTGAAGAAACATCTATATTAATGAAGAAATCATTACTGTAAAATATGCTTGAGGGCCAACAATTGTATCACTAATCAATGCAGGTTGTATGGTGGTCATATGTCCAACTCTGCATATGATAGTTCTTTCTTTTAAGAGTTGTCCTTCCCAAGTCCAGTTTAATGGTAAAAAGTATAAGGAGGGAGGACAGAGGTCCTGAAGCTGCCCATCAAAAATTAGAGGCATGGCAGAAGGCTGAGCAGGCACTTATACCACCTACATTATGGTGAGATAATTTGCATTTCTTTTCTTTCTGTGTACTATATTTGCACTAGCGCCTCCTTCCAGTAACTCCTGCAGCCAAGCTGGTGCCAAACGTATGGCTCTGCTTTCCTTTGGACCATATCAGTGAGGCGGGGGGGGGGTGTTGTCTGGACAGCCCAGGACCTCCGTACATACTGCCCAGGCTTGTGCCCCAGGAAGGTCACTTCACTGTTGTCAACACAGTGGTTTTACTTCACCCTTGGATGTCCATTCCATTGTATCTCAGGACAGACAAAGGTCAACAAGAGGGCACGGCATGACTTTCAGCCATTATATCTGCTTTAGATTTATACATACTTTCCCCTTCTGATCGTTTTCTGCAGGAAATATATTTTTAACACATCGTGTCTCTGTCCTTGTTGATTTTAAATACTTTTAGGTGTGTTGTAATGGGATTCTGCACAACAATACAGCAGGTTTCCGGTGCTGTGAAGACAAATACATCCCAGTTATGCATAATACATCAGGTGTTTGCTGTGGCGGCCAGGTTCATGCTGTGCAACCGGAGCACCAGTGTTGTGGTGGCTATTACACAAGAGTACTAGCAGGTAAGAGGGGGAAATAATGCAAGAATTTGACATAACAAATCTGCACAGTTGTCTTTCAGAAGAATGAATTTGTATTTGTGCGTAAATTTTAGAAGAAGAATATTTTACAAGATAAGAAATGGAATAGTGCTGTGATTTTTGCCCAATATTGGAAAAGCGTTCTATGCTCATAATGACACTGTTGAATGGATGAATACATAAAGTATCTACACACTTGTGTGTTAGGCATTTGTTATCTAAATAGCTTTACAACGGCTGAATATGTGAACAGGATGAGAATTGAGAGCTTGGTGTTGGTTGAAGAACTATGGGTTCAAATCTCCACTGAGCCATGATGTTCACTTGGAGATCTTGGGCCAGTCACCCTCACTCCATCTAATTCTAGCGGGGAGCAGGTGAGTGCAAAGTTAGTTGCAGCACATTTTGGCTCACCACGACATACTAAACTAGTTATCTTTTTATTGCGTGTATACACCATCCCATAACAAGCTCACTGCACAGCCTACCACAAAATAGAATGGCTTCCAAGTGCGACTTTTCTCCACACAGTGCAATCTGACAATGCAGAAAATGGGTTAGCTCCATCTTATCTGCCCATATAGACATATACCCAATTCCTAATTAAAAGCTAAGGGTGTGGGGGTGGAATCAAGATCCAGTATTACATTCCTTATTGTATATTGTCAGAATCACTTAAGTACTCTGGAAAATGGGGTGCTGTATAGTATGAAATCTGTTCCATGATACATTTTTCCAAATTTAAGCTTGCCAAGAAAGAAACATCTTTTTTTTTCCTTTGAGCAACCCTCTTAATATTATTTGCAATTAGGTTTTTGACACATTTTAAAATAGGGCGAGTATGGTAGCCCAAAGAAAGATTTCTACCGGATGTTTAATGCACAAAATTCTTTGCAGACAACTGTGAGGTCAGCAGCTAAATTGACTGCATTACCCATGGGTTGGCAAACACTCCCTGTGCTCAGAAGTACTTTGAATTTCAGCCAAGCTATGCAGCACATCCTAAATTCCAGTGCCTTCAGAAGTCATTCATATATCACAATATTAGAATGCCTCCCATGATGTCATCCAAAAGGGGAAAAAATGCTGTCCCAATAAAGGAGAGTCTTTTGGTGGTCTCATTAATCTCAATGTACTAAAATAAGAAGATCATTGTCTGTGACCTCGAGACCCATCCGGTGGTCTCTGTTAACTAGCTTAATGCTGTTTACATAAGGACAGAAAAGTAAGTGATGTAAATCATCTTGTGTCTAAAAGAAGCTCAAATTCAATTGGCAATTGTTAAGTTTCAAGCGGTGAATATTTCTAAACTGTTTGCCAGCAGTTGTTTTTTTTTTATGATGTGGTTTCTGCTTTCTTCTTCCCCCATGTTTAAGTGCAGCAATAAGAACAATATTGGTCACTTTCCCCCTCTCTCTCTTTTTATAATTATGCTAATAACCCCAAGCGAAATGTTAATGTGGGTCATTTTTTGATAAGGATAACAATTAACTGGTAAGACTGCATGGTAGTTTCAGAGAGAAAACATTTTCAAGCTTGGCTTGGAAAGGATCCCATTTTGAGAGGTTAATGAGAAGGTTACTGATCCTTTGTGTCTTATGTCTAATGGTCCTTTTATAAAATAAAAATATATAAAAAATCTGTATTATTTCCAATTGATGTAACTTACATACCCCGTTGAAGGCCTTACTCTGTTCAGTCATGAAATTAGATTCTGAGGAGAGCAGAGAAATGTGGTTAAGTATCTAAACTGATTATATCTCTTACACTCCAAAGGTTTGCTCATGTCTTTTTTGGTTTATTATTGACTTTATTTGATAAAGATATTTATACAGGGCACTCTTGGCATGCATGCCTTCCAGATGTTGTTTGGCCACTTTTAATAATGTGAGAGATGAACTTAAGTCCTTTGCTACAAGCATGAAGCTTAGAACTCAGGAAAGGAGTGGTAGTGTTATCTTTGAGGAAATAGAAGATAAGGATATGAATCCCAAAGCAAAGATGGGAAGGGGTGAATTTCCAAACTATAATAAAGTAAATAATGCTAGCGCTCATCACACTTCTCTCTCTCCCTGGGGTTTTGTGGAGAAAGTGAACAATGTTCTTTCCTGAATGTCATCTGAGAACATCATAGCTAGCTTCCAGCAAGGTGACTTATGCCTCAGATTGCATGCACACACTAGTGGTTTTGGACAGTTCCCTTTTCAAAACTCCCCTAATAGATCTCTAAGTGACATATTAAATTTGAAGAAGATTCAAATATAGTTGATGGAGAATACTTCTGAAGAGAAAACTTAAGTGAAAGATAGCTGGTTCACATGTGGACTACAGCATGCATGACTTTGGATGTGTGTACAATTGTATTTTTCTGAAAATGACTACCTAAAGAATTTTCGAAAACAGGAGTGCCTGGCATGCTCTGGTCCATGGGGTCACGAAGAGTCAGACACGACAAAACGACAACAAAGAATTTTCAGAAATGGAGAAACAGAGCAGTTATAATTAGGTGCCCTGTGCGGTATTATAGCAATGATTCATTTCAACACAAGTAGTATCACTAGCTTGTACATGCCCAATCTAGTACAACTTGGAAACCTGCTTTGAGGGGCTTTAATAATTCATGGTAGAATTAACACCATTTGAAAACCACAGTAATATCAAATAAAAAGAATTTTGCTTTTAAAAAAAGTTTACAAAATCCCAGAAATCCAGGGTCTCCCCTAGCTATAGTATCTGAGGTTCTTCAACATGGGAGATATTGCAAAAATGCTCTCAGGCAAAATGTAGCGCATGGTAGCAATTGTGAATTTATATATACGGGCATGGGCCATCTCTTTTGACAGAAAAGCCTTCCTCCATCAGCCACACCAATCCCCCTTTCCTTTTTTCCTAGCCCTTTTTTCTCTCATCTTTGTTAACTTGTCCACCAGCCCTGTCCTTTTCCTTCACAGTTAACCTACTTGTGATACTCAGACTGTAAACCTGTTGGACAGGAATGATATTATAGGTGTTTCCTTCTAATGTTTTACACTTTTAGCTAAAAGCTTAACATGCAAGGACATTTTCACCCTTCACTGAAATAGTCTAATGTGCAGATAACTGTATTTGCACCCATCCATTCTTTGCCTTTTTTGTCCTTCCTCTCCTTTGTTATCTGCTACCCTGTCAAATGTTAGATTGAAAGCTTAAGAATCCCTTTGCTTATGCTAAACCATACCATTCTATGTACATTGATGCTGATGCATAAATAATATTAATCTACTACTGCTACTGCCAACATCAACAAATAATGGAATGGATTATGTAGATTTCCATACTATGTTTAAATCTACAGGAGAAGTATGCTGCCCGGATGAAGAACAAAATTGGGCCTCTGTTGGGATTGGGGATTCCTGCTGCCGGGGAATTCCTTATTCCACATCAGGGAACCAGATATGTTGCGGTGGATCTCTCCATGATGGCTTCAGTCAGCAATGTTGTGGGGGACAAATAGTAAGCAAAGACCTGATCTGTTGTGGTGATGAAGAAAAGGGGGAAGTCCATCTACCTACTGCAGGTACTCTTTTAAATTGTTGCAGAAATATACTCTGTTCTCTTTTTTTGCTATTAAAAACTTAAGAAAGGCTAGTCTTCCCAAAATGATTACAGTGGTACCTCGGGTTAAGTACTTAATTCATTCCGGAGGTCCGTTCTTAACTTGAAACTGTTCTTAACCTGAAGCACCAGTTTAGCTAATAGGGCCTCCTGCTGCCACTGTGCCACCGGAGCACGATTTCTGTTCTTATCCTGAAGCACAGTTCTTAACCTGAAGCACTATTTCAGGGTTATCGGAGTCTGTAACCTGAAGTGTATGTAACCTGAAGTGTATGTAACCCGAGGTACCACTGTATTCCATCTAATAGAAGAAAAGAGACCTGGATACTGAACTGCTTTTAGAAGAAACTTTGTTTTGTTTTTTTTTAATATAATTTTTATTAGGTTTATAATATACAAAATTCAAATTGCAAAAACATATTTCCATAAATCTAATGGGCTCCCCCCATCTTCCGAGCACTGCATTCTCTGTAAATCCAAAACCTCAGCAATTTGTTGACTTATTTTAAACATAATAATATATCTTCCATTTTATCGTCATATCTGGTCTCTAAGCATTTCAATCCAAATCCATTAATTTTTAATTTCAACACAATAAAATTATTTCATTACACCACTTCTGTCTTGTTGTGCCTTATTTACCAATTCAAAAATTTACCGATGCTGAAGCTGTACTTTCCTAGAAAGGAGCATTTTTTTAACATTCATACAACTTATAATGCTTTTTCAAATAGTCCTTAAATTTTTCCCAAATTTCCTCCGTTTCTTCTTCTCCCGAGTCTCGAATTCTGCCAGTCATTTCAGCCAGTTCCATATAGTCCATCAGCTGCGTCTGCCATTCTTCCAGTGTGGGTAGATTTTGTGTCTTCCAGTGCTTTGCCATCAAGATCCTTGCTGCTATAGTAGCGTACATAAAGAAAGTTCTATCTTTCTTGGCCACCCTCTGGTCTACCATGCCCAAGAGGAAGGCCTCCGGTTTCTTGGGTACGGTAAATCTAAGCACCTTTTTTAGTTCATTATGTATCATCTCCCAGAAGGCCTTCACCTTCGGGCAGGTCCACCAGAGGTGTAGAAATGTCCCTTCCTCTTCTTTACATTTCCAACATTTATTATCAGACAGGTGATATATCTTTGCAAGCTTGACTGGGGTCATGTACCACCGGTATGTCATTTTCATAATATTTTCCTTCAAGGCACTACATGCCGTGAATTTCATTCCGGTGTTCCATAACCTTTCCCAGTCTTCAAACATAATGTTATGCCCCAAGTCCTGCGCCCACTTTGTCATAGAGGATTTAACAATCTCATCCTGTGTATTCCATTTAAGCAGCAAGTTGTACATTCTCGAAATTAGCTTAGATTTTGGCTCAAGCAACTCTGTCTCTAGTTTCGATTTTTCCTCCTGGAAACCCACTTTTTTGTCCGCTTTAAAAACTTCCTGAATTTGAGCATAATGCAACCAATCTCGCACCTTGTTTTTTAACTTTTCCATACTCTGCAACCTCCATTTATCTCCAATTTTTTCAATTATTTCCCAATATTTAGGCCAGTGGGCCTCCATATTGAGTCTTTTACGTGCTTTGGCCTCCATCGGTGAGAGCCACCTCGGAGTTTTACTCTCCAATAAGTCTTTATATTTTGACCAGACCATAAAAATTGCCCTTCTGACAATATGGTTTTTGAACAATTTATGAACTTTAACCTTGTCATACCACAAATATGCATGCCACCCAAAAGCATTATCAAATCCCTCCAGGTCGAGGACATCGGTGTTCTCCAACAAAATCCAATCCTTCAACCAGCAGAGGGCTGCAGATTCATAATATAACTTCAAGTCCGGCAGGGCAAACCCCCCTCTTTCTTTCGCATCTGTTAGTATTTTAAACTTTATTCGGGGCTTTTTGCCCTGCCAGACAAATTTAGATATATCCCTCTGCCATTTTCCAAAGCATTCCACCTTATCCACGATCTGGAGGGCCTGAAACAAAAATAGCATTTTCGGCAATACATTCATCTTTATAGCAGCTATTCTGCCCAACAAGGAAAGTTTCAGTCTTGACCATGTTTCCAAGTCTCTTTTGATCTCTGACCAACATTTCTCATAATTGTCCTTAAACAAATTCAAATTTTTGGAGGTCAGGTGCACCCCTAAGTACTTTACTTTTTTAACCACATTTAGTTCTGTTTCTTTTCTGAACTCCTCTATTTCAGTAGTTGTCAAGTTTTTTGCTAAAACTTTAGTTTTTTGTTTATTCAGCTTGAATCCCGCCACCCGACCAAAGTCAGAAATTAATTCTAACGCTCTTTTAGTACTAGAGGCTGGCTCCTGTAATGTTAATACCAAGTCATCTGCAAATGCTTTCAGTTTATATTGTTTCTCTCCGACCACAATTCCCTGTGCCAACCGGTCATTTCTAATCATGTTCAATAGCACCTCCAGGACTGAAATAAACAACAGAGGAGATAGAGGGCACCCCTGTCGTGTCCCTTTTTCAATTTTGAACTCCTCTGTCACCACGTTGTTTACTATCAATTTAGCTTTTTGTTCTGAATAAATTGCTTCTATTCCATTTTCAAACCCCCGCCCTACTCCCATCCTTTCCAAATTTTTCTTCATAAACATCCAAGAAATGTTGTCAAAGGCTTTCTCCGCATCAATAAAGATCAACACCGCTCTTGTATTTGAGTTAGTCTGTAAAAATTCCAAAATGTCAATGATGTTTCTTGTGTTGTCAAATAGATGTCTGCCAGGGAGAAAGCCTGCTTGGTCCTTATGAATCACTTCATTTAATACTTTCTTAAACCTGCTTGCCAAAATGTCTGCAAAGATTTTGTAATCCACATTTAGGAGTGAGATAGGACGGTAGTTTTTAAGTTGAGTTTTTTCAGTTTCTGATTTTGGTATCAACGTGATGAAAGCTTCTTTCCACGTTTCCGGTGCCTTCCTCCCCTCCATAATCTGGTTACAAACTTCCAACAATGGTTGTATCAATGATTCCTTCAATGCCTTGTAATATTTGGAAGTAAGTCCATCTGCTTTTAGAAGAAACTTTGTGCTCTGCACCTGTGGAATGAAATTGTTCAAAAGCGGTTGGCGAGAATAATGAGCAACATTAAAAACAAGACAGAAGTGTGCTTTTAAGTTATTGCTTTCTGCTGCTAGCTTGAGGCCTGCCTCTGTGTAAAGGACTCCATAGGCACCACACTTGTAGCAAAATCTGTTTCAGCTGCCTTTCACTGAGTCAGACAATTGCTCATTTTAGGGCAACCTTCCCCAACTTGGTGCCCTCCAGATGTTTCAGGCGCCAGCCAAAATAGTCAATTTTCAGGGATGGTGGGAGTTGTAGAACATCTGAAAGGTACCAGGTTGGGGTTGCTTGACCTAGGTCAATGCTATGTACTCCAACTGGGGCAGCACATTTCTTCACTTTTCCACTTATGTATTTCTGGTCTTGTAAAGGTGCTTCACTGAAAGCAAACTGGGAGGAACAAGATTGCACCCACTTGCTACACTTCTACCTTCCATGAATTACCACTGATGGAGATTATTAAGGATGCTGGGATTTGAACCTACTTTATCACTAAGCCTCTCTCTGTGTGTTGATTATTGTATTTCTTAGTAACATTTTTCTTTCCCAAGCTGTAAATGTGGTAGGTTAGGTTAGTAAAAGATAGAGAGACTGGCCCAAAATCACCCAGTGAGTTTCATGGCTGAATAATACAGTCTGGGTGTGGACCCACTGCTCCCCTATATGCATTCAGTGTGATAATCTGCACTCAAATTCTGAATTAAAATTGTGCAGTTATGTCCTACTTGAAGCAAATGCTTGATATATGCATAATAGCCTTGTTTTCACAGGGCCAACAGATACCAGTGTGGGATCTGTGA
Organism: Podarcis melisellensis; assembly: GCF_964234715.1. Taxonomy (NCBI): domain Eukaryota; kingdom Metazoa; phylum Chordata; class Lepidosauria; order Squamata; family Lacertidae; genus Podarcis; species Podarcis melisellensis. The sequence goes on along the minus strand of NC_138530.1, from coordinate 27,302,543 downwards.
CGAGCAACAACACTCACCACACCTGTGATTTCCAGCAAGTGATATGCAGAAGCATACTGTAGCCTTTGACCATAGAGGCAGAACTTATCCATCATGGATAGCAGCCATTTATAGCCTTATCTTTCCCAGTTTGTATCTGTATTGGAATTGTTTTTAGATGTTTTACATTAATGTGTTTGCTGCTCTGGGCTCCTTTGGGAGAAAGGGCAGGATATAAATTTAATAAATAAATAGCTAAAAAAGAAGACGAGAGCCCATTAACCAGCCAGCCAACTTCTCCAGAGAATTAGAGCCCACGACACTTTAGATTGGTTACCCCCAATACATGATCACAGAAGCCAGACTTTTATATGCATAAAGATGGAAAAAATCATCATTACCTACCATGGAGGAATGGTTGTCAAAATTATTGGACTTAGCTGAGATGTGTTTAATCAGAGAAAAACCATTGTGGATATTTACTAACGATAGGAAACACGTTATAGACCCTTTTTTTGCGTGAAAAAGGAAAAGGAACTTATGCTATGGTTTGAGGATTGAAGAAAAGATTTGTTTATAGAAAGCTGAATTGTTGCGTGTTATCTTGGAGTGTATGTTTTGAACAATTTTCTATATATAACTGACAGACAAAGAATTGGAAGTTCCCTTTTTTCTTTTTGGTTTGTGTATTTATTTTGATTAATTTTTAATCTTTGATTTTAAAAGGTATTGGATATTTGATATTAACCTTTGTATTCTTTTTCAAACTTCAGTAAAATCTATTTAAAAAAGATCTGGTTACCCTACATAAGACTTGGCTCTAACTACCTGCACAGACAATCTTGTAGCTGTCCAAGGTCCTGTTTCTGTGTGTTCACTGCTTGATGGAATGCTACCAGCTTCCCCTGTGAGCTTTAAGCTCCCATGGAACTGGATATCTAGCCTACTTTACAGGGCTGCCACAAGGATAAAAGAAGCTGGCAGTTGTGTAACAAATAAATGACAATTAAATAAAAGTAGTTGTCTCCCCTACATTTCCTTCCTGGATAAATTAATGACTGATCAACATTGTTGTGATCAACTGACGGGTGCCTGCCCCACCCGCATTTGAAACCTCAGCTCTGAGCGATGCAGGAATAACACATTATCCTCATGTTTCTCCTGAACCAAGTCCCTTTCTATAGCAGCACATTGTGTGGCTGCCACAAGAAAGGGCTGGCTCGTAAAGCATCTCTTTATGTACTTTATTACTTAAACTCTTTTTATTTGCCTGCAGGAGCCCTTTAACAAAATCACATTGAATTGACTTTCTCACACCAAATCAAATCTCCCTGGTCCCAGTTCAGTTGTCTTTGTCAATATGTATTTTATAAATGGAGTGAATTAACAGATGCTGTTGGAAGAGAACTGCTGGGGTAGCATTTATGTTTTTACTACTCTCTCTGGGCAGATGAGTTGTGTAGGAGTGTAATACAGGTACCTTGGGATGAAAGTCGTGTTCTTCATTTCATTGTGTATATAGATAGATATATGTGTTCTTAAACTGCTTTTCTCAAATTCATGCATTTGTACATGGAAAAGGTTTAAAAATGTTTTCCTTTTTTAGCTTTTTCAGGCTTTGCATATTGTGCATTAACTTTTCAACATGAATTTGTTTTTTAAAGGCACAGTAGTGGCTTTTCAGCATGTACAGGTAGACTAAAAGCAATACACCTTTTAGTCAGAGATTCGCTAAGTTGCATGTTTATCTTTAGAAAATGTTAACTCTGCCTTTTGGTCCCCAAGATTTCTACCCCAGCGTGCCTTTCTAAAGGAAAAACACACAACAATTACAGTTGAAACAGTTAAACAAATAAAAACAGCAATCAACTTCAGCGATCAAAGCAGTACCAAGAGAGGGATATAAAACAACTGGTTTAAAAAATGCTGTGCCACAGCATGTGTAGCCAAAAGTCTTTGCTACCAATCTAAAACTCAAAAGGGGAGAGGGTCAACCAAACCTCTTTCAGGAGGGAGTACCATAATCTGGGTGTTAAGAAGACCCATCCTTGTGGCTGTAGTAACCATACCTCTGAAGGTGGCAGAACATGGAAAAGTTAGTTGAAGCGTGCAGGAAGGTTCATGCAGAAAGAAGCAATCCTTCAGATAACCTCATCCTAAGCCACTTAGGATGGCTTAAGTAGGATGGATAAGTAATAATAATTAGCACCCTGAATTGTTTCCAGAAACAAATCAAAATTCAATGCAAATGAAAAAACCTCAGTTTTTAATATGTATATCTATTGAGTACAAACATCTTTTGTCTCAAATTTATTTATTTTTAACATATTTTTACTCAGCTTTTTAGGACAAGGAAGGTGGTTCACATTAAAAATGCATGTGATTGAACAAATGTAATAAAAACAGCATCAGATTGCCATAAAACAAATGGCTCTTCTCACACATAGTATTAATTGTGTATTTAATGTGACCCTCTGAATATGCAAAGTCTAACAGAAGACCTGGGTTTGGAAAGCAGGTTAGGCCGGTATAATTCATTGTGAGCTATTCTGCTTCTTTGAGGAGACACAAAGAAAAGCTTTCTTTCCATGTATAAGTGGAAATGTATGTTTTCCAATTTTGTGCCTTTGTTTTCTTTTATTTCCTCCAGTGTTGGAAACAGATATGAAAGCTAGGAGCTAAATGGCACCTTAAACCTAGGTTTATGGGTGCAACAACACATCTAGGCACAATTTTTTATAACAAGAATACAAAGCTGAAAATGAATGAACTGCAGCTACAATATTATGTTCATTTTTCACATGGTCTAGTCCCCTCCCCCAATATTCTTAAGAGGATCTCTTCCCCAGTCTTCAGAGAGTAGCTGGAAGTGGTCCTCCTTTCCTTCCACTCTGTAGTTTTAATCTGAAACCTTAGGCGCAGTACTGCACCCAGAACTCAGAAACTGCTTGCGCTAAATAAATTCCCTGTCACAAAATGCACCTACAACAATGGGAGTTTCGAACACTGATTTCCTCTGTTTCTAACACGGAGGCTTCTACCACAGACAGAGACATCTACTGGTTTCTTTTGGTGGTTATGTTACTGCATATTGGTCAGAATTCCCTCAAGGAATTAACATCCAGGCATGGTTGTGCTTGTTTAGAGTCCATCCAAAATGTTCCCATGTTTACTGGAAGCATAACAACAAGAAGCAATGTCATTATTTTTTACTCTCTCTTTTCCTAAGCAACACCCTTTATAATGTCAAAATAAAACGTTCAGTTAAAGTGACCAGCCATAATATCCTAGTTGAAGGAAATAGTTCAAGTAGTCATTCGCAATGAAGACTGATCTCTGATTTGCTTATGAAACACTAAGCCTACAACCCTAAACACACTTTCGTGTAAGTAAGCCATATTGAACACAGTGAGACTTACTTCTGAGTAAATGTGAAAGAGAGTGCTGTTGACCTCATGCAGCACAACCTTGTTCAAGTTTACTTGCAAGGAAAGCCTACAGCATTCAATGTCAGTGTGCCACCTTAATTTTTATTTTCTTCTTCAAAGTTCAATCATTTTGCTGTTTTGCTGGGTTAGTACTACAGTACATGGACCTTTCTGAGAAGTTTTAGAGGGATATTAAATAATTCTTGGCAGGACAATGAGTGTCTTAATAAGGTTTGTGTGTTTCTTTTCCTTCTGCTTATTTTAGCATTGCGTATGCCTCCAGAAAATACTTCTATTTTCTAATTTTTGGCAAATGCATATTTATTTGTTTGTGTGTGTGTGTCTGTGTATGTGTATGCACAATTTGTTGGAAGGCAATTCTCCCTCTTTAAGCAGTTGATTGAGGTGATGTATTTGAAAGGTAAATCAATCCATCAATAATATATGGGCCTATTTTCCCTTCCCTTCGCACCCACTGCCCCACTGTAGGCATGTTTTAAACTGTACATTCTCAGTGTCAAGGTTCAAGAGTCAAGTGCTACATGTGATAAATTAGGCTGAGGTCAAAGGCTATACAGTGAGGTTTCAGAGGAATGTCTATTTCTGAATTTGCAGCTCATTCATGCTGAAGTGATGCACTATGGGAATTACTACCAAACTCTGCTCGGCAACATCTGCTCTCCCTAAGTGAGTTAGTGCACGTCAGACATCTTTATGTCAGAATATTGCAGTGATGGATGCAGTCTTCAGAAAATGCTGCATAAAAATCTGGTGTGCCGTTCTGGCCATTAAGTGAAATTACTATTTAAATTAATGGCGCTGTCACAGTTTATCTGTGCAAAGAATGAACGCTGATTAGGGTATTAAGTAATTAGCAATTTATCACGCTGGAACAAGGTTGATAATAATTAAAGAAGTAATGGTTTACCAAAGAAACTAGAAAGGGAGTCACTTCTTGTTATGTGAGTGAAATCTTGGCTGAAAAATTTAATTCAGTGAAACAAAGATGAGACTCTTGGTGAAAGAATGTGTCTTTCTTTTTCTCCTCGAGAATAAAAGTGGTTAATCATCAACATTTTACTTTGCTTGCCAATAGTGGCTCTGAGGTAAAACATTTGCCTTTGCTTTTAAAAAAAACAACCACACACACACACAACACTATCCAAAACAATACGTGATGCAACCACAGTCTTGGCTGGGGGACAGGAAGGTAACGTTAAACTTCAACTCATTATCACATGGTTAGGCCTAGCCTGTGAACATATGAGACTCAATGATTGCTGAAAACAGACACTGCTGTGTCCTGTGTCCTGTGCTAGGGTAGGGGGATGGATGCTGCATCCAAGAATATTGTTTGGACTCTGCTGCTTTGTTGGTCTTGAGAACCCATCGGTGGATGTGATATTATCCTACTACACAAAGCCGTTAGATCCACAGAACTGTATCGTAAGGCAGAGGCTGAAAAGGGAGGATAAGTCTGAAACAATTCACTTACACAACACCCTGCTGTCACCATTGTCAGCGCAATACCGAGTGCTTCATGTTTAATATTAAACTTTCATAATAGAATCCAACTGACGGGCAGAATAGGAGGATGGATTTGGTCCTCTCATAAATAAATCATCTCTGCCTGGCACTGCATGTTTGTAAGATTGAACAGTTCTACTTTAAAATTTTGACCCGGACATGAAACCATTTACTATCCTACAGACCCCCAGTTATTTGAACGTAACTAACCCTATGAGCAAAAATTCTTCAGTTATTCGCATTGAGCTAATTATACCCTGTGCTATAGCCCCAGCTAGGGTGGTCCTTGCAGTATAATTATCTTAAGAGAAGCCTCTCTGTGAAATGTATGCTCATCCAGTTTACCGTTCAGAGGTTACTAAACATGCACTAACATCCCAGGATTTATTTCTTGATAGTATCCTGTCTCATCTTATGGAACATGATTACACAGCTGCCCCAGGGAAGCCAGATGGTATCACTCCAAGAAGTCTCTGCTGTAGTAGAGACACAGACAGCACCCTGGCACAAACTTCATTCAGACCCCTGACTCCTGTCTACTTTGGAGAGGGAAAGACAGATGGGGTGGGTGGGTATTCCACAGGTACCATTCTTTTTCTAGCAAGGCTTTGGGAACTGGAAGCTGCGTATTCCGATTAAAATTATTTTGCCATCTAGTCCAGTACAGTGGTGTCTCGCAAGATGAAATTAATTCGTTCTGCGAGTTGTTTCGTCTTGCAATTTTTTCATCTTGCGAAGCACGGATTCCCTGCGTATTAACGGTTTTAAGAAAAAGGAAACAAACTCGCAATACATTTTCGTCTTGCAAAGCAAGCCCATAGGGAAAATCGTCTTGCGAAGCAACTCAAAAAATGAAAAACACTTTCGTCTTGCGAGGTACCACTGTATTATCTACGTGCTCCAATGGGCAGCGTCTCTCCAGTCTCAGACAGACAGAGCTGCTTCCTATCACCTGCTACCTGATTCTTTTGAACCTGAGATCTTCTGCATGTGCTCTTCAGTTGACCTAGGACCCATTCCCCATCGGATGCTTTTGGCCTCTAAATCTTTGCTGTCCTCCTATCACCAGCTTCTCTCCAGTTTAATCTTCTACTCATTGCCAATTCCCACCCATCTTCTCTTCTCTCCTCTCTTATTTCTCTTTCTTTCTCACCGTCAGATTGTTTATTAACATGGAAGCAAGTTCACAGCAATTTGTCACAATTCACTCATTTCTAGAACAAAACCTGTTTTCTTGTTTTCCCCACAGGAGTGAAGAAACTGGTTGAGGGGCCAGTCGTCACTACATTTTGTTTTGAAATGTCAAACGTTCACACCATGTGGCTTAAGTAGTTGTGCACTGCAGATGTTAACAGCTTCTTTCTGTAGTGTATCTGCAAAAAGAGGCCCATGTCTTTCCTTATCACTGGAATTAGCTTCTGAACAAAGGCTTTACCAGTTTAGTCATCTTAAATTCAAAATTAAGTACCACTTTAGTTACCTTTTCCCTTGTATCAGTAGCTGCCTCATTCAGACATTTTTATGTTGTATTTTATAGCATTCTCTGTACTTTCCCCCACTTTCTCCCCTTTTCGCATTCATATATAATGTTTTATTATTGCAGGAATGTTCTGTTGTGGACATGAATATGTGAATATGTCAAGTACCATATGCTGCTCAGCTTCCAGTGGTGAGTCTAAAGCCCACATTAAAGAGAATGACCAAGTGCCATTAAAATGCTGTGAGGCTGAACTTATTCCAAAGAGCGAGGAATGTTGTAATGGACTTGGATATAATCCTTTGAAATATGTTTGCTCTGACAGGATTTCAGCTGGAATGATGATGAAGGTAATTGATAGAAAACCTCTTGGTGGTTCTGATTTGACAATGGAAAGAGAAATACATTGTTCATAACTATTTTTGTAAAATAGGAATATAAAAACTCCTGTGTGCATTATTCATTTTCACATTACATCCATATTAATACCGAATGAGTTTGCCATGATTGATGTTATTGCAGTGAATTCTAAAGGAATTAATAATGATTAGCTGCTTCTTGTGATGTGTTGCTCAGCACTTCAGATTAGTCCAAGGGCTGAAAGTTAGTATTCCAACTGGGCTGGGTTGTGTGTGTGTGTAACTACCTTCAGTTGTGTTGCCAGTTCTTAATTCCTGCTGGCACTACTTCGTATAGTCTTAAACTTTGGTGCATCGTAGACTACTATCCTATTTTTGCAGATCCCTAATTTTATTTTATGTGATGGCTGCTACATAGGAGGCCACTGAGAAGGCTTCCAAATTAAAGCTCAGTTTCATTTGCTGCAGTCCAGTAGTAGTCCAAAAGTTCCCAGGTTCAGTCCTTGACTTTGCCAGGTAGAGCTGCCTGCCAGTCATTGTAGACAATGCTGAACTAGATGGCCAATGGTCTGAATCTGTACAAGGAAGCTTCCTATGTTCATTAGTCAGCTCCTTCCCAAAACTACTGTTCCAAGAGTTCTTTGGCAGAGACAGGGAACAAGTTGGCATTAAGTTGATGCAGCTGGATGTGTGCAATGAACAAGAAGGGTCAAGCACTGGTAGGTGCTGAGTAGACACTATAGTTATGGGTATGCTCTGTGTTATGAGATGAAACACTGTGATTCAGTATTGATTCAATTATTTCAGTAGTTCTCTGTTTTCGTCTTAGTCTTGGAGGCAAGCTAAAAATGCCCCATTGACTACAATTTAAGAATCATAGCCCTGCATGACTGGGAAAATGGGAGAGGGGCTCCACGCAGACTTATATGTTAGAACTGTGCAACAGGATTGCTGTATTTTGGGTGCCTTGCTTTCCACACAACAGCAGAATATCATGTGCTAATTCTTTTGGGTTAAAAAAAATTTGAACAAGATCTGTGGATCAGTATCATTTTAGGAAAATGCATGTGCTTCCCTTGTATTCTCACTAGTCACAATGTGAAGGAGGAATCTTCAGTTCTAAAAAAAAGTAAGGATTCAGATTGTGATGGATGCACATTGGGTGTGAGTGTGAACTACACTGATCTAGAAACCAGAGTACTATTTTATTTATGTTTTATCAATACTTTTATACCCCTGAATAATAGCATTCCCTTGGCAATTTGCAAAAGAATACCATAATTAAAATGTAAATACAAAAACCATAGGGTTGGATTCAGGCTTCATTCATACTGCTAGAGGAGGTAAGGTGACTTTTGCCACTTTCCTCTCTCCCCTTGCATCTCCTCCTGCCACCTGCTCCAGAACAGTTAGGGAGATGCTGCTTAGGGCTGCAAGGTAAGTGGGGTGGGGGAATAATTATGAAAATATGCCACCCCTGCACTAGCAGGATTTCTCCACTGGGATGTAAGGAGTATTTCCATGTGTGGAAGACAAACTGTGGAAGCAACCCATTATAACTAATAGCCACAATATCATAAAAGCTGTGGAAAACATGCGGCAAGATTTAAATTACTAAAAAGCCTGGGAACATAAAACAAGGTCCTTGCTTGACTCAGAAAGGCTGCATGAGAATTAGTATTGTGGGGTGCCTTTGAATGTGTGTAAGAGAAAGCAAGGTGTATGTGTTGGATTAGATCATTTTTACATGGACTAAAAAGCTTGGGAACTGGTTTTGTAGGTAAAAGAAGAATGCAAAGCTAGCACTCTGTGCCCTATATCCATGGAAGCAACAGCATACTGTGGGCGATGTGACTTCGACAAACATGCTCACATATGTGCTTGGATAAAGAGTTACTGGGATAATACAGAGAAGAACGGAGATGGAGGCATATGCCCAACTTTGGAGGAGACGGTCTACACTGGAGGTCCGACTCAATATTCATTCACAGGTAAACCATGTCTCATCTACTTTGTTGGCAACATTTGCATGTAAATGTCCAAGTTGGTTGGGTATCTGAAGAAGTGTGCATGCACACGAAAGCTCATACCAAGAACTAACTTAGTTGGTCTTTAAGGTGCTACTGGAAGGAAAATTGTTTTGTTTTGACTATGGCAGACCAACACGGCTACCTATCTGTAACTGGTCCAAATTGGTTGTCGTCTTTTGACAATGTTTTCTCTTTATAGATCTGAAACTAGAACCTCATGTCACATATGAGTACAGGGTAGCCACGTGGAACAAATACGGAAGAGGATTAAGTGAAATTGGCAGAGCTACTACTAAACAAGATGTGCCTGAAGGTGTAAGTCCACCCCAGTGGACCAAAGTAGATAACCGTGAAGACATAATATTTCTAAGCTGGAAAGAACCTCGGCAACCAAATGGTATTCTGATAAAAACTATTGTATGATCTGATGCAGAGTTGAACATAGGAAGCTGCCCATATACCAAGTTAGACCATTGGTCCACCAGCTTAGCATTGCCTTCACCTATGGGTAGTGGCTCTCCAGGGTTTGGGACAGGGGTCTCTCCCAGGCCTACCTGGAGATGCCTGAGTTTGAACATGGGACCTTCTGTATGCAAGGCAGATGCTCTGTAACTGAGCCACACCCTTCCTTCAGTGCTTTTGTGCCCAATGGGCTTGCTATAGAATAATAAATACTTTAAGTTCATCAGCCGTGTATTTGTCATGATTTCAGAGAGATTAAACCTGCATTTCATATATGTCTTCCATTAGCAGTCAGACAGCCCTCAGCAGAGAAGTGTCAGGCTGAAATGGTGGAGATTTATCACACATAACTTCTGCAGGACAGTCCAATAATGCTTTACACACTTATTGTCATGACTTGCAGATTGATAATTTAAAGTGAATAGTTTGTACAATAGGGTTGCCATATTTCAAAAAAGTTGTTGAGCTCCCCCCCGCCCCCAATACATTTATAAAAACCTGAGTTTTTGAGCTATTTTTTAAATGAAATTTGCCGAAAACTGCACTTCTGACATGGGCTGCCATACGTCCGGCAATACCTACCCAAATGCTGTTTGCAAGTGCCAAATACCAAACTTATGGCAACCCTGCGGCAACTAACGATACTGTTCAGTAGCACCATGTGCTGCATCAGAAAAAGTATGTTTGAACCCACATGATTTGATGCAAGAGGCATTTTTAGATTTGCTCTGCTTTCAGACTTGCTCACAGGAAATGCCCCATGTTCAAATTGACAAGACTTTCACACTGGCCTCATTCAATTCAATGTTAAATGGTGATTTAGTGTTATATGAGTGATATATTGTGATGTAATTAAGTATTTTGTCCCAACTTTACACTGTGGCTCATCCCTTGCTTATTGAAACAAACCATCTTCATAAACCATGGTTTGAAGCCAGCTTGTTTCAGTAAACGGTACCCAAGACCAACCACAGTATGTCCAGGTTTGGCTGTAGCTCTGAACTGCAGCAAAAACTTTCCTTCTCCTTACAGCCATACTAAAGGAAGAAAAGGATGGAAGGAGTGCATTACCCCATCTTGTTCATGCAACAGTAAGCCAGGCTTCCTCAACCATGGCCCTCCAGATGTTTTTGGCCTACAACTCCCATGATCTCAAGCTAGCAGGACCAGTGGTCAGGGATGATGGGAACTGTAGTCTCAAAACATCTGGAGGGCTGAGGTTGAGGAAGCTTGCACTAAGCCATAGTTTCATGTTATGTTTGAGCAAGGCTGGGATGTCCTTAATTTCATTTAAAGTCACAAAGACTTTCTAATTGGATTTGTACCTGTCTTGACTTTCCTTCTCTCCTCCCTCACACCCTGCCCACAATTTAGTACTATCCCTGATTTTAAGCTGCTGCCAGGCATGACTCTTTCCTTATAATATTTTGTGAAAATAGTTTGTCACATGAATTCCTGGTATATATATAATCCAAAAACATTATTTTCCCTCTCCCCCCTTATGGCAAGGTATCATCATTCATTACATTATTCTCCGAAATGGGATTGAGCGTTTCAGAGGAAAGGAACTGAGTTTCACAGACACTGGTGGTATTCAGCCATATCAGGAATATTCATATCAACTGCGTGCATGCACTGCTGCTGGTTGTGCGGACAGTAGCAAGGTGGGTTAATTCTTCACTGGAGGGTGGGAGCAGCTGTGGGGAGATACTAAAACAATATATTTGGACAAGGAAGCTTCAGCATTGGTTATCCAGAAAGGCCCTTCCAGATATGATTTACTTGTTATTTTTTCTTTTGTACATATTCTCTTCATTGTCAATGTTTCTAAGCTTCTTCTCATTCCCTTTGGGTAAATCTGTTCCTTCAGCTGGAAGCACCAGGCAGGAGACCTTTGCTGCCCCTCCCTTCCACCACACAATAGTACACAGTCTGTAGCAGCCGGCAGAGAGTGCCTAACACCTCTCTTACCAGCTGATGTATGAGTGGCCCTCTGCCAGCCAGGAAAGGAAGTAATCTATTGGAAGCTGAGGAAGGGCCAGCAACTCTTTCTAATGGCACCCCAGCAAGTGGCAAGGGGAGCAGTGGCATCAAAGTTTATGCCAATGTTTACTGGCGATAAAAAGCCCGAAGAAATGAGGCTGTTAAAATGCAGAGACACTGATGAACCATATGGAAGGGTGTTATCAAGAGTTCCATGGCAAGACAGCCTGCTCTCCAGATTTTCCTCTTGCCTGGCGCTATGCACTGAAGGCAAAACGTTGTGAATCTGCTTTGATAAATTGTACACCTAGACTCATGCGTAAACATATTCAAGGTCAGATTTTGCTGGGGTGTGTGTGGAATAAACCAAGGGGAGAAAAGTAACGTACTACAGAGCCATGGTAATGATATGCCAGAGCAAACAACAACATTTTAAACTAGAAGTGACATTCTCATTGATCAAGGTATCTTCTGTACTATTACAATAAATTGCTGTCTAATTCATGTGTGTTCAGGTAGTTGCAGTCACTGTCCAAGGAGTCCCAGAGAATGTTCAGCCACCAACAGTTACAGCTTTGAGTGCAGTGGCATTGCGTTTGAGCTGGATGGCACCCAGGAAGCCAAATGGTATCATCCGAGAATACCAGATCAGTCAAATGGGGAAAGGTCTTATATATACTGACACTGCAGGCAAGATGCAGCATACAGTATCAGGTAAGGATAGAAAGCTCTTTAAGCAAAATGCTCACCGGTTATTTAGCAGTCAGACTTTTTAAATGTTGCAGTCTCATATATTTGATGGTAAGTCCCTTTGAGGATAAGACAGGGGTTTGGTTTGCCTACACAGAATGATGTAGTGGAATCCTGAGGTGCCAGAGTGGATGGTACAATTTCAGACTCCAGGTGGAGGTTGCCTGTTTCATAGCGTTGCTACACTTTTAAATCCTTGCAAGTGGAAAATCTAGCATAGCTGGGAGACATTTTCTGCCCAGCTTTTTCACTCCACCCTGTATTCTTTAAGGGAATTGGGCTCTATGTGTTCATGTAGGAAGGCATTCCAAAAAATGATTCTTGAAGTTACAATCTGATGTGGTAAATTCTACTCTGCCATCGAATAATTTTTCCTGTGACATTTCTCTTACATCATGCACTGCATAGAATTGGGGTGTAAGAACTAACAGTGTTTACACTTGGGCAATGTTTCCCATTTCAGCAGCACTTTAGGGCAGGTTTTGGGTGGTAAACTCAACATGGTTTTGGCATGATAAACTTTTCACCATGGAAACACGTGTTGATTTTGCCACATAAAGCCTTCATGCTGAGGGAGGGTGGAAGCTTTTGAACATAAGATTAAAATAATCACATTTCCTCCTTATGGTACTGTGTCCCAAATCATGAAAATGAATACCTATTTTCTCTCTCTCTCTCCCCTGATATTGGTCTCCTGGAACAATATGATTTATTATGCTCTTATCTCATTCCAAATTGGGATGTGAAACATAAGATTTGATACTGCCATCAGCCCCTCTCCAAATTACATTCTTTTACATCCGTATGAATAGTTGGGGTTTTGTTTGTTGCTAGTGTTTCGTGCTTATAGATGTTGGGTTATCAGCGGTGCATCATTTACCTGTGGATCCTCCTTGTATTACATACCTGCAGTGGACATCAGTGATTTTCCTGTAGACTGTGTGTGTGTGTGTGTGTACGTGTGTGTACATGTACACACACACACACACACACACACACACACAGCCACAGTGTTTACATTTAAGAATATCTGAATATTAAGTGGCATATAAATATCTGAAATTATAGATACATGCAGTGCTTTTTCTGTGGGGATGCAGGAGTATGCATACCCCTAAACATTTTTTGAATCTAAGTTTGGGTGGCGCTGTGGGTTAAAGCCTCAGCGCCTAGGGCTTGCTGATCGAAAGGTCGGCGGTTCGAATCCCCGCGGTGGGGTGCGCTCCCGTCTTTCGGTCCCAGCGCCTGCCAACCTAGCAGTTCGAAAGCACCCCCGGGTGCAAGTAGATAAATAGGGACCGCTTACTAGCGGGAAGGTAAACGGCGTTTCCGTGTGCAGCTCTGGCTCGCCAGAGCAGCGATGTCACGCTGGCCACGTGACCCGGAAGTGTCTCCGGACAGCGCTGGCCCCTGGCCTCTTAAGTGAGATGGGCGCACAACCCCAGAGTCTGTCAAGACTGGCCCGTACGGGCAGGGGTACCTTTACCTTTACCTTGGCCTCATTGAGGGGCAGTATTTCAATATGTATTTCTCGAAGCTACCAACATGAGTCTGACCAAACTGTGGGAGGCAGTGGAAGACAGAAGTGCCTGGCGTGCTCTGGTCCATGAGGTCACGAAGAGTCGGACACGACTAAACGACTAAACAACAACAACAACATTTCAATATGAGTAGGAAAATGAGAGTACCCCCAAACATTCTTTTAGAAAAAAAGCACTGGATACATGTGAGGTTCTTTTTTAAAAATTGTTTTGTTATAATTTCCAAATTCCTTTGATGAAGATGAAGCAAAACTGTCGGGCACATCCTGAGATGTTGGGCCAGGGGACCCAGTCATAATTTGTCATTGGACAAACACATTTACTGTTCTCCCTATATTACATAATCTGCCTAGTAGTAGTAGTAATTGTAGCAGCAGCAGCAGCACATTCACAATACACTTCTATTAACATTGTATTGTCAGTCTAGTGTTGAAATGTCATGTTTAGCCAACATCCGATGCCAATTAAAATATTTTTATTCTATTGGGCTTTTGTGTGGGGACCGATGAGGGATATTCTGTTGGATGCATCCGTGCCTCTAATGTTGTTGGGGAATGTTTAGTATTTGCTGCGAAAACTCTTGATAATGGCTGTCACCTGCTGCTTTACACACACCCCTTAATTGTTAGATTTTTATTTTTTGTTACAGCTTTTAAATCATTGCTACCTGCCCTGGGATCATGATAATGAACAGCATGATATAAATCAAACCAACCAATCAATCAATTAATTAATTAATATCCTGTGTTAAGTGATGGCTTTAAAATACTAGACAGAGCCTCACTGGTTGAGACCAAAGATCCAAGTAGTCTAGCAGTTAGTTTCCAATGGTGGCTGGCAATATCATAGAATTAGAGAGTTGGAAGGGACCAGGAGAGTCATCTATTCTAGCTCCCTGCAATGCAGGAATCTTTTACCCATTGTTGGACTTGAACCTATGATCCTGAGATTGAGTCTCACAAATATACCAACTGAGCTATCTGTGCTTCTGGCAACCTTAAAAGCAAAGCATGAAAGGCAACAATCCACTTCTTGTTGCTGTTTGCCATGCTGGCCTGGACTAGGAATTTCCTTTGTCTTGAAGCAGAATTGCCAATGAATATTTCTGTTGTCTATAGCTTTAGTTAAAACAACCCCACTCTTCCAATGGCATTTTTTATGGTATTCAGCAAGAACCTCCCCTTACTGAGCAAGGCAAGAGTGCCTTTTATTCCACCTCAAGGTGGAATAGTGCTTTTTCTATGTGATAATTACTACACTCTAAATTCATGGTGTTCACTAAAACAACTGTACTTACTTCACATATCTCAGATGTTTGAACTGGCCATCGTTTCAGGCCCCTGTGGACCTGTGTTTTGATTTTTCTCATCTTCAAAAAACCTCTGCTGTTCCCAGAGCAACAGTTGAACGTTAATGAAGCTGTAGCATTAGCGTTCCCTGAGACTTTCAATCCGAGTGCCTTACAAATTGCAGATGAGGAGGCTTGCACCTTGCCACGGCACCATTGTCTCGCTGCTTATTTTTAATTACATCAAAGCTTTGGAAACATGATCCCATAAATGCTTTGTGGGAATAGCGGTGAATGTGCTCGTCATGTGAAATCCATAAATTGCTTATAATCCTCTCAAGATGTTAAAAAAAGCATTAAGTAATTGAAGACAGGAAGTCCTCAGTTAATTATTTAGAGGTGTTATCAATGCTTTAAGTAAACTGAAGCATTTTCTGCTATCGCATGGAGTAGAATGCCACTGGGAGCGAGGGGCACCAGCCATCATCTTCTCATATTCTCTAATGCAAACAGCCTATGGCAGCTTGTCAATAAAAGACCTTTTTATATCATTTATTAGTGAACACTTCCAGTACTCTGTACAGAACAATTTGGATGACAGTTATGGCATTGTTTCACTTTGTGTTACTACTCCTTTACAAATGGTCCTGCTAATGCAAGCGGGGGCGGGGGGATGGGGAGGGAGACTAAAATAATTAGGGGGCATTCTATTAAAAGAAAGCTAAGACTGCCCTCTTCAGCAGCAAGAACAGGAATTCATTTTCCACAGTCTGTTTTTGCATCTCAGACGCTTCCAGAATAATGGAATTTCTGAAAAGATTCCTCTCTCCGTGTTACTAAAGTTATTTCATAACAGGCACATCCACTGACATACCTTTCATTGAACATATTTTATATGATGTGCAGAATATTTTGTGACTGAAATGGCTAGAGAATTTCACAAAAGTGGAAATTCCCAAGGGGGATAGCTATCTGTTGTGCAAAAAGAAGAAGAATTCCTGTAGCACCTTAAAGATTCACATGTTTGTTGTGGCACAAGCTTTCATGGGTTATATCACCCATTTGTTTGTTATTTTTATTCCCATTTATTAGTCATCTTATGAACAATATTATTTAGACAAAAACAGTGGCAACAATGCAGGCACTTCCCATACAAGGTTTCACTGTAATAAATTGGGCAAAGTTGTGGATGCCTGGGCTGGAATAATATATGCAAACTGATGCAACAATATCCTGAGAACAGCAAACTCATGCATTTGTTTTAGACTGGGGCTTAACAAGGCCTGATATTTGAAGGGATAAAGGTATGATTTCTGCCCTCACACCTACATTATTAGTTTTCGTCTTCAGATTTCTTCCTGAACTACCGAATTTCTTTCTAAACTCACTCATTTACAAAGCAGTTTGAGGATTTGGCAGCAGTACTTTAAAAAGAAAGAAGGGTGTGTGTGTGTGCTCATTTAGTCATGATTCCAAACCAAGATGCATCAGGCTCACAGCCTTCCTTCTTCACCTCTGTCACAAGTGTGAGGAGGTGGTCAGCAAAGTCTGCACAACTGACTAAACTATGGTTAATCAAAAACGGAAGTTGAAACTTCTTATCTCATTTTTATGGTCATGCCAGAGGAGCATATGAGCTGGAGGCTTGCTTTGGCTTCTGATGCTAAACCTTGAATTCGTATTATATCTGAACCCAAGCAGAGAGCAAGAGTGAGTGAAAATACAGAAGAAAAGGTCTCCTGTGCATGCACAATGTTTTCTTCCAATTTATTATTCAAATGAATATGCAGCCTTCAAGAAATGCTGCTTATTTGTTTTTATTTATATATTGCAAAATTTTCACTCAGCCTTCTTTACAAATTCCAGATGGGTTTTGGAATTATGCCCATCAGCAAACGTTTTGGCAGAATGGGCCATCCATTGGTCTCTTTGTTGTCCTTCGAGAAAAGATACACAGGCAGGACAACTCTGTTTTTAACAGCTTTTGCTAATTCAAACTTCCAAATCATTCCAAAACAATTCCTAAAGAGGCAAGCCTTATCCTGAAAGAGGACCCGAATGAAAAGCAAAGTGGTGATCTTTTTAAGTGGAAAGACCCCCATTTAAAACTTTCTTCTCCTGCATACCCATGAGGTGATCATCAGCTGCCCCCCAGATTCAGCTCTCTCCCATCTATGACGTTGGGACAATAATAATGAAAAACCACCCATACGGTCTTCTTTTTTTACACCATTTTTTCCAGTCTGTACTAAATGGTGGTAAACAAATAGTGCTTTCTAATAAATATTTACTTTTAAAAGTGAATGAACATGACTCCCTTTAGGGGAGTTGAAATAATCTGTTGCCACACTAATCTTTTCTATCATGAAATACTGTTAAATGTTTGGCTCCCATCCATGTCTTTCCCTTTCTAGCCTGCAACTATCATTTTTGCCCGTTTGCTTTTATGCTAAGTATATAGAGATTTCCACTGCCACCACACTTCTCTTTGAGTTCATGATTAGGTTACAATCCAGACTCTCTCTCTGACTCCTCTATTTTTCAAAGCTTTGCATCCTCTTCAATTTGCAAGCAGCTTGAAGCCTTGGGTGTCATTCATTCATTCATTCACTGTATTTCCCTTCCGATGGGCCTGTTGTGTATTGCTGTTCTGTATGTATGACCATTTTGAAATCCACAACAACAATGAAGCTGTCATCTAACCGTTTTTAGACAAAGGGTTCTGCCCAAAGGATTTTTTCTCCCCTTGTCATAGAATTGCATTGTTTTTCTTAAAGTACTTACAATACTAGTTTAATGAAAACATTTTGCAAAGGGTAGAGAAGAAGAGATAAGAAAGAGCGGGACCCATCACTGACAAGGACAAGGAAGATTAGAGGAAAAATACAAAATGTGAACAGAAGTCTAATAGTGGTTTCTGTGCTCATAAAAGGAGGAAATCTGGTGTCTTTCCCCTCCTTGATACTGCGTTTCGAGACTTATGCATTAGAATGAATGCATATTTACATATTTATAACCCATTTTCAAAGATGCAGTTGGGTCTTGAAATATTTTGTGGTAGAGGAATGCAGAGAAATATAAAGGTGGAGCCATGGGAGGTAATTGTAAGTTAAGGATAGAGAAATGGGAAATGACTTATAAAACTGATACTGACTAGGGGAAGGGGTTGTATTTTGGAATGGATTCCAATGCACAATTAATGAGTATAAAATACAGCAGCAAGTTCTGTTTAAAATCCTGCTAGACCCTGGAACTAAGAGTTGATATATGTGTAAAGGTAAAAGTAAAGGGACCCCTGACCGTTAGGTCCAGTCGCAGACAACTCTGGGGTTGCGGCGCTCATCTTGCTTTACTGGCCGAGGGAGCCGGTGTGCAGCTTCTGTGTCATGTGGCCAGCATGACTAAACCACTTCTGGCGAACCAGAGCAGTGCACGGAAACGTTGTTCACCTTCCCACCGGAGCGGTACCTATTTATCTACTAGCAGTTTGACGTGCTTTCGAACTGCTAGGTTGGCAGAAGCAGGGACTGAGCAATGGGAGCTCACCCCGTTGCAGGGATTTGAACTGCCAACCTTCTGATCGGCAAACCACAGTGCCACAAAATTATAATTCACTGATGGCATTCATTGCTAGCAAGATGTGGCAATGCCCAGTGCCATAGACAGGTTTAAAAGTGGGGACTGAAAAAGTGGCTATTAACTATCACTAAACAAACAAACATGTGGTATGCCTTTGAATACATATTGCTAGAGAACTAACAACATGAGAAAAGCTTTTGTCTGGGTGTGCTGTTTCTGGGCTTCCGGGAAGCCTCAAACTGGTCACTGCTGGAGTTCACCAGATGTTGAACTAGAGGAACCTTTGCTCTGATCCAGCAAGCTCCCTTTAAGCATTTATGGATTTATGGGTGCTGGGTTGGCATCCATTCAGCACTGTCATTGTTACCCTGACAGAACACTCAGTATATCCTGCTGTGAGCATAGCTGTTTGAGTGCTTTGGGAACCTGGGTGATCATGGTGTTGGGAAGGAGAGAGAAAAGACTATGACCAGCAAATGCATTTCTGACCATAGCATAATAATTAACAGAAACAACTTATAAAACACTTTTTTTTTATCTAGTAGGCCAAATTTGAGCCACACAACTCAAACTGATTAAATTTTTGTTGTATACATTTCAACAACCCCAAAGTGTGAGATTCAGCAGCAGAGATGTTGTAAAAGTGTGGTGATCTCCTATTGGAGAAGATAACAGTGGCTAGCCAGACCTTGTTGCTGATTGAGAAGGGGTCCCCATGACAGTTCAAGCTTCGGTGTCCCAAAAATGTAGGTCTGCCACTGATAATACCCCATACAGTACACTTCGTAGGGAAGATTCGTGGGTGGAAATCTGGGTCAAAGCAAACATCTGAAGGCTTCAATTTAATCCTATTTGGTTTGGTTGTTTAGATCTTCAGCCTTACAGAAACTACAGCTTTACACTCACAGCATGTACATTTGCTGGATGCACTTCTAGTCAGACAAGTTCGGGTAGAACACTGCAAGCTGCTCCTCAAGGTAAGTAGAAATATATTAAGTTCTGCAGAACTTGGAGGCACTTACACCAGCAGTAAATGTTCCATAGCATTTGTGCTAACCAGAAGAACCAGTGCCTAGATTTCTTTTTAAAGAAACAAAAACCTCTGGCATTCACATATGATGTTGAATTTGTACAGTCACATCTGTGTTCCTTTGTGCCTGTGCACACAGCACAACTTTGAGGTAATATGCAAAATAAGAGAGGGAACCCTCAAATAAATGAACAGAATGAAAGCACAGAAAAAGGGCTCTCATGCTATTGCTGTAATACACTGTTTAAGCACCTAACTTTCGAAGAGTCCAAAGAATAGAGCTGGGGAGAAAGAATTGGTGACAGGACACAAGAAAGGGTATAGTCTGCACCATCTCCAGGCACAATTTTCAGTGGCAAATAGTAGGTATATACCAAATGAGTCTCCGCGTATGTTTTAGCTACTACCTAATTTTTCCCATTTCTAGTTCCGTAGATTTGGAGGATGATCCAAGGGCAAATATTTAAGGAAACACCATTTTGCACATTAAAAAAAACACTATTCACTGTATTTATTAGTTGCCTAGTGACTGGATGACATAAAGTATATAATAAAGCCATAAAATACAATTTTATATTGCAGTCCGAAGGTGTTGGTGAATCGCTTCTGTCTCTGGTATGGGGTACCTTCTTCCAGTTTAACTTGGTGCACCAACTTCAACCTCACTGAGCAAAGATAGGCAGACCTCACTGATCCATCCCTCAGATTTTACTTCTGTAATTCTGTATTTGTGCCTGGGGATCCCTCTGAAGACAGTTCAGAAACTAAAATCACTTCAAAATGCACCTGTGAATCTAATACCTAGTCCTGGGTACTATGTTCACGTTACAGCTTTCCTTTGTCAACTGCATTGGCTCTCAGTTAATTTCTGAGACCAATTCAAAATACTGGTTTTCACTTCTGAAGACCTTCAGAGCTTGGGACCAGGATTCTTAAGAACTTGTTACCTAGGGTATGCTGGTCCATAAACTAATATCTTCAAAAATTGCTTTTCATTGGGTGATCTTGCCATCTCAGGTGCAATGGTAGGCTACTGTGTTGTGGCACCCAACTATGGCATGCTTTCCCCAGGGATGTCATATCCGTAGACAAAACCCTTTGTGATTTCCCCCAGCTTTTATGCTGCTTGGTGTTTGTTTTCAATCTTCCTGGCTGTTCTTTTATACCGTGGTGTTTTAATGTTACACACACACACATTTTGTAAGCTGCCCTAGAAACCTGTTGAATGCTAGGTTATATATAAAATTATTTTTTAAAAAAATAAATAAATTGTAAGGTTGTTTGCTGTCATCGAGATCAAGCTGAATTGATTTTGGATGCCGGCGTTATTAACTAACACAGTCTACCATCCTAGCTTGTTTATAACATTAAATAATTATGCAAAGATGTTATTAACACTGTATTATTGATATAATTACAGGGGTATGGTTACAGCCTCGTCATATCACAGTTAGCTCTACAGTAGTTGAATTATATTGGGATGAACCGGAGCAACTTAATGGAATTATTTCTCAGTATCGATTGCTTTGTAATGGAGAAGAGATTTTCAAGGGTGGTAAAGAAAATCTGAATTTCACTGATTCTGGCCTGCAACCAAATAGCAGGTAAAATGGCAGAGGTGTCTAATAAGTGTTTAATCTAGTATAATGTATTTATATCTTCTGAAAATGTTCAAACATGATCTAACTGTTGGACCCCATATATGAATATCTCTTTAGCATTCCTATGAATGCTGAGGGCATGATAGCACCTGAATTCAGTTTTCCAAAGCTTCAGACGAAACAGATCAGCAGTGCTGTTAGCTCATTAGTTATGTGTGAGGGCCAGTAGACTGAATCCAAATGCCACTCCTCACTCTAGTGAGAGCAAGTGATCTTTGTAATCAAGGATTATGATCTGTTACACACACACACACACACACACACACACAAATACATATAACAGACACACAGAGAGAGAAATGCAGAAAAATTAATATTACTGATATATGACACACATGTTTTATGCTGTTCATTCATCAACCTAATCATTTCTAAAATTTAAAGTAAATGTGTTCCAAATAACTAACATATCTGATTATTTTGTGAACATTTCTTTCTGTCCTCCACTCACTGTACCCCATTGTTTGTTTATAGATATGTTTACCAGCTAGAAGCCAGCACATGGGGTGGGAGCAACACCAGTGGCAAATACATTATCCAAACACCTGTGGCAACACCAGAGGAAATCCGTACCCCATATAATGTCACAACAATTGATGCACATTCCATATTTGTAGCTTGGGAAATTCCTGGTAAGCATGAGTTTTTGTGTACTGTATGTGGGATATGTATTAAATGAGTTATCTGTCTGCTGAAGTCATCTGCTTTTCATGTTTTTGGTTTTTGTGATTTAGGAAGGAATGGTTCATACCAGTGTTGGCCCTACCATCCTTCCTTAAGTGGCAGATTTGGATTTATCATTAAAAGGAATCAATATATGTATGTATGATGTCTCGGTTCCATTGAGCTCAATGGGACATTCAGGAAACTTGATACCAAATTACAGCATTCATTTGTTACAAGTGTGACCATAATTACAGGGAGGAGAAATATTTGGGTTTTCTACTTCAGGCACCAAAATGTATTCAGCCATCTCTGGTTTGTGATAAAACAATAATAATTAAGCAATAGAATCGGCTGTATTGCCTTCAAATTGAGGAAATATAATTTAATGCCAAATTGTGAATTTTAATTTAATAGTGATCATCTAGTCATACCATCTATGACTTATGTGCAATTGATTAATTCATTTTAATTTGGCTTCAGACAGTTATTTATTATCAGAGCCTTTAAAAAAGAGGAACCGTATCCTTGTTCTCCTTTCTCTGCTGAGTTCATGACAAATGCAGCCAATTCTGGGGATGTCTGCTCTCCAAAAAGGAAGCATTAACAACCCCAGTGTAGTGTCTGTTTGTCATACCAAGAGTTGCTGAGTGAACCCTCAGGCAGTGTACTGTTTAGTATGAAATTAAAGTTGTTATACTTCCTCTGTTGGGCCTCTACCTCATGATACTTTCCCCTCAGACTAGAAGGGTTTCCATCTACTAATAGCTGATCTTCACCAGCAAGTGTGGCAATCAGCTAAACTTTCAGCTATTTACCCTCATTATATGGGTATTCCAACACAATGGTGGTTAATATAAATGTAATGTTCCATAACTATAGTGACTGGCTCCATTCTCATGTTGTGTGTGGCTCTGCAATCAATAGTTTTCAACTGCTGAAAAATATGGGAAATTGTGTATACAAAGGAGATTGTGCTCTCATCATTTATTTCAGACAGAAACAGGAGGCTATATCTAAAATGGTTATGTATGGAATCTGAATTTAATTTTTTTCTGTTTCTAGCTTCTTTAAATATATTCTACTAAAAATACTAATTGGGCATTTTTCTATGGAGTCTTTCTTCATAAGCATTTAAAATACTGTACTCCCACCTTGCAGAAAAGCCACAGAATGACAAGAGGATATAAAAACATTCAATATAAAGTTACCTGGTAAACATTTGCACTCATGCTTGGAATAGTAAATATTCCTGTGATGCCCATTGAACCAATGGTTAATAGATCTATAATATCCTGAGCTGTCAATCTTTTAGTTTTCAGAAGCACAAAATCCATTATAGAAATGCTATAATATATGAAAAAGATTAAAATCTTAAATTAAACTTTTCCCCTTCTACTGCCTAGAAGGATTTAGAACCCAGGAAGAAGGCAGGTGAATTTGACTTATAATCTACACTTGATTTCATTGGAAAGTGTCTCATACTGTCTCAGTTTTGATAATAAGTTTCACTGAAAGCTTTGAATATTCACTATTACAAATATGTTTTGTCATCTTCTTGAAGCTTGATCCTGTGCAGAGTTAGTCATGGCTAAGTCCATTGATAATGTGCCTAACTATGTTAATCACACACAAAGAATTAAAAAGTCAAAATAAGAAATCGGATGATGTGCATGTTTCATCAGAAAATGGGCTTCTCTCTGTTCTCCCATCCTACTCTTGCCCCAGAATTTCTGAATTGTAAGCATTTGTAAAAGGTTTAAGGGAAAAGCTTAATTACAGCAAATTCACAAACATAGATGCATATACCTACACAGAAGGTATTTGTGAAAGCAATAGTATATTTCTGAGAAGCAGGAACAAGCAGTGTGTGGGGAAATATGGCAAGCCAGCCACTGCTATCATCATCACCTCAATTAATGATAATAATAGTAAGCTAACTAAGGGGAAAGAGAGTCTGAGGTAACTGAAGAAAGACAGGACAGGCATGAGGAACCAATGCACCGTCCATATATTGTTGGACTCTGACTCCCATCATCCTTGACCACTTGCTTTGCTGGAGGGGGCCGATGGGAGCTGTGGCCCAACGACATCTGAAAGGCTTCCTGTTTCCTGCTACTGAAATATTTATTTTACTTAAATCATTTCTATACCACTTTTATAGGGACGTGGGTGGCGCTGTGGGTTAAACCACAGAGCCCAGGACTTGCCGATCACAAGGTCGGCGGTTCGATTCCCCACGACGGGGTGAGCTCCCGTTGCTCAGTCCCTGCTCCTGCCAACCTAGCAGTTCGAAAGCACATCAAAGTACAAGTAGATAAATAAGTACTGCTCCAGCGGGAAGGTAAACGGCATTTCCGTGCGCTGCTCTGGTTTGCCAGAAGCGGCTTAGTCCTGCTGGCCACATGACCCAGAAGCTGTACTCCGGCTCCCTCGGCCTATAAAGCGAGATGAGTGTCACAACCCCAGAGTCGGTCACAACTGGACCTAATGGTCAGGGGTCCCTTTACCTTTTTATACAATTTTTATTTTTTATTTTTTAAAAATCAAAGTAAAACATTGCAGATAAAAGTCAAATACAGTGGTACCTCGGGTTACAGATGCTTCAGGTTAGAAACGCTTCAGGTTACAGACTCTGCTAACCCAGAAATAGTACCCACTGCCCAGTACAGTAACCTGCCCCAGAATGCATCCTTGGACCAATCCTGCACATCCAAGCCTCATTCTCATGCATTCCCACCAGCCATGCAGATAAATAATTCCCAAATATTAGAGAAAATGTTTGGTCTGCAAAAATACATAGGAGCATTAAGCATAATTTACAATGGCTCATTCATCCATCTCCATCTAGGGCAATGGAATGTCATATAAAGAGCAACATACTGTAACTACTGAGGAGTACTGAGCAATTTTGAAACACACAAAAACATGACAAACCAGACTCTCTCCCTGGACAGCAAAAATACAACTCCTGATTACCACCCAGTAATACATCACTCACTTTCTCCTACTGAACAGAGTGGTAGGTTATAGGGATTTGCAAAGAGAGAGATAAACAATGTCTTGTTTCATAGGAATATTGGCATGATGAATCACTTCTATGAGTTTTCTAGCAAAAAGTAAGGTGATGTCTCACTGTCCTGGATCAGATTGGCTCTCAACGACTAAAATTGCATGGGATTGTCAACCCATAAAAATGAGGCCTGGAGGAAATGGCTGAAAGTACGACTGGAGGGTGTCATGAAGGGATGGCAATGTTAGTAGCAAGCCAAACCTCTGTATACAACTATGATGTATTACTGGCAAGTCCCGTCCCCCCCGTTTTGTAGGTTTAGTTTTATTTTTCTTTAGACTTTACTTTTTCCATGAATGGATCTTCAGTTATGCATTCAATACATCATATTGAAATACTCTATTTCTCCCTTTTACATTCAAAGGTCAACCTTTATAATAAGGGTTGGCAGTGATTCTCCCATTGAGACAGTCATTTTAATTGATATTGTCTCCAGGAATAAAATTGCTTTTTATTAATCAAGTTTTGATGAGAGGCTAGTTGGCCACAGTATCTTCCTGTCTATGGAAAGTGGCTGCATTCTGGCATTCGATCCCCTTGTCTTCTATAATAAATTAGGATCACATAAGCACCCACAGGATTAATTATGGGCTACCTATCCATGGAGTCTCCTTTTATTTTAATTATGATGTTTCAACAGCAGTGATGTCTCCAAATTCCATAACTTTATAGATGTCATAATTCAAAACTCCTGTCTAAGCTAAATGGTGAGATGTCCAAGCAGTGGTTAAAGTGATGAATTAAAGGAGAAAAAGGTGTTTGACACACCTCACTTACTATGGAAAATAGGGCTTTAATTTCTGAAAGAGCAGGAGATACTGGGAGTTGGTGCACTTGTTTTACCAATATGGTACCATGGGTCTTATTTTCAGTGGCTGGGGTCATTGTGGACAGAGAATAAGTTTGGATCCAGCCCATTGTGTCCTTGAATGCACTCTTTAGCTTTTTCTGATAGAAGTAAAACATTGCCAATAATTTCTCTGAAAGTGATTTTGCTACTGGGAACTGAAACTGCCTTGGTTATCCTGGCGAGAGATATACAGGAGTGTGGCCCTGTTAATTCTCTTGGATGTCTCAGGGGTTTATGTTACAAGTTGCGTGTGAACCCATGTGGGACCTAGTGGCTTTGGTGGCTTTTATGGTGGCCCTGGTTTTACCTGGAGGATAGGTCTAAAAAGGTGGTGTTGGATGGCTGATGCTCCACACAGTGACCTTTTAAATGCAGGGTGTCTCATACACTATTCAGCACCTACATGAAACCACCTGATAAAGTTTTTGGAATACTTGGTCTAGGGCAGCATTCACTAACCTGGTGCCTTCCTGCTGTTTTGAACGGCAATTCCCATTAGCCTCAGCTAGCACAACCACATTGTGCACTGTAAATTACAGTCATACCTTGGGTTATAGACGCTTCAGGTTGTGTGTTTTTGGGTTATGGACGCGCCAAAACCAGGAAGTACTGAAATTGGTTATTTCTGGGTTTCGGCGCATGCGCAGAAGCGCCGAATCACATCCCGCGTGTGTGCAGACATGGCACTGCGGGTTGTGAACATGCCTCCCACATGGATCACGTTCGCCACCCGAGTGTCCACTGTACACCTCAGTATGATTTTATTTGTGCAGCTTTTAGTAGAAAATAAGATTGTGCCATTAATCTGAATATTTAGCCTTAAAAATGATGATGGAGCCATATATACTGTTTTATGATAATATGGGTGTGTTTTTAATAATAAACGTCAGAGGAAATCTTTACGTTGAATATTAATAAAATACATAAGATATGTAGCTGAAATCCAACTCTGGAAGATATGGGAAAAACAATATTAGACCACTGGTCATTATTGGGTTTGAATTTTGATATATGCCAAAGAACATGTGATGCTTTATTTTAATCTGTTGATTTCAATGTGTTTTTAATCTATACGGGGGGGGGGGAACAATACCCTTTCAAACCACACTTTCTTACACATTTTTCTTATGAGACTCCTTAGTTTTGAAATGAATTTGAAGGTGCTTTTTTCAGAATTGTCCATTATCCACTGTCCAAATATAAAGAAAAAAGGGGGAAGAGGAAAGCCCAAGATGTTGTTTGATTGACTTGTCCTGTTGCAAAATATGCACCTGCTGTGAAATGAAGTCATGGAGAGAAAAAAGTGGAATAATTTAACTTTTTTATTTGTAAAGATAATCAGGATTTTCTGATTACATCTTAACTTCATAAATGTTAAATAACCTATCAGCATCTAGTTGTTGTAAATTATGAAAAGGAGTATTGCTGGGAATATTAACCAACTAAATCCTTGTTCTTTAGTGAACACGAAAATGCGTTATGGCAGGTTGTCATTGTGCTCACGGTAACTTTGACACCAAATAACAAAACTGCCATTTGCACTTAGGGTAAATTGGTTCACTTGTGCTTTTACTGTTCTTTTTATTCTGACATAAATTTATGAACTCTGGAACTAACCAAGTCGTGTGGTTTCCCAGCTGACTTTAACAAATCTGCCCATTTCATTCCATTCACTCATCAAACCATCAATGCTGTGGTAGTTTCAGACTCGCCGCAGATATTTTAAGACATAGGCACTTTTCTGACCGCCACATTTCCATTTCCTATGAACATTTGCCTTTCTTGTTTTCAAAGGCATCAGCTGATGGGGGAAATATGTTATGCAGAAAAAGAGGGCAAAGCACCCTACTGACAATCCCATTGTTCTTCAACACATTTTTACATGATTTGTGTAACATATTCTTGCTTTCTTCCTGAGAAGACTTGATCAAGGCAGTCTGTTTACTTTTAACTTTATTTATTTGGGTTTTTGGCCTGTCCTTAGCAACAATCTAATACAATTTCAGATGTGAATAAAAAGTCCAGATGGCATCCCTCCAACATTTATATTTAGGTAACATGCAAAATGGCACCCTCATTTTGGAATCGGCTATCTTTTCTGGCTTCCTAGTGAGGTTGTTCCTACCAGTTTTGAATCAATATAATATGGTGGACAGAATACCAAAGCTTCACTCCTCTCTCCATGTTTCTTTTGTGTAGCTACATTACACATATATGTGTAACACCCATGCAAGGCTCCCATGAGGCAAGGTGAGGCAGCAGCCTCAGGAAGAATGATTGTCCGGGACAGCAGATCTTGGTGTTGATCTTTCTTCCCCCCTTGTTCCTGATGTACATCTTCCCTCTCCCC
Organism: Podarcis melisellensis; assembly: GCF_964234715.1. Taxonomy (NCBI): domain Eukaryota; kingdom Metazoa; phylum Chordata; class Lepidosauria; order Squamata; family Lacertidae; genus Podarcis; species Podarcis melisellensis. The sequence continues at coordinate 27,274,513 of NC_138530.1, read as the reverse complement.
TTCTTCAGGATCAGCCTCAGGTTCCAAAATCTCTTATGCCGTCCCTGATTGGATGGAGTACTGGATCCCCACTCAGTGATAATGCCTAATGCAGTGTTTTTCAAATTTGTTAGACTACAGCTCCCATCATTCTTGACCACTGGTCCTACCCAAGTTTGAGAAACACTGGCCTAATGTGTGCCTTCAGTCCAACCTATCGTACAAGGTTTTGGTATAAATAAAAATGGGAAAGCCCAACATGTGTTGCTTCCATGAGCAATTTGAAGATAGGGCAAGATACAAGTGTGAAAGACAGCATTTCGTGGAAACCCAGGCTATTTTAGGGCTGCCCTACATCCTGGTTTTCCTGGACACGTCCGGGAATTGCTCAGAAAAATGGTGTCTGGGTGGATATTTGTTGAATCGGGAAAATCGGACGCATGGCAAGTTGGGCTGTTTTTATTTTTAAAAATCTATAATGGTTTCTTACAGAGCTTCTTGGCACCTTGCTGTCCACTTGTGGGACAAGTAAGATTGTGGTGTATGAACCTAAATATGCTTTCATACCTTATGCTTGTGAAATTCTCTGAGTAAAGTATTTCACTTCTACCCATAACCCTTTCACTACATCGTTTTGGTTTTGTATAATTTGAAAAGTCCAGTCTACTGAATGTTGGATCCTGTAGAACAGGCATGGCCAAACTTGGCTCTCCAGCTGTTTGGGAATACAATCCCCATCATCCCTGACCACTGGTCCTGTTAGCTAGGGATGATGGGAGTTTTAGTCCCAAAACAGATGGAGGGCCAAGTTTGGCCATGCCTGCTGTAAGACAGTGGTGGACAACCTGTGTCCTTCCAAGACGGTGTTGGGCCTCTGACTCGCATCAGCCCCAGCCTTTATGACCAATGGTTACAATGACCAATGTCCAGTGATGGGAAGTGATGCAGAAGTGGAGGTACAATGGCATGTGTTGATCCTACTTTGAACTTCCACAGTTCAATGGAAGGTCTTCATGGAGACCACATTCATGCAACTATAAACTCATAGAGATATTTCTGGGTGATCAGAAATCCTGGGAAAACAGGGTTTCCAATTCCAATGGAAAGAGCCCTGTGTGTGCGATCCCACTCCATCTCTCTGTCTGAATATCTGAATAGGGTTTCGATGGCAAATCTTTGACTCTTAGCCAAATGTGTGAAATATCTCCATGGCTGATCATGATGCTTGAGTTGGCATTGGGAAAATTAAAAATTCTGTCTGTGGTGATTCGTCTCTGTTGCCTGATGCTCTTGACCACTGAAATGCTGAGCATTCGTGTGTGAATAAGGTATGTTTATTATTCATGTATGAATGAAGTATCATTATCAAGAAACACAATCTTAATCATTCCAGTGCTTCATGGCACAGAGTTCCCCTGTTTACAAGGAAACACGAAATCAGAAAGACTGTGTATGTGAAACAGCAATTATCCTATGAACTGTTGTCTGTTTTGTAACAGGATCATTTAAGACTAATTTGCCTTTGAAGTACAACATACTACTAAATGCTGGCAGTACTTCTCCATTTGTAATACCAGTCGGCCAGCCTAACTTTGCTCTTTTGGATGGTCTGGATCCGTACACACAATACGAGATAAGGATACAAGCCTGCCAGGATGGTAAGATGTTAAGTAATTCTCTTTTGTCATCAGCAGACAGTGCAGTTTTGCAAAATAGCTTCTGTTCAGCAAAACAGATAACATCTTATTTCAAAATTGAAGTGAAATGTTTACCTAGTAAAAGCAAAGCCTGACACTGAGTGGTGCATTTTACATTTCTCCATATTATATCATGAATATTTTAAAAGAAAATTTAAAACGTTAGCATTTGGGGGAATGGTAGTCCTTTTTGTGAAATGCATTATGAAAAGCATAAAGAAGGTTTTTTTAAAAAAAAGAAGTCTAGAAGTACACATCAGATACAATCCCTTCTCAATTGATGTTACATCAGCAATTTATCTCTTTTTTATTATTCATATAAAGCAGAAGGATTATTGCTCTGTTATTTTGGATTACAAGGAATGCATGAAACCTTATCTAAAGGGATCTGTTGGCATGGGTAAAGCACTTACGCTGGTGGAAGTCTACAGAAACCGTTGATACTGAACTTGAAGCTTCTGGGTATTGGGGACTTGTAAGATTGATCCCATCTTTCAAAAACTTTTATGACGGTCCAAATCAATAATATTTCAAGACTTTTTCCTGCACTGTTTGCCTTTTTTGTATCATTCAGTGAGCAGGGAGTGAGCCTTGGGACTCTGTGCTCCTTCCTCCTCTTGCTTTCTGCCTTCACATGCTAGTCCTTGTTAGCTTAAACTACAATTGGCTATTGTTGTCCATTAAACTGTGGTTTAATGTCAGTTTTACTATCCTAGATCTTTATTTCATAGCATTCATACACCACTTGATTGTAAAATAAATAAATAACCCTCAAAGCGGTCTACAAAAAGATAAAACAATGTAATCAAGAAATGTCTACAACCTTATTTAAAAGGTAAAGGGACCCCTGACCATTAGGTCCAGTCAGGACCAACTCTGGGGTTGCGGTGCTCATCTCGCTTTATTGGCCGAGGGAGCCGGCGTACAGCTTCTGGGTCATGTGGCCAGCATGACTAAGCCGCTTCTGGCGAACCAGAGCAGCGCACGGAAACGCTGTTTACCTTCCTGCCGGAGTGGTACCTATTTATCTACTTGCACTCTGATGTGCTTTTGAATTGCTAGGTTGGCAGGAGCAGGGACCAAGTAATGGGACCTCACCCTGTTGCGGGGATTCGAACCGCCGACCTTCTGATCGGCAAGTCCTAGGCTCTGTGGTTTAACCCACAGCGCCACCCGCGTCCCACAAACAAACAAAAGTTAAAATATTAAGAGATTGAAATTACCCCAACTTTCTAAGCAGCTGGGAAGTAGGCTTGTTTAAACAGGAATGTTTTTTTGCAGACACCAAAAAGAGTACAGTGACGGCCCCTCCTTGATCTCAGTAGGCAGGTAATTCCAAGGTGTAGGTGCTGCCACACTAAATGAACAAGTTCTTACAAATGTGGAATGGGTGTTATGTTGCACCTGTAGTAGTGCCAATTCTGCCGATTGAAGCAGTGAAGTGGACACATGTGGAGTAAGGCGATCTCAGAGGCAAACTCGTACTCAAGTTGTTAAGGGCTTTAAAGCATGCTTTGAATGTGGTTTAATATCCTGGAAGATAAACTGATGTTAAATCATACTTCCCTATCTCAAACATTACAGGAAACTGTAGTTTAAGTGAGCCAGGATCAGTGTGCAAAGGGAAGGCATGAAAGTGGGGAACACATTAAAACAGTACTTGTTTCTAGCTTGCTAAACTATGGTTTGGTTCTCAATTCAGTTCTTTATTTGTTTATGCCGGTAGCTACTGAGAGCCTTTTCAGTGGTGGTGCCCCAGTTGTGAATTATCCTCCCTAGAGGGAAATGTTTAGAACCTACGCTGTAGTCTTGTGTTAGGTGATGACCTTTTAAATTGATCCCAGGGTTTTAAGATGTGTTTTAGTGGTTCTTATATCTTTTACATTGCCATTACCCCATGTTGGTTTTATTTTGTGATATATTGTTCTGTTTAAAATTATGTATTGTTCTATTTTTATGGTTTTATAAATTGTCCAGAGCACTTCGGTTATTGGGTGATAGCAACTGAAGCAGAAAATAAATGGAATGCTTAAGAATGAAAAGGAAATGTATATTTGATATATTGTTACTTGGGCATTTGTCAGTCCAAAGAGCATGTTCCAGTGTCCAAAACAAGATCCTTAATTGATGCTTTTGTTTTCTTGTAGTTGGCTGTGGAGTTGGTGAACGGGCATATGCAAGGACGGCTGAAGCACCTCCTAAGGATTTGAGTCCCCCTGTCATTGCAGCCACTGGATCGGCATCAATAGAGGTGAAATGGTCACCACCTAGAAAACCCAATGGAATAATTAGAAACTACTTTGTTTACAGGTAGCTTTGGTTGTTGTTGATTTTTTACCCTACTAAGATGCTCAATATAGAAACTACAGTAGCCCCCACCTGAAAGTTTTATTCAGCTCCATTAAGGTTTAAATTATCTTCCCAAGTGCGTGCGTTGGATAGCATGGGAAAAATCCACACCAATGTTTTTGTCCTGAAAAAGGTTATCCCACCCCTTGGTCTAGAGTGGAGAAGGAATTGGGCTAAGTGTGATTTCTACTGTCACTACAATATTATGGTCATGGGTGGCGCTGTGGTCTAAACCACCACTGAGCCTCTTGGGCTTGCCGATCAGAAGGTCAGCAATTTGAATCCCCGCAATGGGGTGAGCTCCCATTGCTCTGTCCTAGCTCCTGCCAACCTAGCAGTTCAAAAGCACGCCAGTGTGAGTAGATAAAAAGGTACTGTTGCGATGGGAAGGTAAATGTCATTTCCATGCACTCTGGTTTCCATCACAGTGTTCCATTGCGCCAGAAGCGCACATGGCCCAGAAAGCTGTCTGTGGACTCCCTTGGCCTGAAAGCGAGATGAGTGCCGCAACCCCATAGTCATCTTTGACTGGACTTAACCATCCAGGGGTCCTTTACTTTTTACCTATGGTCTGGCAACCTTAAGGTTGTCAAGAAACGAAAGGCCAAGAAGTCATAGATAGGAAATAAAGAAATGCAGAAAGTTGGATTGGCCCATCCAGCTCAGTATGATCTACGCTGAATGGCTGTAACTCTCCGGGGTGTGACCTATAAAACTGAGGATTGAACCTGACACCTTCTTCATGAAAAGCGTTTGGTCTGCCACTGAGCTACGACTCTTTCCCAATGGTAGCTGTGGATCTAAATTCATATCTTTCATTGAACTTGCCAGCCAATTCTTTGTCTTAAGGTTCCTAGGAGTCTATAAAATTCTGGTTCTCCTGGAATATTTTCACCTGCTAATTGTATGGCCAAACACATCAAACCCCTCCTCTGTATAAAGAGAAATAAAGTATCTCTTATAGTCCAAGACAAGGCTTCACTCTGTTGGTTTTGTAAATAAAGCTGATGATTACAGCTGCAATTCCACAGCAGCCAGAGAAAGGGAAAACAGGAAATATAATGCAGAAAGTGGAAAATACTGTAAATTGAATTTGACAGCATTTGATGGCATTTGATTATTCTAGTCACAGCCAAACAATGATATAAAGAGTAATATGAAACAGAATGTGTTACTGCCTAGCAGACTCGAAAGCAATAAACCTTCCTCCAATGTGACACAATCACTTCACAATCATAATTGTAGCCTGTTTGATACCTCTGAGTACAGCAGAAGGGCACTGACTGACATAGATACATTTTGTTTTTTATTTAAAGTGAAATGAAAATGGCGCACTGGGGCTCCAGATACAATCGTTATATTCACCTACATAGGCATGAATCACTTGGCAGTTATTTCAGCTGAAGTTTAAATGTGCTTAGACAACAACAATATCACATCTTTCTCAGATAGCTGTGGAAAAAATCAGAAATTTGTAAGGGCAGGAATGGGATGTAAGCACAGAGTTCTCCCCCCCCCTTTTTTTTTTTTGCATGTGATACCCACACATAGCCTTAGACTGTTATAGCAAGAAGTCTGCAGTATTTCTGGAGGATGTTATGGTATGTAATTTCTTTTTCATCATTTGCTGCCACTGCCTTCCTGTCATATATACACCAAACTAAATTTATTTAACCTGCAAGTGGTAGGCAGCTTTTCATTAAGCCTGGAGGATATATATTTACAAGGGTTTGGAGTTCTGTGTTGACCTTCCTGCTATCCTCACCCAACCCCAAACCTTTGTTAGATACATTTTTAGAACAAAACTGGAGGGAGGGAGGTATAGCAATATTTATTCATTTATGCTGTGTTTCTATGCCACTGCGCGCGCACACACGCGCACACACACACACACACAAAAATATCAGTAACGATGCTGTCACGGCCACCCAGGACGGGTCCCAGCTCACAAGAGACCTCACTCCGTTGCAGTTTATTTACAGGAAAAGTTTATTGAAGATTTCTGCTTCTCGTACAGTTCAGCATCGTGGCCGTACGTCTGTCACGTTAGACCGCTGCACCACCCCTTGTTCTGCTCTCCACCCTTTCCGGCTGAACACCTTGCTCCAACCCCCTTTCTCTGTTCTCTCCTAATCCTGCTCCCTCCGAGAGGCTGACGACTCCACCCCCTTTTCTCCGTTCCGGCTGAGACGCCTCTTGCTGCGTCTGTCTTCCACTGGGCTCCTCTCCGCTTCTCCCTTCTCCTCCCTTTTGCTTGATTAAGGTAACCCCCTTTTGAGAATCCTCTGACTCGCTGCTCAGACTCGTGGATTCCCTCAGAATTCCGTCATCTTCTTCCTCATCCTTCTGCCCCTCCTCCCACTCGCTCTCCGTCTCCTCTGTCATCTCCTCCTCTCTCCCAGAAACCCTGACAGATGCAATATAATAAAACAATAAAAGCAGTAAAAAGAAATTCCCCTCTAGCAGAGGAAGAAATCAAACCAGTTGACAGAACTGATAAACCAATAAATCACAAATAAACATTGGGCATCCAGGTTTTTGAACCACAAATTATTTAAGAGGCCTCAGTAAATAAAAAAAAGACCTTTGCCTTCCTCTGAAAAGACCATAAAGAAGGAGCAAAGAGTGCCTCTTTGAGGAAACTGCTCCACAGGCAGAGTGCCCTTTTATGAATGTATTTACTTGATTTGCTTTCCCTTACTCTGATGATAATAACTGAGTAGGTTGTGGGGGAGTAATTCAGTTGGATACTGAATGCATGAAGCTCCCTGAATGGCAAGAGAACTGCAGAGTACAGCAGGAAGGCATGAAGTGGTATGCAGATTTTAGGGTGCCCTAAAGTGAGGAGCCCTAGTCAGCTGCCCAGTTTGCCCTCCACTAAAGTCTCCACTTCAAGCTATGTAGCTATGTTCTTGGCTATAAAGTTTGTCCTGATAAACATCACTCTTTGCACACCTTTAAATGGGTGAAGGCATCAAACCATAATATGCAGGTTCAGTGACAGTTAGCAGTTCCTGAGAAAGGGCATCTTTCTCTTGTGCTTTTCTCTCTGTGTGGTAGAAAATCTTCCATTTAAATGAGCAGCTGAATTCTAAATTTTCAGGCTGTTGAAATGACTAGAGACTGTTCAGCCACTTCTGCTCGGAGTTTATTCATACATGAGGATATTCTCCTTTTAGCACTACAGATGGAACCATTTACCTAACCATAAGTTTCTTTCATTAAATATTCAACAGTAATAAGATCTAAACACTTTAACCAGACTACATTGTTCGGCTTTGCTTGTGGAAGAGCTCACGGTTGGTGGCATATTTGATCTATCAGGGAGAGAAGCTGTTTATCACAGGTTTTCCACGTTACTAAACAGTAATTTGTGAACCCAGCAAACAGCTATGGCGGCTAATTGAGAAACTATACAATACAATGCAAAGCAAACCAATGAGCATTGTTGTACATAAAATATCATAATATCATATCACTTTTTGTGATTGACATATTTCTGTAACTCAATAGGAGGGCATTTAATGCAAAACTCTGCACTAAATGGAAGCAGCACGAGTGTGCCCTATGCTTCCTGGCAACTAATATTTAATTAATTTATTATATGTCCCACATTTCTTCCAAGCAGCTCACAGGGGCATAGATGGTTCTCTTCTTCCCCATTTTATCCTCACAACTCTGTGAAGTACATTAGACTGAGAGATGGTGACTGTCCCAAGCTTTAGGGTTGAATGGGGCTTTGAATGCTCCCAGGTCCTAGTACAACACTCTAACCACTATAAAACATGGTGCATTTTACCATAAAGCCCATTGCACCTTAAAAATTCTACCTCCCTTCCAAAAATTAAAAAGCTGCTAGTGCCCAGTGATACAAGTAATTTGCATAAAATCATGATGTCAATCTTTGGGTAAAGGTGCAGAATCTGGAAACCTAGTAGCAACAGTTGAATTTCTACAAGGTTCTTTCCTCAAACTTCTATTAAACTCACTTACCCCAACAGTCAATTGGGCTGAGGTAGGGTGCCCAGAAAAGGCCTTTCCATGGCAATCAGTCTTCTGGCAAAACTAGCATGGGACATATTGATGGTTGCTTTAGCTCACCTCCCACACACTTCTCCCTATGCTGAACCAGTGTGATTGAGACCACAAGCTTAACATGAATCAACAATGTGATGCAACAGGAAAAGAAAAGAAAAGAAAAGAAAAGAAAAGAAAAGAAAAGAAAAGAAAAGAAAAGAAAGCTAATTCTATTCTAGGTTGCATCAACAGAAGTATAGTGTCCTGATCATGGGAAGTCATTGTCCCACTCTATTCCACATTGGTCAAACCATACTGGGAGTACTGTGTCCAATTCTGGGCAACACAGTTTAAGAAGAATATAAACAAGCTGGAACATGTGCAAATGAAGGCAGCCAAGATGACCAAGGTTCTGAAACCAAGCCTTATGAGGAACAGCTGAGGGAGTTGAGTATATTTAGCCTGGAAAAGAGGAGATGGAGAGCTATGGCAGCCATCTTCAGATGTCTAAAGGGCTGCCACACGGAAGATGGAGCAAACTTGTTTTCTCCTGCTCCAGAGGCTAGGACCCGAACCAGTGGCATCAAGTTAAAAGAAAGGTGATTCCGACTAAACACCAGGATGAACTTTCTGACAGTAAGAGTTGTTTGACAGTGGATCAGACTCTCTCAGGAGGTGGTAAACTCTACTTCATTGGAGGTTTTTAAGCAGAGTTAGATGGCCATCTGTCGTGAATCCTTTAGCTGAGATTCCTGCATTGCTGGGGATTGGACTAAGGATCCTTGAGGTCCCTTCCAACTCTATGATTTTATACTGTGCTTTCACTTTATTGCACTGGTGTTATTACATGCATGTGTTGGCCCATGTACATAATCTGCTTTTCCTTACGCAGTACCAAGTCAAACAGTAACCAATTCAACTTTTACCACCAACGTAGCACAAAACAAAAACCGCTGCTTCCTGTAAATATGTCATGACTTTAAAAACAGTTGCTACAGGTAACCATCAGTATTGAAACAACCAAATTTGACAATAGGTAAAGATTTGTACTTGCGAAAGAAAAAGTCCATTGTTCGTATCATTGTTAATGATAAAAACTGAACTATACTAGGCTATAGTCATTTTGAAGTTTGTACTTCAGCATCAAATGATCTCTTATTTATTAGTGGCTATAAAAGTTATTTACAGGTGATTTTTGTATGACTTTCAGACGTCCAGTGGGTACTCGAGAGGAACTGCTTATTTTCATCTGGTCTGAAGGTGCTTTAGAATTCATTGATGCTACAGATGTCCTTCAGCCGTTCACGGAGTATGAATACCGCATTAGGGCACAGAATTCCAAGGGCTCTGTGGATAGTTTGTGGTCTTCAACACAAACTCTGGAAGCCCCACCTTGGGGCATGAAAGTTCCCTGGGGCCAAGCTTTAAGCGCTTACTCTGTGCTCCTAAATTGGACCGAACCCACTTCTCCTAACGGTGCCATTTCTCAATATCGTGTCGTCTATCAAGAGAGACAGAGCGACCCGACATTCAACACGCCAGCTGTTACTGCATTAACTGTATCGGTAAGTGTTAGATAATCAGCCAACGTGAAGGAGTCATTTTTAGAAACGCATGCAGTTTCCTTTTCTGACCTCATTTGTGGTTTAGAAGTGCATATTAGGGCTGTCGGCCATTTCAAGAAAGATTGCATGTTTCTGGTTACATTACTTATTTGTTTATAAAAAAAGATATTTATATAATGCTACAGCATTAAAAAAAATCAAAGTGGTTTACAATAATATCTCTGTATAAGAAAAACACATAAAAATTCAATCACACAAACTATGGTTAGTCAGACAAACCATTGGTCATAGTTGATTAATCAGTTATATGTATATATGAATAACGACAATAGTTCTGAAGCAAACAAGGATACTTTGTTTTTAGTTGATGTGCACATACATCATAGTGGTCACTATCGTAGAAAAAGCTCTTGTATGGGAGAAAATCCAGGGATTTTTCTTTTTTAATGGCATTTGCTATCCCGTTTCCTGCCTCCCATGCGTTGAAAGTATTTGTATTAAAATGTGTTGCCCAATTAATTGGAAGCACCTTCTTAGTCTTGATTAATAGATTAAGTGTTGTAGTCCTAAAATATTCACATGGTGCAATCCTTAGTTGCCCATGTACGCTAATAATGGATGATTCACATGCAACAATGAGGACATCTACACATGAACAACAGCCCATCACAATCCCATGCATGTTGGCTCATAAGTTCCACAGAGCATAGCAGAACTTACTAGTAAATATCCTTTGGTTAGGAGACTTAAAAGTCCAAAATGAAATATAATCATAGCAAAATCAGATATATTTTTTCAACCATTCCAAGTGCATGCTGGTTTAAGCATGATAGTAAAATTAGCATTAGCTTGACTCCTATGATTTATGTTTAGTAATTAGGAAGATTTGCCTCATAACTCTTCAGAATCAGAAATAAATCAACCACCACAAAAAGAAAACGCTTTTACCAACAGTAGCACCTGGCACTCCCATACTGTAAGTTGCAAACCTTGACAAATACAGGAACCTCTAATTAGATGGATACAATTTCTGCATGGAAGAAATGGCAGAACTAAGAACAAGTTACAGTGTTGTGATTTTGCTGTAAATTGGCTATTTCAGCAATCGTAATGTCAAAGGAGGCATTGGACTGGCACTGTGTTGCAAATGTCTTATTTCAAAAAAAGATACTGTAGAGCTGGAAATGGTTCTGAAAAGGGAAGCCAAAATGATCAAGGGGCTGAAGTAACTTCCCTAGGAAAAGGGTATGCTCCTTACAGGTCTTTTTTTCCTCAGGAAAAAGATAAGGAGGGATATAACGGAACTGTGTAAGGTTATATAAGTTGTGGAGAAAGTGAATGGAGTTTTGCTCCTCCCTACCTCATAATACTACAACTTGGGGACAAGTAAATGAATGTTGAATATTCAGGACAGACAAAATAAAATACTTATTCACACAGTGCAGAGTTGAACTATGGAATTCGCTCTAACAAGATGTAGTGATGGCCACCAATATGGATGGCTTTGAAAGAGGACTTGGCAGATTCATGGAGGATAAGTCTATCAATGGCTACTAGCCATCATGGCTATGCTCTGCCCTCATGGTTGGAGGCAGTAGGCCTCTGAATCCTGGTTGCTGGGAACAGCATGTGGAGAGAGTGCTGTTGACTCAGGTTCTTCTGGTGGGCTTCCCATAGGCACCTGGTTGGCCACTGTGAAAGCAGAATGCTGGACAAGATGGGCCATTGGTCTGAGTGAGCAGGGCTCTTCCTATGCGAATAGAAAAATAATGTCAGGAAGCAGGCCTCAGTTGTTATTTACCATCTGATGTATGATGTCTACTTAAGCCAGCCTCAAAAAAAGTCACTATCTGCTGCCACTATGTAGTAATCTGAAGTAATGGCATGGAAAATACCAGCCCTGGGACCTGTTAGTCTTGGTTCTACCCCTATGCAGAATAATGGAGACTTTCATATATTCTAATTACATTATACAGTGATACCTCAGGTTAAGAACTTAATTCATTCTGGAGGTCCGTTCTTAACCTGAAACTGTTCTTAACCTGAGGTACCACTTTAGCTAATGGGGCCTCTCACTGCTGCTGCGCTGCAGCAGCACGATTTCTGTTCTCATCCTGAAGCAAAGTTCTTAACCCAAGGTACTATTTCTGGGTTAGTGGAGTCTGTAACCTGAAGTGTCTGTGACCTGAAGCATCTGTAACCCAAGGTACCACTGTATATAACTCACATAATAATGGAGACTTTCATATACCGTAGTCTAGGATTCACCACAATATAAACTCATGTCAGATCAGAATATCATAGATTCAGGTAGGTAGCTGTGTTGGTCTGACACAGTTGAAATAAATGAATGAATGAATGAATGAATAGTACAGTAGCACCTTAGAGACCAACTAAGTTTGTTCTGGGTATAAACCTTCGTGTGCATGCACACTTCTTCAGATTGAGGTCGATGGACTTCATGGTCTCTAAGGTGCTGCTAAACAATTTTTTAATTTATTTTGACAGAATATCATATTCTATCTTAAAATTTTCTGAATACCATTTTCTGTGGGAAATATATGAGCTGTTGTTTTTTTCTTGGCTTACTTTCAACATGAGCAGATTAGCAGGGATAAGAAGTGGTCAATATTAAGGAAGAGCCTGAATTTCTTTCTCTTAATTTTTTAAAATGTTATGTACAATTCATAGCCTTCCAGCTGTTCAATAAGTACATGCCAAGTTATATGGCAAGACTGCATATATGTTTGTTTCCCTCTACAGCAGGTATGGCCAAACCTGGCCCTCCAGCTGTTTTGGGACTACAGTTTCCATCATCCCTGACCACTGGTCCTGTTAGCTAGGGATGATGGGAGTTGTAGTCCCAAAACAGATGGAGGGCCAGGTTTGGCCATGCCTGCACAGTATTGCTTCTGGACAATATATTAGGACCTGAAGTATCTAGAATTGCACACTTTCCCCAAAGCAAATTTATTGTTTCCCACTAGTGATCAGACACTTTAACTCTCTTGCAACAATTTAAAACATATGTTTTAAAGGTTAAAGGCCAGAACTGACAAGTGGATAGTTTCTAGTTGTTTTCAAAATCCTTTTCAAGTACCATTCAGCATGATGTTGAGTTTTGGAATTCCTCTCTCCAATCATGCATTGAATTGTCTTGCACATCATGCCAACAACAACAGAAAATATCCAAGATGGTTGCATTGAGGGCAATAAAATGTAGCAAAATGGCTTTTTAAATAATGTTGCCACAGTATGTTTCTTTAGCAAAGGCATTTTAACGCCTTTTAAATTGTATTTTCTTGGCACTGGAGAAACATTACCCTACAAAACCTGAAATGGAAAAATATGTCAGAAATATATGCATAAAGATCAAGTGTGGTTTAGATAGCACTGATGCATTTTACTATCTTTCTATATTTATTTAAAAATTCTTTCACTTTTCATTTAAAAATGTGTGTTACTGTGCCTAAACATTTGTCTCTGCAGAGCAAGGCAGCTTCCCTGCCCAACAAATTTATTGCAAATTAATGCTTTATACTAAAGCAGTGCTTTATTTCCCTAAGTGCAATGTAGGACACATTGAATGGAACTCTGGATTTGCGGATAGGATGTGCTGATGTAGCAAATGCAGTCCATATTGGTCTTTAGCCTATGCGGGTAGACTACCCTCCTGTAGGAGCAGATGAAAATAATAATAAGAGCAGTGACTTTTTCTGTGCAATGTCATTTTTCTGAAGCTTCTGTTTCAGGGAACTTCTCTGAAACTTCACATTTAGTGCTAAATTGCTGGATTAAAAGAGACAATGAAACTCACATATACCTTGGAACTGATTGAGTCCACTCAAGAATGAGGATTATCTTGGAGTCATGAAAAAAACACAACTGAACTCTTTTTGTACAATTTCTCTTCCCCCCCCCCAGTGGTCCTGAAGTTGCCATTGGATGCAACTAATATTTATGTATTTCATTTACTAATATCAAACCCCATGACTAGGAAGATGAGAAATTAAAAATGTTATCAAATGTATCAACCTCAAAACTATTTTTACTCCCCTGAAATTATCTGGATATTTTTCCTTCACAATTTGTTGGCATTGAATTTTGTCCAAGACAAAATTTCCACCTCATCACATGAGATACGTTACTAGTTATATAAAAACTCATTGGATTCCTTTAAAATTCCTGGTATGCCTCCAAATTCAACTTGAATTTTGTATCGGATGAAAATTGATCTCAACTCTAAATATTGACATCAGTAGTACTGGGCTGATATGTGAATAATGCCTCTGTGTGTGTGTTCAGTTTCACAGGAATCTGAAATAAAGACATCATGTTTGAAAATTGCTACTCTGTGGAAATAGAATTTCCCATGAAATTGCTGGCAAACACTTAACTGCAAATTTGTGAATGAGATGTTTTAATTAAAATCTAATTTTATTGAAGGAACTAGCTTCCAATGATTAAACTTATGCCCCTTTAAAATATAGCTTACGGGGGTACTAGGCTAAAGCATTTAATCTCCTAAAGCATCTCAACTGGAGCTCTCTCATGGGATATGCCATTAGTCATTCTCTCACACAAGCTTTCACGTTATTTTGCAAGACTTACAGTATCGAGCAAGCAGAGAGGTCTGTCCTTTATGTTTCTGTTGCTACCAAAGTTGAAGATTTGTGTGTGTGTGTGTGGAGAGAGAGAGAGAGAGAGAGAGAGAGAAGATTCCTATTTACAAAGCCTTTGCTAACCAAGGAATTTGATTTAGCATTGCTTCCTGTGTGCGTTGCATTCAATGTATACCGCATGTCCAAATAGACCACAGAAACCTACAATATGTGGCATAACAGTAAAAGCCTGAAAATGAGCAGGTAGAAAAGTAAAGAATGGCTGCAATGGCTTGGGGCTGTGGCCTGTGCATTGGGTGGAATTCAGTGCTGCACTCTATCTGCTTGCCAGACAGAATGATCCCCATTTGCCCTGTTGTGGGGATTCCCCCAATCCACCCCAAGCCACTTTCAGGGATGCAGAGGGCACATGGAGGAGGACAGCAGGGCTTATGCTGGTGAGGCTTATTGCGTGGACAGGCCGAGTCCCCCAGATCCCAAGCGCCCCACCCCGTCATGTGGAATAACGACTCAAGACAACGTGCTATGGGATTAAATTGGCCACAACTTTATTAAATTTCAAATGTGGGTAGACCTTGGCTCAGGCACTGGGAATTATCCCTCTCCAGTCCCCAGCCGGGGACCTAGGGAGCATCAGGGTTATCCAGTGTGTGTGGGGGGGGGATGGGCCGGCTCTGGAGAACATATGTTCAAGCAGAGATAGCCACCCCCGTTACACCGCTGCCGCAGGGGAGAGCAATGACGACCTCTCGGCATACGGTCAAAGCCTCCCTTCAGAAACCCTTTTAACGGGGAACCCTGGTATCGCCGCTGCAAAGAGGAAGATAGACTAAAGGATTCCGCCCAAGGCCTGATACTGCCAAAGTTGTGACGTTTTGCTACGGGAAAGGCAAAACCTGCCAATGCAGGGGAATTCCTTTCCGGCCCTTTAACAGCAACCTTGACGTAACAGTGCCAGCATACCCGTGAAGAAAAGTTAACTTGCGAAATAAGAAATTAACTGAGGGTGGGTAGGGTGGGAGAAGCTCTGGAGCCAAGTGAGGATTCCCAGGTAAGATCCTACCTCTATTGTGTGGGCAGGTAGTCCCTCCCCTCCCTGGCCTGGTCTCCTTGGCAACACTTCCTCCAGGCGGTATTGGACAACTGACTGAGGTAGGCAGAGACCTCCTGGTATCCCACCTGAGGGAAGGCGAAGCCAAGCCTATGCTGATGGAGCCACTCCAGTTCCAGGGGCTGCGTATAGGCTCTGTGTATAGGTGTCCCCCCCACTTATGTGGGGGCTATGTTCTGGGCCCCCATATGCATATGTGAAATTGTGTAAAGTGGGGAATCCACAAATGGAATTGAAGCTCTGGGACTGGAGGACATGGCGGTGGCAGCTGCACTACGCTGCACATCAGCTGTTAGGTGGCGAGGCTGAGAAGCATAAACAAAGCTCCGCTGCACCTCCAGTCTCTTCAGGCTTTCTCTGTCCTCACTGATGACATTGATATCCGGGGAGGGTCTCCTCATGAACCACGAAGACTCTTGAGCCCTCTCCTGCCATTTCTGGGTTTGAGTTGATTGGTTGGTTTCCAGGTACCGTACATATACATGCTGGGCAGGACGCCTGTACCTTACCTCCCCCTTTTTATGATGTTGAAATGAAAATCATGTGGTATGTGTCTTGGGGGATCAGAAAAAGTTGCTTGGGCGGATGTATTATGCCCCTGTGCTAGGGGTTAATTACCTCTGCTCTAAAGCAAATGGAACAATTTGACAAAAAAATACATCACATAAAATCATGAAATAATTACACTTCTTCACAGTGGCTGTAATGAAATGTAACATTACATTGCAGTCGCTTTAGATTGCCATGGGCAAGATATAGTGGCTAACAAATCTGATGAGTAAAATAAACGAACAAATAAATAAAATCCAGTGGTCCTGGAATGTGCTCAATATTTCTCTACAGTGATAACTTGCTGGGCTGTAGCCTACCTGGAAAAAAGTTGAGTTATTCTTTCTAAAAAGCTTTTGTTAAACCTTACTTATTTCCTGGAACAGTCATACAGTTCTGATGTCTGCAATGCAATTTGGCATATCAGTTCTCAAGTAGGGACTGAGTAATATTCCTGTACCTAGAAGTGAGTAACATCTGCCCCACAGCAATCCACCATTGATTTACCAATCACTTACAAAGCACCTAATACGATCTGAGTGCTGTGCCGAGATAGAGAGTCCCTGCCCACAAGTTTACAATCTAAAAAGACCTGACGCAAAAGGAAAAAGGAGCGAGGAGGGAAGAGAAAGCAGATTTGTGTATTAGAGACACATCAGCTGCTGCAGTTATGCAGCAGTCTTATTACAAATAAGAGAAGTGGAAATTAAGTATTCCACACTGAGCAACAATATTTTGCACTACCCATCTTTTCAGTCACCTTAAAACACATTTGGATTTCTGAAATTATATGGCGAGCAAGTATTCAGAATACTGAGAGCTGCATATGCCACCAGTTCAGGCTACGTGCCACTTAGCAAAGACCAAAAGCTGCAAGTGGCAATGAGGGGGCAAATGTTAATTGAACTGCTGTGCTGTTGCTAGCATGGAGAGTAGCCACCAACAGAAACAAGATGGCTGCCCCAGACATGCCCTATTGGAGCTAGAAGATCACATCGTTAGCTCTGCAAGGGCTTATGGGTTATGAGGAAACCATACACAGATGACTAATTTTTTTATGGTTCACAGCCAAGCAAAGTGAAATTCAGCAGCTGTTCAGGACAAGTGACCACTCTAACGGCTGGAATATAACCCACTAAATAGAGAGGGAATTGCATGAGAGCAAGAGGTTAGCAGTGATTATCGGCAGGTGAGTGCTTTATTGAAGTTGAAAGACCATTAACATTGATGGAGTAATTATTTCAACTTGAAAGTAATTACCTTGATGGGTGATAACTTCTCCAGTGTTCCCAGATTGGATTGGGCCAAACAGTTGTGAACTCCTGAAGCCTAGAAAAATATTACAACAATACTGCAATGTTTAAATTACTGAACTAACTGTTAGAGTGTTTTAATTATGCCTAACAGTGGAGGTGTTTTTTTAAGTTGCAGCGCACAGTGAACTCTCAAATAGAGAGACATTTACTTTATAATCCTAGTGAAATGACCCACACGTAGCACAGGCACCTCAAATTATTCATGTTATTTGAATTCAGCTTTCAAGATGCAGAATTTGCTTCCTAAATAGAGCTGGTCAGGAATGGCTGACCCTAACTTTATTGTACCTTTGAACTGAGGAGGCTTCAGTGGAAAATAAACCATTGTCTCTTAATCTGTTAATAATAAGAGCTTGATAGAAGTGTGTAAAATAAGCCTTGCAATCAAAGGGATTCATAAACTGTGCTGATATATTCATTCTCCAGGTTATTCATCATTGACTGTCAAGAAACTGAATGGCTCTGTTCAGGTGTGTATTTGGCTATAAATGAACATGTGTGGGTGGCTGATCAGCATAGTGCTTTCTGGCCAGCCCTTGACCTCCACACATTTATTGATATCATTCATATGGAGCCCACGACAACCTGCAACATAGAAGGTCTCAGATTGTGCATACAGTTGTTGGCATCTATCTCTCTCTCAAGACAATGGAGTGGTCCTAAGGAAATCAGATCAATACATTTGGCACCAGCTTCGCTTCTGGAGTTGCCAGAAGGAGGCTATGAGGTGCCATCCAACCATCTTAGAGACTCCAGTCTGGATTTATGTAGGGTTTACTCCTCCTTTTGAAGATATCGCACAAGGCAGTGGAGGTTTAGGAGCCTATATCTGCCTGATATGGGTGTGTAGACTCTATGCAGCTAGCAGAGATGAATGTGTGGAGGTCAGAGAATAAGGCTCAGAGGTCTTGTGCATGGCTTAAGTCAAACATCGGTAGTAAAACAAAGAAAGAAGAAAAGTAAATGGGAAGTTACTCATTAGATAGAAGATAAATAACTTGGAGAGAAAAAGGTTCAAACGTTTTTTAAATCAATCTGTTTAAAAAATAACAAGTCATTATATAGAATATAAATGTGTTTCTATTTCACTTCTCCACCAGGTGGCTCAGACATGACAGAAAAGGGAAATGGACTATAAGGGAGGAGGGAAAAAGCAAACTCAGGCAATATTTCTTGGTTGCAGAACTTTTGTTATGGCCAGCTGGTATGGGAAATATTTCAAAGCGAGGTGAAGTCAAAATTGCTGGTGTTTCAGCAGAGCAAATAGAGAGCGTCTGTAGCCCCATCTCTTTCCCCTCTCCTCGCTGTCTTTCAGTTTCCTTTATAAAAGCCACTTCAATAGATACATAGGTCATGGGCATGGGGGGGGGGGAATCCATGTGGATAAGAACCACAAGATTTTCAATGAATTCCATCCTTAGTCTGGGGAAAAGGATGGGCTGGGGAAACCCAGCCAGATGGGTAGGGTATAAATAATAAATTGGAAATGTATAATAATAAATTGTATTATTATTATAAAAATATATGGAGAAAGAAACTCCCAAACCCCAGGAAAGCTTGTGAGTAAATTCAGTAAATGTAATAATGAAATGTCTTAGCAGACATTTGGAATAATATTGTGAACACGTCACATAGATGGTCCCATATGCCTTTGCAGCTAACACACATGCAAAGAAATATATTCCTGAATTGATAGAACAATGTAGGCAGAAGAGGACTTATATGCATCGCTGGTGACTATGCCTGCAGGTAGAAAGTTTCTGGAACAGGGTGCTTCAATATATGGCTGTTTTTGGAGGGCTAATCAATTGTGAAAACTCCAAAGGTGGCATTGTTATCCATTGGTTGCTACCAGGTTCTTATTACACAAAACCTGAGAAGTTCCATGGAGTTGTCCAAAGGTGGTTGATACAGCACTTTAGAAGATAGTGTCCTTTTCTTTCAAGGACCCTGTTTTTTATTTAAAGATCATTTCTATCTTGATTCCCAGCTCTCAAGAAGCAATTTCTCTTAGAAGCTAGCCAACACCTTGCAGCAACCCCTTCCCTCTCTAGCTTTTTGCCATGGGTGCTGTTCTTGTGTTTGACAGTCGTCATACCTGTTTGTTGAAAGGCTGTGCAAATTATCTGGATTATTTAAAAGGTAGCCATAGCAATTAGAATCATTCCACTGAACATCAGCCAGGTGCCCTATGTCTCCAAAAAGTCACATTGCATTATATATTTTATAACTTGAATCTTAGGCTTTTGGACAGGGATCAGGGAATGAATTTTACTGTGTACATTCCTTTTCAGTGATTATGGCTCTGTTTTATTTTTTGCTAGAGCAATTACTAAAGTCATGGCTGATACCTATGCCCACTAGAGTTTGGTTGAGTTTTTCCTTTCCTCCTTCTTTTTTAAAGGATGGTTATTGATCTCTTGCTGAGCTGAGATTTCAGTTTTATGCCAGATAGCTTGATTAATGGGTTGGTTTCTGTAAGTGGACTGAATGGGGATAGGAAGCACAGGCTGCCCATACTGCCAGCCCTAAATCCGTCAAGACACATAGCTCATTATGAAACAGTTATCAAGTATACATGAAAAATTAATTGGGCTCAGTTTGATTCTGAAAAGAATCAGCCTTCTACTTGGCGGTCCCCCCAATCTTTCCAGATGTTGCGCACCAGCCCCTCGAGGAACAGCAAAGGGAGATGTATTAATACGTTGTATTGATTAGATCAAGACCCCTGACAGTTATTTGTAGAGATACCATCTGGCGGCTGTTCGAATTCCTTCACCAAAAACAGGACGTGACATGTTATTAATCTCAACTCTCTAAGTATAGACAGTTGCCTTTTCTGCTAAACCGCATTTTACCATTCCGTAGGAGATGAATGCAGACCTGAAGGGTGCTGAAATTAAGGTTATTACACAAATTGAGCCATATGGTCCAAATATTTCAGCAAGAAAATTGCCAGGCAATAAAAATTGCTCCTGCCTTCCTAATGGTGTAAATTACAGTTTAACCATGGCTCTAATGATGTCCTTCTGCCGCGCTTAACTACTGTTACATGAAGGACATTGTTTTAAAAATATAAAAAACAAGTAAATGCCAGCAGCGTGTTTTACAATCTGTTAGTGTGTCATTAAGAACACTGTCAGAATTACATAAACATAATGGCAGGCAACCTAGCATACAAAAAAAGAACAAGTATAGAAATAGAGTGTCTTGAAAACTCAGCAGAGTCAAGAGCTCTTTCAGTTTTTGGATCTGCTCCAATCTGCAGTTATTTCTGCTCATCACATTTTTCAATAGGTTTTTTAAAAAAACAAAACAAAACAACACAGTATGCAAATTCGTATGGAAGCCACAGTGCAGTGGTCCATGTGGAAAAGGTCGTGAGTGTGTACTCTAGGCCTTGTTCCTAGTTTTACCCATCAGCAGCTCCATGTTGGATCATCATTATCATATTATTATTATTATTATTATTATTATTATTATTATTATTATTATTACTGTTGCTGCTGCTGCTCATTACCCACCCTTCACCGTAAGGTCTCAGGGTGGGTTACGACATTAAAAACATTTCCAGGACCTCAACTGAAAGGTTCACTTTTCCATCAAGTGGCTTAATAGATCATATAGGGTCAGAGCAATTATTACAATTATAATTATTTATTGTAATTTATTACCTACCCTCAGGGCTGGATTTAGGTTTGATGAGGCCCTAAGCTACTGAAGGTAATGGGGCCCTTTATATGTCCAGCTGTCCTTTGTCAACAACAAATTGTCACTGTTTTTTGTTTTTTTAAAATAATTTTTATTAACAGGCCAATCAAATCTTATTAATTCCAAATCACATTAGTTCCAAATTATACATCCAATTTTTTTTACAATTTTATTGGGGGTACCCATACTTCGCGCTCCGAAAGGGATCCAAACATCACTCTTGCTGCTGCTTTAATTTCACAGTTCTGTCCAGTTCTGTCCAGATAATCTCTTTATTATTTTCCTCATTTTCTTGTTGTTATCATATGTTCCTTTCTTTGTGATCTCTGATAATCTTCACAAGCGGGTTGAAAACAAACATGTCCTGTGTGGATTTTACACTCTCCAAGAGCCATATCTCATAAAGGACAGCTCCGTAAAGAACATTCCTACAGTCTGTCCGTTGATTTCCACCAGCCTGCTCTGTATCTCAGGGGGCCCTGCGAGGTCAAATTCACATTCTGATAACCATGCATTCACATTCTGATGACCATGGTCCTCCTCCCCCCGTCCTCCTGTGGGCAGGCCTGTCTTGACAAATCTCCATTTGCAACTGCGTCAGTGAGGCCGTGGAACAACCAAGAGGGCCCCCCCCCCTGCCAGTCTTGGCACCTGAGAGGGCCGTAGGGAAGGAGGCAGGCTTTCAGGTGTTTGGGGACTGAGTTGTTCAGGGCTTTAAACACTAATGTGAGCACGTTGACTTGGGCCCAGAAACAATCTGACAACCAATGCAATTGTTTTAAAACAGAACCCCAGCCAGCAATCTGGCTCCTGCATTTTGGACTAATTGAAGTTTCTGAGTCATCTTCAAGGGAGGCCACACACAGAACACAGTACAATAATCCAAAATTGCCAGTCTGTCGTTCTGTCTGGACACCGAGGTCCACCTCTGAGGGCTTTTGGGCAGTTCCCTCACTGCAAATGTGAGGTTACAGGGAACCAGGCAGAGGGCCTTCTCCATGGTGGCACCTGCCCTGTAGAACGCCCTCTCTTCAGGTGTCAAGGAAATAAGTAACTATCTGGCTTTTAGAAGACATCTGTTTTTAATGTTCAATGTTTTATTGTGTTTTTAATATTCTGTTGGGAGCCTCCCAGAGTGGCTGGGGAAACCAAGCCAGATAGGTGGGGTATAAATAAAAATATATATATTATTATTATTATGAATACAGTGAGCCCACATTCAGCCCATCACTGCCTCTAAGCACTAGTCTAACACCTCAACTGCCTCTTCTGATTCAGTTGGAACAGAGAGATAGATCCATGATCACTGATTATAGAGTTAGTGAACAGTGAAGACCAGTAAAAATGTATTTATAAAAATATTAATATACTTCCCACACATATAAAATATCAAGGTGGTGTATGACAACATGTATACATACAATAAAGCATAAGATATATAAAAAGCAAAGCAAAACAATTGTTAAAATGACCAACTCATCTTGAGAGAGATGTAAACAGCTGAATAGGCAGGTATAAAGAACATTATTCATTTATTTATTTATTTTTTATACCTCCCTATACCTGTAGATCTTGGGGCTGTTCACAACATAAAATCACAATATAAAAAACAGAAAATACATGATAAAAACAAAAACAACCCAATCATTCTCCCTTCTACAACACATTTTATAAGGGCATCAGATGTCAATCAGTCAAAGGCCTGGTTAAAGAGGAACGTTTTCACCTGGCACCTAAAGGTGCCAGCTAAACCTCCCTGGGAGAGCATTCCACAAATGGGGAGCCACTGCAGAAAAGGCAGGTTCTTGTGTTGCCTCCCTCCAGACCTCTTGTGGAGGAGGCACACGAAGAAGGGCCTCAGAAGATAGTTTCATATGCAAAGAGGCGATCCTTGATATACTGGGATCCTGAGCCATCTTCAAGAGTCATTGGAAAGATAGTAGCAAGGGTGCTTGGTAAATCTCTGCTGGAAGAGTATTCCACAGCTTGTGACCTCCAGCAATGAATGCCTGACTTCTAGTTGAAGTCATTTGAGCTCCTTGAAACACAGATGACAACTAACAGTGCTCTTCTAGATAATCTCAGCAGTCAAGCTGGGAAATAAAGGCTGGGTGCAAGGGCTGGAGTGATGCAGAAGAGCCAGAAACATTGCGGGAAGGGACATGGCTCACTGTTACAACATTTGCTCTGCATGCAGGAAGTCCCAGGTTCAATCTGTGGCATCTCCAGGTAGGAGATAATAGTTTCAGTGAATAGTTTTATCTGAGGTAAGACCTATTTACTGTAGGCATACACTGCTTGAGCATGCTACTGTGGAAGAGGAATAGTGTTTTAATAGTTAATAGGAAAGTTCATTTAGTAAATTGTGTCCAGCCTCTTCCAAGGTCACCTTGAATGAACTTGGATCCAAGATCTTCCAAAAGAAAGCACAGGATTTCAGATCATTTTTCTGAGCCAGGTACAGTGGTACCTCGGGTTACATACGCTTCAGGTTACAGACTCTGCTAACCCAGAAATAGTACCTCGGGTTAAGAACTTTACCTCAGGATGAGAACAGAAATCGTGCTCTGGTGGCGCGGCAGCAGCAAGAGGCCCCATTAGCTAAAGTGGTGCTTCAGGTTAAGAACAGTTTCAGGTTAAAAACGGACCTCCGGAACAAATTAAGTACTTAATCCGAGGTACCACTGTACTCAGATGGGGAATATTATTGTTACAAGTGTATGTCACTTATTACATCAATGTCTCAAAATAATTTATAACTATATCTTCCTCTCCCTTATGTAAACACAATTTAGAATTACACTTGATAGTAGATTATGGTTGCCATCTCCCTTTTTGGAGATAGCAGGAACCACCATAGGGATTGGAAAGTTCATTTAGTAAATGTCGTGTCCAGCCTCTTCCCAGTGGCGTAGCGTGGGTTGTCAGCACCCGGGGCAAGGCAAGTAATTTGCTCCCCCTAACCCTGAGTGAGCCAGGTAGGGGCAGAGAGCTGCGAGTGCGAGTGCGCTCCCCCGATGTTGCGCCCGGTGCGGCCGGCCCCCCCTGCCCCCCCCACGCTACACCACTGCCTCTTCCAAGGTCACCTTGAATGAACTTAGATCCAAGATCTTCCAAAAGAAATCACAGGATTTCAGATCATTTTTCTGAGCCAATCCAAATAATCCATCTGGCAGCCTCTTAATCCCCCCCCCCCCCCGTTGAAAACAACAGTGGGAGAATTAAGACATTGCAGTAAAAAAACAAGGTTGGGTTCTCCGCCATGATTCTCATTCTCCCCCTTCCTTAAAAACAAAACAAAAAACTTTTATCATTTTCAGTTTTATAAATCAACACACACCAAGCAATCCATATATAACAAGTCAACTTCTCTTCCTCCCCCCTCCACGGTTCGTTACAGTTATCCTTTAGTGCTGCATATTCTGATTACTCCATATTTTAACATATCCAATTCTTCCTTTGTTTATATTTTCACTGCTTGACGTGAGATGTTTACAGCATTCTTTCAAATACTCAACAAACATTTTCCAATTTGCTTTAAAATTTCTCCCTTTCTGTTCTCTTAATTTACCTGTTAAACTAGCCAGTTCAGCATACTCCATTAATTTAGCCTGCCATTCCTCCTTAGTCAAAATTGTACCTTCCTTCCATTTCTGGGTGTATCCCATTCAGGCCGTCATCGCATACATAAAGAGATGTTTCTGATCTTTAGGTACAGTGGAACCTCGTGTTACGTACCGCCCTCCTTACGCACGCTTCAGGTTATGTGCTCCACTAACCCGGAAGTAGATGCTCCCGGAATGAATTAAGTTCGTAACCTGAGGTACCACTGTATATCAAAACGTTCATTCTCCCCCTTCCCACTGATGTCACTCCATTACGTTCAGTATTGAAATATTGAGAGGCCAGGGAAGACTTCAGATATTATTCAGCTCAAATTTTAGTCTGAGCCAGAGAAGAACTGGGGTTTCTAATTCATTCTCCTCTCCACTGAGGCTAGCTTTAATTAACTTCCAAAGTTATTTTCTGGGCCTGGCTTGAGAGAACTTTTCTGGCATCTTTAAATCTCAGTCATAACAATTAGCCTTTGCTAATTCAGCATGGCCAGTGTTTGCAAAATCCACCCTGTGGAAGGATCCTTATACAATCTAGGGAAACCTGTTCTTTTGCTGTGATATTCTGCAATCAGATCCAGGTTCTGAAGCAAATGGTTGAAATAGATTAGTGTATGGAAAATCCCACTGCCTTTTTATGTTGAGAGTATTAAACAACAATCAGAGGTGTAGAAAATATTCATTCGAAGAAAGTAGTTTTCAGATAGAACTCTCAATATACAAACATATTTTTTTTTCCCAGAGAAAAGGTAAAATAATTTTGTTCTAATAGTCCAATGAAATAGTCAGACACTCGCACCAAGAAAAAGGCTTTTGTCATGTTTAGCCAGCAAAACTCTAGCAAAGTTGTTGATAATTTAAAAGCCGCCTACTCTGTGAAGAAAGAAAAAAAGGGAAAAGGAAATACCCAGCAGAGTAACTGAATGCAATGTGCTAAATGCACTTGCTTGTAGAATGCAGCCACTGACTTCTTTTATGAAGCTTTGTTTTCAAGTTAAAGCAAGAAACTCTCACTCTTGTTGGGACTGCAGCAAATCCCTAGCTGTCAAGGGGTGCCAAGAAAGGAAACAATTTATAGTCACTAAGTAGTGTCTCCTTTTAGGCCGTGATCAAATACAAACCCAGTTGCTTTTAATTGATGTAGGGCACAATCCACCAAGCGCTGGTGCCCTTCATTCATTTCAAAGAGCCTACATGGTATTCCTTTCTCCACTCAGGAGTCACCGGAATGAATGACGATTTTGCTGTGTATTTCTAAGTTACAGTGGAAGAGGTGAAATAATTCAGTTGGCTTTTATTTGTTAAGGTGTGGATTTATTATTGTTAGCTAAACAGGGCAGTTTCACATTTTTAAAGAGCCACTGGTTCGTATACTTTCATTTGTTTGCTCATTTCTATCCCTAAGATGTAGCACTGTAATAGCTTACAGATGTAGCTTACAATGACAGTTTGCAAATAAAGTCAACCAGACCCTCCAAGTGTCCTAATTTTCCAGGGACAGTCCCAGATTTACAGAAGTTGTCCTGGTTTCTGATTTGATCCTAGAATGTCCCGCTTTTCCTTAGGATGTTCCTATTTTCATTGAAGAAATGTTGGAGGGTATGGTTATGCAATCCCTGAGCCAAGGAGATAAGTACCTATACAACATCTGAAGGACCCATAGTTTTCCTATCTAGATCCACAGTATATAGCTTTATGCACGTCTGCCCCACATTTCCTCTGTACATATTAGGACACAAGCAAAGGGTTATTTAACTTCCCATTAGGAAGCACAACAGAAGTCTTTGGCAATTTTCTCACCCTACGTATCTTAATTGTTCATCCTCATTTGCCTGTCTCTCTCTCTCTCTCTCTCTCTCTCTCTCTCTCTCTCTCTCTCTCTCTCTCTCGGATAAGGAGTCATCAGTTGCATGTGGGGCAGCTGAAAGACTCTTAAGGGAATGTTTAGATCACGCGGCTCAAATTCTACTGGCATTTTAGGTTTTGCTCTGAAATTTTAATTGATTTTCTTTACTGTTATGGTATTTCAATGTGTTAGATTTTGTATGACCCTTTGTGGACCACTTACGGATTCCTTATATTGGGAGCTATATAAACTGTAGAGAAAAATAAATAAAAAGGAGGAAGTCATGGGGGGAACTGTGTATGCACCTCTGATATGTATGAGGACAAGAGTGACTTGGGTGGCACATGCACACATCCGTATATCCATATAGCATAAAGGTAAAGGTAAAGGTACCCCTGACTGTACGGGCCAGTCTTGACAGACTCTAGGGTTGTGCGCTCATCTCACTCTAGAGGCCAGGAGCCAGCGCTGTCCGCAGACACTTCCGGGTCACGTGGCCAGCATGACGAAGCTGCAGCTGGTGAACCGGCACCAGCGCAGCACACGGAAACGCCGTTTACCTTCCCGCTATAAAGCAGTACCTATTTATCTACTTGCACTTAAGGGTGCTTTCGAACTGCTAGGTGGGCAGGAGCTGGGACAGAACGACGGGAACTCACCCCGCCGCGGGGATTCGAACCGCCGACCATGCGATCGGCAAATCCTAGGCGCTGAGGTTTTACCCACAGCGCCACCCGCGTCCCTTCCATATAGCATAAGTAACCTTAATATAGTTCAAATAGGACATCTGTGTGTATATTTGTCTATGCATTGCATGTTACTTCTGCACACAAGGGAGGTGTGCCCAGTAAGCATATGAACCACATCCTCTTTGAGCTTTAGACATTGTGCCTTCAAAAACTAAGGGTGGCAAACAAAGAGAGAACAATGTGATGAAAAATAAATTTCCTCATAGAGCACTGGAAGCAGTCATTTTCTTAATGTCTCTGATTAATGGCACTCTTTGTTCTAACGATTACTCCCAAAGAAGTGATAAATAGCCATATTACCTGTCCATCAGCTCTCAGATGCCACAACAGTTCTCCTAATGCAGCTAATACTCTTCAAATCCTTTCCTGCATCCCAGGAAGGAAATGCCAGGGCATGTTGGGAGATCTTAAAACAGAACACAAAGCCCAGAGTGACAATCCTGGAAACTGCTGGATCACCAGATCAATAGATTCAAAGATGACTAGTTTGTGTAGCTTTGTGCAGTTTAAACATTTGTGCAGGGAGTCTACCCACGCAGAGTGTTATTGACAACCACAAATCAATGCTAATTTTTGATCCTTTTCAACCTACACAAACCTCTTGACCCTTTCACCACCTTTGGGGCACTTCAAGTAGTCAAAGGCAATCACAGGAGAAGGTATAAACTTGTCGGGATTTTGAAGGCTGAGTAGTTTTGATCATGCCCATGAGCTGAGCTGAAAAGTTTGTACAAGTGCCAAATGCATAGTTTTTTTGGGTGCTCTTGGGTTCCCACTCTTAATGAAAGGAGCTTTAAGCAACTCCTGTGTTCATTAACTGGGGAGGGAAGCGGGAAGCCGTCTGAAATATTCTAGAGGTGCACATTTGTTTGAAACCATTGTCACCCTGCTTCTCCTTGCTTTTGAGATGACTTTCAGACCAAACAACACAAATTATCTGCGTTTGAGTTATCAAGATTTGAAAATGTTCGTAAACTATGTTTTCATTGTTGTTTTTTAACATGAATATGGTACACCTATACTATAGGTCCTGTAGCATGGTCTGGGCTAATTTACTATAGCTGTTAGTAATGCTTTCCAAACTGAAGATCTCAGAGATTTTGATAGGTATATAAGCGATTCCCACTATGTCTCAGGTGAATATTTTCAGGGAGGCATACAGCTCAGTGGTAGAGCACATGCTTTGCTGGTTTGCTTCCACTGCCACTGGTGCAATGAAGGACTTCTTGGTGTTCTGCACCAACTTAGCTTCCCTAATGGTCTTCAAGGGCAGCTCAATGTGGAGCATATTATGTCCAATTTTAATGTAGGGTTAATGTGACAATTCCTGTGTAAGCTGAGAAGAGGAATACCTCAGAGTCACTGCAAGATACTCCTCTGCCTGAGCAAGCTGAACCACCTGTGCACTGACATCTGCTGCCTCCTCCTTCCTTGGCCCTTCCTCAGATGGAGGCACTGCAGGCAAGGTGGCAAGGACATATTATTCTGAATACAAGAGAATGGAGTGGAAGGAAGAATATTTTGTTGCAGTTACGTTCATTTCATTATTGAAAATAATTGGGCTTTGGCAAGTGAGAGGGTAGGAGAACCAAGATGCCTCCAGCCTAAGTGATAGGATATGATATAAATTGAAGTACAGTGGTACCTCGGGTTAAGTACTTAATTCGTTTCATAGGTCCGTACTTAACCTGAAACTGTTCTTAACCTGAAGCACCACTTTCGCTAATGGGACCTCCGGCTGCTGCCGCCAGAGCACAATTTCTGTTCTCATCCTGAAGCAACGTTCTTAACCTGAAGCACTATTTCTGGGTTAGCGGAGTCTGTAACCTGAAGTGTATGTAACCTGAAGCGTATGTAACCCAAGGTACCACTGTAAATGAATAAACAAACTTCCAGGTCTTGTACATATGAATAATTACTACATATTAAGGACGTACAGAGGAGCTCTGGCAAAACCTGCTCTCACCATTGGCATCCCAGCTGACTTATACTGAGATGGACTTACTGATGCATCTAGCTCAGTATTACCTACAGTATCTCCCACCCCTATCTGGAAATGTCAGGGAGTGACTCTGGGGCCTTTTGCATTCATGCAAAGCAGATGCTCTTTTGCTGAGCTACAGCCCTTCCCCGGAATCCCACTGTAGGAACCTACTGCCACATAATTGACTTAATCTTTTGGCAGTAAGTGAGGATCCAACCAACTAGTCTATAAAAGTCTCCAAACCCTAGATTCGTAGTAGCTGGAACAGATACAGGAACAGATGGGTGTTGAAGTGCATGCTGTCTTGAAGAAGTGGTAGCATGCCATGCTCAAGCCAAAGATTGTGTTTAGCACATCTTTTTAAACTAGCAGCTGTGAGCAATTCAGGGACCAAAACACGTGGGGAAAGGTCTAACCTTCCACCCACCCTCACCCCTCAATGTGATGGTCCTGCCAAAACATTCACTTCTCAAAGAAGCTTCAGTTGTGCTTGAAATTGCATCTTCTTGGGCAGGAATTTTAGTCAGGAGTGCAATACAAGGAAAATATTACCTTCCCGTGCACTGTGCTTCTAATCCTGAATATCATGAGTGCTAAGGCCCTAATGACATCTTCCCTAGTGTAGCAAATAGCAGCTTCAAGGGGGGCAATTTTAATTGTTACTGTGGCATAAGTGGTAAGAGTTAATTCTTACTCCCAGTGTGCTGTGGTCCCAGTCCTGATTAGATGCCCTGGATCTGCTGTTTATAAAAGAAAAGAAAAGGCATGTTAACAGTGACCAGGAATTTAACATAATCTGTGGTTTGGCCATTACCACATTATATTTTGCTATTTTAAAGTCCCCCCCAACCTTTTGATGCATTCCATAAAGGAAGCTTTCAAGGAATCTTGAATTATTGCAGCAAATAATACAGGACAGTTTGTAGCAAGCTTTATGAAAATTCATTGGGGTTTTTTTTAACAACAATAGCATTAGAATACCTATCTTGATTGTTCCGTCTGCAGACAAAGACACACAGAAAGAGCCAAGTATTTTATATCTTATGTGTACAGTTCCGTGTTTGTTCTATTTCCAAGGCTCTTTGTAATACATAAGAACCAATCATTTGACTTTGCGTGGCCACCCCATCTTCACTACTAAACCTTAGGGTGTAAAGTTTAGGCTTTTAAAAGTTCAGTTGTCGAAGTGTAATACATAACTGTCCTCATAAAAACCTATTAATAAAGACTGCATCCAATTGTAAAGCTAATTTTAATTGTGTTTTGTGCCAGCATAATTTCTGATGACAGATTTTTATTCCAAGCATGAACCTCCATTTGAGCTCCATACTTTTAACCCACAGTCCATAATTTTGCATTGGGCTATACAAGTTCCCTTTGGCTATGGCAGTTTGAATGCTTCCACTTTCAAGGATCTAAGCCATAAATGTTTATTAAAAGAATCTATAATGAAATCATTTTTGTTATTTTTTTAATGGCTGCCTTGAGTATGTTGGATGACTGAACGCTGGTTGTTAATCATTAAGTACTCCTGGTATAAAAACTGTTTGATAGTATTGCCATCTAGGGGCTGAACGGGATTCTCCATACTGAAATAAACTGTAATTGAACAGGTGCTACTATTGACAATATGCATATGTTTTTCTTTATAGTCCACATGCTTTCCATGTTTCTTATGAAAAGTGGTATCTCTGAATGTCCCCAAGCAGCTAATGTTTTAAATATGTATAATGTATTTGAGGTGATTCTGTAGGCATTTAAACCATTCTATACTTTTGCGTCCATGAATGATCACAAACTGGTCTTTTAAGTATGTAAAACTTTTTGCTTCTTGAAAATGGTGTTTGTGTGTGTGTTATAATGCTGTGGTGGTTCAGCTTGTCTTCAATGACCGTTGTATTTTTCTTTCAATTGATAGTATACCTATAATAGACTCAGGTCTCTAAGAGCTGGTCCTTATGTTGATGAAACAGCACATCCACACAGAAGAAGGCTATCCTGTGGGGAACAGGACTCCCCAAAGGTAGTAAAGTAGAAAAGACTTTCGGGTGGGAACTCTACAAGTGAAAACCGAACAACAGCCCAATGTGGACTGATCATATTTGGCTGCATTGGATGATGGTTACTGTTTCACTAAAGCAGACTTGGGGTCAGTTAGCTTCCAGTGAATAACAGAAAATGAAGAGCATCCAAGGTGCTGGGGGTCTAAATGACACCCCCCCAAAAAACAAAAATTGATTTTAGCCACTGCTTGACATTGGTTTCAGTGTTTTTGGTCTACAAGCCATCAACATCATACAGGGTAGGGTTATCAAGACAGCTGCAGCAGAGAAGCAGAAAACACAATATGCATGTACCCAAATTCTGCCTTTTAAAATAAGAGCATATCTAATCCATGAACAATAAAAAGTATATTTAATTTTTTTTTTAAAAAAAGAACAACATTGGGTCAGGACTCATCTTTCCTATAGCAGCTGTGACCTAGTTTGGATGCAAAGAACTTGACTCTCTTTTCAGCAACCTTAGGCTTATATTTCATATTGATACGGCACTTGAAGAGAAGGTAGCTTTACAGTGCACCTTATTTTTGTTTGTTTATGCAGGGGTGGTGCGTCCCATTTTACTGCTTGAGGCAAAACAGGAAGCGTCGCTCCCTGTACCCCTTCTACCAGAGAAGCAGCACCAGCATTGTCGCTAATTTGTGGCAAGATTGTGACAAAATTGTGTGAGGTTTCCTGCGTTCCACAATATATTGCCAGAAATTGGTGAGATCTCACCCAGAATCAGTGGGGGGGTGCTGCTTTGGGGCCTTCTGCCGCCTGAGGCAGCAGTCTCGGCCTGCCTAATGGCTGTGCCAACCCTGTATTCATAACATCAAGAGGTTTTGAACTTAAGCGGAAACAAACATAGTCTCAGAGTTTTACCCCATAGGAGTTGATACTGGGGTGAAGAAATCATTATAGAGCATTACTACCAGCCCTGTATAGTGACACAGCTGTGCTTATATGGGAGGTGTAGCCAATTATGCCCCTCCAATGATGGGTGACTCTTTGATCCAGTAGAAGCTTTTGTGAGCAGAGATGAGGAAGTATTGATTCTCCTTTTGCCCCATGCCTTTAAGATCCTATGTCCCCTCCCAATCTGCTCCAAAGGGTCTTCATGCTTCTGGAGTAGATTGGGGTTTTTTTTGCAGCTAGATAGAGGAGGAATCGGCAAAAATGTTACCGATTTACTGCTTATGGAAGACCCTGCTTCCTGTCAGTGGATGGATACTGCCGGATACTACCTATGAACCAATAATCCAATTTTATGTTTCTGCATTCTGGAATCCTTGTCAAAAACCTTTCACTGGGTGAAATCCACTGGATGTCCACTTATGGAAGACATGCATCAGTGGAACGTTCGCCATTTCTCTCTGTCTCTGCAGTGTCCTGCGCCTTCTCAAAATCTGAAGTACCCTCTGAATTTCCCTTTCCCCATTTCACTTATGGATACCTTCTGTCAGTGGGCATTCACCATTGAATTCAACCTGCTATTATTTTCTCTCTCTGAAAAAATATGACTAAGACTGCAACCTATATATATCTACTCAGAAGTAAGCCCCGTTGAGGTCAATGGACTTATTGCCACATTAATACGTGTAGGATTTCAGGCTAAGGCTGCAATCCTGCACACAATTGTCTGGAAGCAAGTGTTATAGAAATCAATGGGACTTTCGTGTAAATTAGTCATGTAAAGAATTGCATTGTGTTTGACCTCAGTATCTGATTAATACAGTGCTTCAAGTGTAGGATTGTCAAGCATGGGTGACTAGGAATTCCTAACAATAACTATCCTTTCAGCTCTCCCTTCCTCTCTTCATTATCAATCTTACTGCTGCCTGCCCTGTTTAACAGGGAGAGGGGAGGAATAATTGTCATTGAAAAGTATATTTATAATCAGTACTGGTGGCATGTTGAGTTTTAATATTCAGAATGGACATTCAAATGCTGCATTATATTTATCTAAAAGGAAAGCTCATTGTTGTGGGAAAATAACTATTTAATTATTTATCATCTAACTTTTAATATTTTAAAAAAGAAATGATTATTTTTTCCGCAAAAAAATTGTTTCCGAGTCTGTTAGCTTAGCAGATACTTAAATATTTAAAAGGTTAGAAGTGCTGGCTTTTAGCCACTTAACACAAAACTGAGGAATTGACTCCTGACTTCTTTGCATGATGAAGGAGATAGACCTAACCACCAGAAAAAGAGAAAATGTACTCTAATCTAACAGATTTGAAATGAATGCCATCAAATTGTTTGGGTGGAGCAGGGGGCATTGTGACAGATATGAAATCTTTTCATATAAGATTATTTTCATTGAATGAAATACGATGGTGGTTTACAGACGACGACAACAACAGCAACGACAACAACAAAATTATTTGTATCTCGCCTGGGCTCAGAGTGGCTAACATCATAAAAAAAAAGATAACAAGATAACAAGATATAACAATAAAAGCAAAGTATCAGTATCAAGTAGAGAAGTCAGATATGCCAGGAGCAGGTATTAAAAGTCAGAAAATGTTTGGGTGAAAGGTTTTAATTGCCAATGGAAGCACTCAATAGCTGGTTGATCTTCTGAGTATTTTCATTTCACAAGGTGAGTACCACCATGCAAAAAGCCCTTCTCTGCACCACTGTGAAGTGGATATATGCACGGCATATTTTGCTGCACAGCCCTAAATGTGTACAGAATGGACCTGTGTAGGCTATGTATACAGCAATGGGAACTCTGCATAAAGCACAGTTTCTAGTTGTGTGAACTAGCCTAAGTGTGTACAGTGTGTGCGAGTGAAGATGTACAGACTACATCTGCACTGGCTACTCACAGGGTGGAGGGGAGTCAGTGCTTGCTACCATGATATAGGGATGTAGTCTATTTGAGAGCATGAGTATAGTGTAGAGTAGAGTTAGAAACTGTGGCCAAAGAGATTCTGGTTCAATTCCATACCCAGCCATTAAGTTCTCACTAGGTTACTTTGGGCCACCTTCTATGTCTCAGTCGAAGCTACCTCACAGGGTTTATTGTGAGGATAAAATGCATTGCCTTACACTTTTTGTAGGCACAGCAAAGTAATATAATATAATAAATGTCAGGGAACTGCCATTGGCTCAGAGGCGAGAAATGGAAGGGCAGTTGTGTTACAGGGAGCCTCCGAAAATCTTGCGAAGCAGCTCCCCTTCTGGGGAGGAGGTGCAAGGACCAGAGGATACTGGTAGGAGCCTTAACGCCGCTTCTGGGCAAGCTGGTCAGGAGGGAAACACGCCCTTGCCATCGCCCATTCTGCGCAGTAGTTTGGGGTAACGGAACTCTTATGTTGGGGGAGGTCCAAAAGAAGACCACTCCCAGATTCTGCTAGTGATTGAGCCAGACATGAGCTTTGCGGCTCTTCACTGTAAATAGTTTGCACCAAAATAAAGCCTGTAAAACACAGGTCAGAGTCCTGCCTGGTTACTCTCGAGCAACCGCAACAGCACCTGACAATAAATAAAAAATAGAATAATGTATAGTATAGTATAGTGTAGTTAATATAATATAATTGTGGCAACAGTAGCACAGTGTTTGTGAAAAAGAGAGCTATAACATAGGATATTATTTAGGATAAGGGAGGGCAATACGACAGAGATAAGGAACTCATGGCCCTCCAAGTGCTTTTGGACTTGTAAGTCCCATAAGCCATTATGGTCATCAGGGATGATGGGAACTATAGCCCGACAATATCGGTCAGAACATAGGTTTCACATCCTTTCTGGCCCTTTGTGTCTGCTGAAGATTACACACAAACTTGGTAAAATTTGCCTGTTAGTGCTGGGCCTTCAAGATAGGTTTTATTCAACAACCCACCATAATTCATTTATTCAACCCAACGAAAGAATATTCTGTGTATTTCTGCTGCAGGGAACAACGCATCAAACTCACTTGTTTGGTTTGAAGCCATTCACAACTTACCATATTCATGTTGTTGCTGTCAACAACGCTGGGCAAGTTTCAAGTCCATGGACTTCCGTGCGCACCCTGGAAGCGCCCCCAAGTGGCCTGTCCAACTTTACCGTGGAAAAGAAGGAGAACGGCAGGGCGCTGTTACTTAAATGGGCCGAGCCTTCCAAGCCCAATGGCAACATTAAGGTAAGCCCAACCTAGAAAATGACTTAATCGGGGTGGAAAGATATGAACATACGTTGGAACTTCATTGCTGAATACATGGTGAAAATTGTTGTCCGTTTTGTAGTTCTGAAGGGATGTGTGGTTTGTATGTAAGGTGCAAGTGATGTCAGGTCCTGCATTGATAGACAGCCAACAGCACTCATAGATGATGTCTTCCTTTCACCCTTTACAAGCCACCTCCCTGTTCTTAGTTAAATGATCTGGAGCAACAGACACTATCAAAGAAAACTCCCAGGACCCATGAGCCAAAGGAGAACTATGGGGCCATGACATCGGGTGATACTTTGCTAAGGGACCCCATTAACCATAGAACTGGCCTTGAGTGATGTTGTCCTAAATTACAGTGGTACCTGAGATTAAGAACTTATTTCATTCTAGAGGTCTGTTTTTAACCTGAAACTGTTCTTAACCTGAAGCACCACTTTAGCTAATGGGGCCTCCTGCTGCCGCCGTGCGATTTCTGTTCTCATCCGGAAGCAAAGTTCTTAACCTGAGGTACTATTTCTGGGTTAGCGGAGTCTGTAACCTGAAGCGTCTGTAACCTGAAGCATCTGTAACCCGAGGTACCACTGTATTCAAATGAAAGTAAAGCTGGTTATATGGGAAACTCTCACCATGAAGACTCTTGTGCTCTCGACAGGCAAGATATATGTGTGAAATGCTGAGGACCCTGTTTCTGTCATAATTACTTTCTTCCTTTGCACTGTCTTTGCTAAATTTAATTCTCATGGTATTTTTCTTTTCTTTTCTACCTTTCTTTCCCCACCTTTGACTGTAGGATATATGTATGATTGTATGAAGATGGGTTTTTAGTAATCGTTTTGCAAGTGGTGTCCTTTTGATGGATATTGGGCTACATTCTTAGAATTATAAAGAGCTCTATAGGTTTGTTACCATGAACAGTTGCATATCCTGCATTAAACAGAACTGCAGTAAATTGTCCATTAAACAGCATGACGTGTTATAATTTCTCTACATTTGTTGTCTTATCCTATCTATTTAAGCATGCTTAAAAAACAACAGTGTGATTAAAGCTGCCACTTATATATTACACGAAAAGCCGCCCAAAGCAGCTTAATGTGACATTTAGTTGGACCTCCTGTTCTTTACCTTTGGGGACTTTTCTGCTTTCCTTTTGGTGCTTCTCAGAGTGCAGGGGTGGGGAGTGAGAGGAGGCAATAGTTCATGGGTAGGCAAACTAAGGCCCAGGGGCCAGATCCGGCCCAAGCACCTTCTAAATCCGGCCCGCGGACAGTCCGGGAATCAGCGGGTTTTTACATGAGTAGAATGTGTGCTTTTATTTAAAATGCATCTCTGGGTTATTTGTGGGGCATAGGAATTCTTTTTTTCTCTCTTCAAAATATAGTCTGGCCCCCCACAAGGTCTGAGGGACAGGGACTGGCCCCCGGCTGAAAAAGTTTGCTGACCCCTGCAATAGTTCTTCCTTCTAGGAACACAATCCCTGGGCTTTTCTTTCTCTCAGAAACAACAATTGGGGAAGGAATGATTGCTGCTCCTTCTGATTGCTCTGGTTTGTTTGCTTGTTTAATATGCAGCTTGATCTTCAGTTCCTTGTTTCTCAGGACCTTTCCCCATCTCCAAGTGAGGGTTTAATGCTGTTAATGCCGAACTGGCAATATTCCCTTTTGTCACATATATTCAACTGCAAACTATGGATCCCTGAGCAACAGAAGTTTCCAAGTCTTTAGTCACATAAATTCAGCCAGTTACTGTCAGAGGCTTCACTGTGACAAGTCCAATGTAGACTGTATGCCAGCCTTCAGCCTCGCTGCCAGGCCGGGCAGGGCAACAGCCAATGCCCAACCAGCAAGCAAGGCACCACCCTCCAAACGGGGCCTCTGATTGGCCCATTCAAATTAGCCCTCTTTGGCGGGAAGACTGCCCATTGATACCACCAGCCAAGGGGATTTCCCCAGCCCCAGCCTGCAAGCAAGCACAACCTAGTTGCTGGGGTCATACACAGAGGGGGCCTCAATTGTTGCTCCCCACAGACACAGTGAGCAACCACTGTAGGACAGCCTTCTTCTGAGGCCCAGGACAGTACATATGAGTTTCCTCCCCCCACCACACACACACCGTTCCTCATCACAACAACACAGGCATTGATGTCCACAGGGAGGTTAAGGTTATTCCCTTTCTGTCAGATGAAACATAATCCCAGATTTTATTTTTTCAAACCAGCCTTTTTAGAACCTAAGATAAGAGGTAAAGGGGGCAGACACCCTTCTGCCAGAGTGTGGGTGTGTGTAACTAGTCTGCTCCCACATTTCACTGTTTTAGCCGAAATGCATACCCTGACAGAATGATCACCTTAATATGGCTTTTCCTTCCAACAGAAAATAATGTTCTTTTGGAGGAGGGAAGGGTTGAAGGTGGATGTCCCAGGTTTTATGGGCACACACCAAACATTTATTGTGGCTTGCAGAGTACCTGACAGGCTGTTTATGGCGTCTATGATGGGAGTCATACATATCTGGCAGGCTGCATTTGGCTTATTGAGCTGGAAGCATTGCAGGCCTGAGTTGCAGGATTCGGTTGCGAATGTCTTGCCTGTAACGTATAGCTTTTGTTGATATATGTTATTTTTCTTCCAGACCTACAATATTTTCAACGATGATAACCTGGAATACAGTGGTTTGTCTCGTCAGTTTCTCTTCAAGCGCCTGGAGCCTTTCACTCTCTACATCCTAGTCCTTGAAGCTTGCACTGCAGCTGGCTGCAGCCGCTCTTCACCCCAGCCAATCTGGACGGACGAAGCTCCTCCTGAATCTCAGCTGGCCCCTGTAATCCAGTCGGTGAACGCGACTGGCATTGGACTGAGATGGTCTCCGCCAATTAATTCAAATGGAAAAATAATGCGCTATGAAGTTATTCAGAGACGCAGCAAAGGAAATGCTTCGGGGAACAATGCAACAACAGAAGAAGAGGAAAATGTTTTCACCGAATATAACACTGGGAGCACAACATTTGTATACAGTGCTCAACATTTGCAGCCATGGACGAGGTATGAATATAAGATACGTGCCTGGAATTCAGCCGGTTACGCTGACAGTTCATGGTCTGCTGCAGAGACCAGTCAAGCTGCCCCAGTGGGCTTGGCTGCCCCTGTCTTGAGATATATCCCCAAAAGTCCAAACAAAATTTGGATCTTGTGGTCCTCCCCAGAAGAGCCCAATGGCATTTTGCAGTCTTATAGGCTCCACAGAAATAACGTTCCGTATCCTTTTAGCTTTGATGCTGCTACTTTCAACTATACTGATGAAGAGTTACTGCCATATACAGAATACAGCTATGCAGTAACTGCTTGTACTATGGGAGGCTGCTCCACCAGCAACCATGCCAGTATTCGGACACTCGAGGCAGCTCCAGCATTCGTGGACCCTCCCACCCTAGAAGATCTTGGTTCCACCCAAATGAACATATCGTGGTTACCACCCCAGATCCAAAATGGAGAAATCACAAAGTACATTTTAAAATTAAATGGTGAAGAGCTCTATGTTGGAAAAAGTTTGTTCAGAAAAGTGTTGAATCTACAGCCTTATACCAGGTATGACATCATGCTAGTTGCTTGTACCAATGGAGGATGTGCAGCTAGTGCACCCCAATCTGTTTGGACGATGGAGGCTGCACCACTTAATATAGATGCCCCCAGCTTGCTAGTGACAGGTTCAGAATCGATAGAAATCACATGGAAGGCTCCTGCAAATCCAAATGGCAAAATCCAAAGTTATGAGCTAAGGAGAGACGGGTTTCTGGTTTATTTGGGGCTGGATACTCGTTATCATGACTTTATGCTGACTCCAGGAAAAGAATACAGCTACGCTGTTACTGCAAACAACAGCCAAGGAAGCGTCACCAGTGCTGTAGCCACAAGCAGAACTAATCCCTCTGCCCCATCTGGAATGTCACCTCCTCGACTGCAGGCATGGTCCTCAGAGACAATTTTGGTTACTTGGGACCCACCAGCAAAAGTCAATGGGGATATAGTCAGCTATACAATCACGCTGCGGGACCCTATTGAATCGGAGAAGAAAGCTGTTCATCTGGAGTCAACACATGTTTCCTTTGGGAGGCGGTACTACACTTTCGCAGCATTAAAACCCTATCACAGGTAACTTGTGAACACGTACTTCAATGAGTGGATATTGTCTGTTATTCTGATCATAGTGTGACCCATGAAAAAAGCAGAACAAAATGCTCTTATGCTAATGCAGCCCTAGATGACTTGCGAATTTTGGCTCCCTGTAACCAGTTTGTTCTACCGGTTAAGGGGGAATTGGGAGGTTGGTATCCTCAAGATGCAGAAGACCAAACAGCATGTAAAAATAGACTTAGCAGGAAGGACCCCATATTTCTCCCTAACAGAGGCACCAGCTTCTTTGCATGATTGAGGGAGCCCTACACAACATCATGGTATCACGCACGCAATGTCATGAGGAGCTAGGGGCCGGTGCTGAACATTGAGGGGGCCAAAAAGTGCTTCGGCCCCTAGAAGCCACCAGCTATGCTGCCTAACAGAGCTGTGCCTTCAGAATATGATGCTAGGCTAGTGGAGTTTGCCCAAATATTCCTGCTAATACATTATGAACAATGTCTCAAGGCATTAATCATAGAATCATATATTTGTAGAGTTGGAAGGGACTACAGTAGTCATCTAGCAATGCAGGAATCTTTTTGCCCAACGTGGGGCTCAAACCTGAGATTAAGAGTCTTTACCAACTGAGTTTATGAGATCTCTTCAGACTGGTCCTTAGTACTGAATGGAGGGTGGCTGTGGCAGCTTTGAGCTGAACGTATAGTAGATTATCCATTGTAAAAACTGTCAACTCTCCATTCAGCAGAGCTTACTGGATCAATCAATTTTTATTTTTCTTATAGCTAGCCCTTGTCAATGTGATCTTTAATATGCCACTAGCTGCTCAATTAGAAGAGGACCTTTTATCAATAGCTTCAGAAAACTCTCCTACTTTTTTCCTTTTCAACTCTAAGTATGTGTATAGGCCTAAGCACAGATGTGCATCACATTCCCTGCCTTTTGATGCATGGCAATCTCGGAATTGCAGGAAAGAGTGCTCATTTCTTTCCCTCCCAGAAAGGGTTGTCCCATTATTTTCAGAGGAAACTTATAGGAAGTGGCTAGATGCACATGCAAGGTTTTCAACCAATTGTTTTAACATGTTTTCACTTGCTAGCTAAGTGGAGAAGTAATGCATACATTTGTGCAGTAGAAATCTCATTGATCTCCCATCATTATTTTATAAATAAGAGCATGGGCAGAGAAAGATAAAAGTTCTGTCTGAGTCACGGATAGTCATGGGAACAAACCATAGTCCATGGCCCAGCTTTTCTCAGCTGGCTGGCAGTCCAAAATCTCTGGAGGCCACCAGATTGTGGTAGGCTAACAATTAATTTTGTAAATTTAATGCAAACGGGCTGGAATGCGAGTTCAGATCACAAAGCCTGATCCTTTTTCTTTAGCGGAGCTTATGATACAAATGTTGCAGCATGATTATATTTTTTAGAAATGTGGTAAGACTTGTTTGTTTCAGCTAACTTTGAGTGGCCTGAATTAGGCTTTCTGTTTTATCATATATTTTGAAATTATAAGCCACCTAATTGGTTGACTGAACAAGGAACCTACAGTTTGTCTTACAGTAGATATAAGGAACTTTTAACATTCAAATGCAACTTCTTTCTAGTTCAGGCAAAGCATAGCCATTATCTCATTCAAAGTACTGTGTTCCTAATATATAAATCATGCTGATTTGTTGCAGACATGGGGATCGCAGTGCACACACATGCAGGAATGTTTCCATCCATTTCAGCAAAGGAGATGAAGGGGTGTGCGTGTTTGCAACTCTTGCTTTGCACTGAGCTTAATGGGGGGAGGGGAGTGCTTATGCAAGAGATCAACACATGCATTGAAGGTTCTGGACCTTCATGCATGTGAGGCCATTATGCTTGCTACCCAGCCGGATGGGTGGGGTATATTACTACTACTACTACTACTTGCACCACAGTGGAAAAAGTGGAGGGAAAAGAAACATCCCACCCAGTGAAACGCCCTCCCATCAGATGTCAAACAGATAAATAACTATAGCCGTACCTTTGATCCCAAACACCTTGCGAGTCGAACGTTTTGGCTCCCAAATGCCACAAACCCGGAAGTGAGTGTTCCGGTTGCGAATGTTCTTTGGAACCCGAACATCCAACGTGGCTTCTGCGGCTTCCAATTGAGTGCAGGAAGCTCCTGCAGCCAATCAGAAGCTGTGCCTTGGTTGTCAAACGTTTTCAGAAGTCAAACGGATTCCGTTTGACAACCAAGGTACAACTATATGACTTTTAGAAGACACCTGAAGGCAGCCCTGTACAGGGAAGTTTTAAATGGTTGATGTTTTATTGTGTTCTTAATATTTTGTTGGGAGCCACCAAGAGTATTATTATTTGCATTTATTTTAAAACACAACACTGCTGTGCACACCTCTCTTTTGGAACATCTTTACTGTAATCTACACCTATGTGCAATAGATACGTTTATAGCCCTCCTTCTACTTAACTTCCTTCTGATGTGTTTTTCTAAAGGTATGAAGTCCAAGTGCAAGCTTGCACACTCCTGGGCTGCACTTCCAGTGAATGGGCTTCTCTACAGACCCTTGAAGCACCTCCTGAAATCCAGCCAGCCCCACTCATAGATGTGCAGTCAAGTCATGGTGGAATCCAGTCTGTTCTTTCCATTGTGTGGACAGGTCCAAAGCAACCAAATGGGAAGATCTTATATTACGAGCTTTACAGGAGACAAGTAACACTTGAGCAACTAAATCTAGACCTGGTCCTTGTTTATAATGGTTCATCCACATTCTTCAAAGATGCCACACTTCTGCCTTTTACTGAATATGAATATCAGGTATGTCGCATATAGAATGAAGGCCTAATCCTATGATTCCTATGAACATCTTAGGAAAGAAGTTTTATTGCTAAATTGTTAATACACTGTAAAAGACTATATACTCAGAAAAAGTGTTACGATAATTCCATATAGTTCACATGGACAAAAAGGGCTTCAAGAATTAAATACAGTCAATGTCCCTCCCTGTTTTTTGGCATTCCCATTTTTACACATATGCATTTTTTGTAATGCACAGAAACTTACATATTTTCAGAGGCATGGTGTGAAATGTTTGTGAATGCTCTCAGCACTTTTGCTTGTTTGCATATTTATACTCCATGCTTTCATAAAAATCTATCCAGGTAGCATACAGCATCTAAAAATAAAACCAGCAAGAAGCATCCATAAAAAGATACCATTCCTATTGCAAAGGCCTGTCAAAACAATATAGTTTCAAAAGATGCGTGAGAGGAGGAAGGGATGCATCCTGCTTGGTAGGGAGTTCAACAGGCAGAGCCTGCCACACTGAAGACTTGGCCCCTAGTGAAGGCTAACTGAATCTCAGGGGGTGTGAGGAGCCACCGGAAGTGCCCCACCAGAGGATCTCAGTGATCAAAGTGGAGCATGGGGAATCAGGTGGTTCTTAAGATACTTTGAGCCTGCTTTGCTTAGGACTTTGCGAATTAACAGAAGTATGTTGAACCTGGCATAGTCATCTGGCTGGCTGCTGCATTCTACGCTAGTTGAAGCTTCCAGACCAGAAAGAAGGGCAGCCCCACATAAAGCATGTTACAGTAATCATTCAGTTGCAGCTCCTTCCCTCAAAGGGAAGTACTGTTTACTCTGAGTGGCTGCTGCTCTCTCAGTCTGCAGTCTTTCCCAATCCTACCTGGAGGTGCTGGGGATTGAACTTGGGATT
Organism: Podarcis melisellensis; assembly: GCF_964234715.1. Classification (NCBI taxonomy): domain Eukaryota; kingdom Metazoa; phylum Chordata; class Lepidosauria; order Squamata; family Lacertidae; genus Podarcis; species Podarcis melisellensis. The sequence goes on along the minus strand of NC_138530.1, from coordinate 27,231,368 downwards.
TTGTGCATGCAGAGCAAATGTCCTGCCCCTGAACTACAGCCTGCAATAGAGGATGCTGCCTTGTTGATGAGGTTTAAGCTGCCAGTCTGATGAGGACTGGAAGGGTGTGTGAGTGTAGGTGTGAGCTGGGCATTCTGTTCTTGATGTGTATGGCCTGGCTTGGCTCCATATAGAGCTATTTCTAGATAGAGATAGCTTTTGTATTGTATGTGCATAATAGTAAATCCAGAGGCCTCTTAGCCATGTCATGAACTTTAAAGGAAAGGTTATATTAACTCTCTCGCTTCAGTCATTATTCCCATATGTCTTCTTTTCTGAAGAGAACATAAAGCCTAATGAACTTTGGATGTCTTCTCTGTTTGCCACTGAATGGTCTTGGGTGATCAGACTGAATCTGTATTGCTGCTGTTGAGAAGTGTGTGACCTCCATTTGGCAAAACGTCTGGCATCTTGGGGGAGCCCATCTTTCATCGCTGACGATGGCTCTTGGGTTACTTGATTTCCTACTCTTTCTAATGATGTAATTTTCCTTAAACTTCAATGAACTTAATGGCAATGAGGTAACTGCTAGGATTCTTTCCAAAATAGATCGCTTTATTTTAGAGACTGGTATCTTTTTTATCCTCCCCTCTTCCCCTACCCACATCCCTCTCTTCCCAGTTAATGTACCTGAGGGGATACTTTTTTCTTGTAATTGGGCTCTTTGTGGACAAAATTATTAAATCTTTTCAAAAAACTATCCGGTACATTATGGTTGAGGTAAGCACCTTTAAATCAGGTGCTCAGTGTATTTTGGAAGCAGTGTGAGCTTCTTAAATGAGTAGATGTCTCATGTCTGAGACTAAGGGGAAGAGAAGAGGCACTGGAAATTCATTTTTCCTCTATTTTCTAAAACGTATTAGAGCTACCATGTGCCTTCTACAGCACTGGTCTTCAACTAGTGGGTGGAGACCCACTGGTGGGTCACAGCCTGATCCGAGGTGGGTCACTAGAGGAGGTCTACCATCATGCAAATATATGCCAAAAGGTTGATAAATTGGTCCTCAAATGCATGTTTGGGTCTAAAGTGAGTACTGGGTCTTAAAAGGTTGACAATACCTGTTCTACAGGGTAGGATTATCACAAAATCCAAACAAGTGAAGAATCCTGTGGCACCTTAACATCCAACAGATTTAATATGACATCACCTTTCATAAAGACAAAAGTTAATTAAGTAAATGGATTTAAACATGATTTTATTGGTTATTTAAAACAATGAACTGAAGTCGGTTGATGGCCATTATTTCATTCTTCTAGAGTACATTATTTCATGTGTGGAATGCATATAATCTATTCACAACAGGGTTTCTATGGGTCTAAATATGATCCTGTTTCCTTCTTTCCACTACATGGTGCATACAGGCAAAAGCATTACAGGGAATGTTTCCCCCACCCCATATTTTAATTATGCAAAATGATGCATGGTATGCCGTGCTGGTCCCACTCAGAGTAGACACTCTTAATGTTAATGGACAGTTAATGGACAAGACTAATTTATGGACTGCAAGAAGATCAAACCTATCCATTCTGAAAGACCCTGATGTTGGGAAAGATTGAGGGCACAAGAAGAAGGGGACGACAGAGGACGAGATGGTTGGACAGTGTTCTCAAAGCTACCAGCATGAGTTTGACCAAACTGCGGGAGGCAGTGGAAGACAGGAGTGCCTGGTGTGCTCTGGTCCATGGGGTCACGAAGAGCCGGACACAACTAAACAACAACAACAATTTATGTTCATTCTGAGGAGGACTTAGTTGACTACAACCCCATGGATCCTAAATAACTTGCAATGTACAAGGGAAAGGGTTCTAGGTGGACAGTGTTCAGTGGACAGCAGGAGCTCTCTCAGGTATTCTGGGCCCAGGTATACAGGACATTCACAGTAAGACGTATTCCCTTGAAATCAGGATGGAAAGAAATTGGTAATCAACAGAGTTTGTGCAGTATTTGATATGCACTCTGGCAGCCTTTATTCATCACTACACTGACTGGCGCATTCTAGATCAACTCAAGTTTCCAAACTGTCTCCATAGGCATACTCCTCATACACCACATTACAATAGTCCAGACTCCAGACAGAGTTTTCCAAGGCATGTCCAACCATAGCAAGGGCTCTGTTTTACAGAGAGTGATGTACCTGTTGTATCAGCCAAGGTTAACAGAACACATTTCTTAGCATAGCCTCTATATGAGAATTCAAGTTGTTCCCAGCCTAACACGCTACTCTTTTAGGGAGAGTGTGACCCTACCTATGATGGGCAATTCTCCAGCTTTAGGACCACCCACCACAGGGAACTGTGCCTTCTGCAGATTAATTTTTCAGTTATTCAGCCTCATGCAGTGCATGACTCATTCAAGGACAAAACTGTCATGTCTGGTTCAGATGGAAAGATGAAACAGAGCTTATGCTGATGTCACCCACTCTAAAACTCTGGATGACCTCTATCAGTGGTCTCATGCAGAAGTTAAAAAACAAAGGAAGGGGACTAGATACCTTGAATATCAGATGCAAGCCTCTTCAGGGAATGACAATAGTATCCCACTTCTACCTTCTGGAATCTTTGGGCAATGAAGGAGTGAAGCCACTGCAAATCAATACTCCATGAATTGATGTAGAAGGACACCATGCCTGAATGTATTAAAAGCTGCCAGGAGGTCCAGGAAAATAAACAAATCGCATTTCCCCTGTCTTTTCCAAGAAGGGTCATCAACCAAGTTGACTGACACAACCCACATTCTGGCTAGAAGCAAGAAGAAGAAGAAGAAGAAGAGTTTGGATTTGATATCCCGCCTTTCACTCCCTTTAAGGAGTCTCAAAGCGGCTAACATTCTCCTTTCCCTTCCTCCCCCACAACAAACACTCTGTGAGGTGAGTGGGGCTGAGAGACTTCACAGAAGTGTGACTGGCCCAAGGTCACCCAGCAGCTGCATATGGAGGAGCGGAGACGCGAACCCAGTTCCCCAGATTAGGAGTCTACCGCTCTTAACCACTACACCACACTTGAAAAATGCCTGGTTAAAATGCATCAAGCAATACTACCTAGAGACGCTCAGCCACAACTTGCTAGAAGAAATTGACCAAAATTGGAAGATTGGAAACCCAGGCTATAGATCTCCAATCATGTGGTCCTTTTTAAGGCAGCAGGCTCACTTGTGGTTTTTTCAAACTAGTTGAAGCACTGGCTTCTCCTAAGGAAGTATTTTTCTCTTGGCAATTCAGCATGAGTCATGGTGGGTTGAGTGAACAAGTTGTAGGATGAATAGAAGCAAGTCTTCTGCCTCACATGCCAAGAAATGGGATTAATAAAATAAAATCTGACTGGAGAAGAACTTGGATAACTCTAATACTAATATTGGGGAAATGGTGGTGTGAACATGAAATAGATATGAACAACTTTATGTGCAAAAACCTGGCAAAACCAATGCAGTGGGCTACTGACAGTTCTAACCCTTCCCAAAATATAAAAGCTATTTAACCGCTTAGAGAAGTTCAGCTAGATCAGATTGTGTGGACACAGTGGTCGGAGAAAAGTAGTTACGACCTTTGAGCCATATCCACCACTGAGTAAGCCTTCAAATGAGTTCAAAGCCATGTCTGATCAGATTTGCCATGAGTGTTTCTCCACCTGGATTTTATTAATTAATTCTTTATTAAGGTCCATGCTGAAACTGAGTAAGTCTGACAGTCCTTGGATCTAGTTGTGTTCAAATTGCATACCTTTAGCAGTCTTGTGTGTGTGTTCCTCTGCCATTACTGTCATTTGTGGCATCCCTCAGGGATCTATTCTTAGTCCCACCATTGTTGACAATTTATATGTTGCCTGTGAGACACCTTATTCATAAGTATAGGGATTGGCTTTCGCTATTATGCTGATGAAACCCAGATTTATATTTCACTTAAGCACGATATTGATTCTGCTGCCTCTCTCTCGGAGGCTTGTTTGCTGGCCATAAAATTTTAAATGCAACTAAATTTCCTCCAGCTGAATGAAGCTAAAATTAAGGCACTAGAGCCAGGCCCTTTGCAACACTTTAAAAAATGCTGTCAGTCATCAAGGTCCAGCTTAATGGGTTTGACATTAACAGCACAACTGAGGTAAGGGGGGGGGGGGAGAATCTTCCTTTTCTTTCTCTGAACCTTTAGCAAAAGTCCATGTATTTAGGACAATATTGGGAGGGCCTGCGACTCAGTCAGAGCATTACAGAAGGTCCCAGGTTCAATCCTGGCTGCTCCAGTTTGGATCAGGCATTAGGTGATGGGAAACACCTCTGGAGAGTCATTGATCTGGAAGAGCAGTAATCCCCAAGGCAGAGCACACTAATTTTCCAACTGGCTGCAGAGGATGCTGCCTTGTATCTCTGAATGATTTGCTGTTCTGCATTCATGTCCTTCTGCTCAGTCTCTATTGGATTTGGGTTATCCTGCCATGAGTATGCATCAGGTGTCCTTTAGACTATTCAGTTGCCTAGTCTAGAAAGCAAGCAGAATTCCCATCCTCAAAGGAGGCTGAAACTCTGCATGACTGACAACTATGGACTTGTTTCCTCCAATTAGGAGACATGTCCAGAACATTGGCTCAGGAAGAAACATAGCAGTGGGCAGTGCTTTTTTTCCCTGGGGAACGCAGGGGTACACATACCCCTAAACATTTTGTGAATCTAAGTTTGGCCTCATTGAGGGGCAGTATTTCAATATGAGTAGGAAAATGAGAGTACTTTTTTTTTAGAAGATAAGGACTGGCAGTGGGCCACACTGAAGCTAGATGATTTATACCCTGTCATTCTCTGAAAATAAAGTGTGTCTGGTCTACAAGAAGTTTGGGAAACACTGTGTTTGTGCACTATTGACTTTCTAAAATTTCCAACCAACAGCTTGTCAAAACTCAGCATTCTAACTACATACAGAGGCCTTCTCTTCAGGGAGGTTTACAAGCAGAGCATGATATTAATATCATGTTGCTGATCAGAGATAAACTGTATCTCAAAATGGGGAGTGGTACATATTTGGCTGTTTTCCACTACCAGATCCATATAAACCATAAATTTATTTGGTCTTTCTAAAGAATTAGCTTCTTTTAGTGGCCATCATGACAAGCCATGGGTTGAAAAAGCAAAAGCCTGAAGTTTTAGTTTGTCTTTATAGGGATGGGAAAGCAAGGTACAAATAAATGAAACTAAATAATTTATAAATAATAGTAATCATATAGTTGTCCATCTTGCTATAATATTGTTATACTGCATTATTAGCTATTTAATATGATTATCAGATACAGTGCTATTTTTCTAGAAAAAGAGATGCTGGAACTCACCCCTCCCTTGTTCTCTTACAATGGCAATGGTTCCAACCTGAGAGGTACCAGAACTGTGTTCTGGAGAGTTCTAGCTGAAAAAAAGCCCTGAACATACTGTATAATATAAATAGTACAGTGGTACCTCGGGTTACAAGCGCTTCAGGTTACATACGCTTCAGGTTACAGACTCCGCTAACCCAGAAATAGTACCTCGGGTTAAGAACTTTGCTTCAGGATGAGAACAGAAATCGTGCTCTGGCGGCGCGGCGGCAGCAGGAGGCCCCATTAGCTGAAGTGGTGCTTCAGGTTAAGAATAGTTTCAGGTTAAGAACAGACCTCCAGAACAAATTAAGTACATTACCAGAGGTACCACTGTACTTTTATGAGGTTTTCTTGCTTATTAGCCACCACAAATGATATTTGTAGAAAGGCGGCACACATACGTTTAAAAATAGTAGGCTTAGGGATAGGGTTTTGTTTAGTTTAATGTGTTTAGTTTAATGTGTTAAGGTTGTGTTTTGTATTGTTTATATTTTGTATTGTATTGTTTTTTTTCTTTTGTCTTTTCTTTTTTTGTAAGCTTTAAAAGTAATAAATATTATTATTATTTTTAAAAAAGAATAGTTTCAGGTTAAGAACAGACCTCCGGAACGAATTAAGTACTTAACCCGAGGTACCACTGTATGATAGTGTGCTCTCTTGCTTCGCTGGCAGATGAGAAAATAATAATAATAATAATAATAATAATAATAATAATAATAATAATAATAATAATAATAGAATAATAAATACATCAATAATTTTATTAGTTATACCTCCACCCATCTGACTGGGTTTTCCCAAGCCACTCTGGGCAGCTTACAACATAACTAAAACCATAATACAAACATCAAAAACTTCTGTAAACTAAGCTCGAGCTATCCAGAAATCGTATTGCCACCACGCAAATGCAAGAGCCGTTTTTGCAGACCAGAGTTTATCCACCTTTGCAAACCTCTATGAACAAGGAGGCTGTTTATGATTCTATGTTTATTCATTAAACCAAACAAAGGTATCTGATTTATTGGCCCCTCCACATTAGTTATGAGCCTGTTATGGCTCTGCTCTCCCAAGACCTCCTTACGCAGATTGTGATTCTGACATATTCAAACGCCATGACAAGCCTATCTTTTAAAAAGACATTAGTGTGAGTGCCATGGGAAAATACACCCCAGGGCTGTAGATGAATTGATATGATTTCCTTGATTGTATCTTTTTATTTATAAGGCATAATTTATGAGCACTGAAAAGCAAACTAAAATGAGTGATGACTAACTACAGCCAAAGTAATAAATCAGCAGCACTGAAAGAAGTAGTGATTTTGATCGAATCTATTGAATTAGCTGTTGCCCTTAGCCATTACAGGTATTGGAAAGACCTTTTAATATCTGCTTATCTCTCTCCTGGGAATGTTTTAACTATCTCATTATGTACCCATAGGAAACAAATTATTAAATTGTCTGCCTTTTGGAGTTAAACATGTTTGCATCTCATCTTCGTTACTGATGCATTAGAATATTAAAAGGAACAAGGTTTGGCTGAAACTTTGATAACCTTTTTTATGTCAGACTTAAATACTTTGTTCTGCCTCTCCATCATGAAAAGAACAAGTTCTGGAAGCAGAAGTGTTGCTGCTGTTTCTAAAAAAAAGACTTTACGTATGAAGACCTATATATCTCAGAGTTGACTCACCAGATTTCATTATCCAGCAGATTAAGGCTACATCTGCACCATACATTTAAATAACTATTATACCACTTGTACCGGTCATTACTTTCCCCAAAGAATCCTGGGAACTGTAGTTTGTTGAAAGTGTTGTGAGTTCTTAGGAATGCCTCATTCTCCTGCCAGAGCTACAACTCTCAGAATGGTTTAACAATCAATCCCTCTTCCCAAGCAACTCTGCAAATTATAGCTCTGTGAGGGGAATAAGCGTCTTATAACAACTGCTCACCTGGGGCTCTGGGTGGGCAACATTTGCCACATGGCATGTTGGGTCTGGGGAGGCCACATTCTTACGGCCCATATTACGATCTGTGGATGGTCCCCCATGGTTACTAGGAGCCATGCTTTCAGGCTAGTGGGCCCAAGCCTGTGCAACTCCCTCCCAACTGAGATTAGACAGCACCCACCCTCCTTGCTGAACTTCAGGTACATGACTAAGATTTCCTTATTCTGGCAGGCAATTTAAGGTAGTGTTCTATTTTATGATGGGGTTTTTTTATTGTCCCATTTTCTGTGGTTTGTTTTTATGTATACCACATAGAAATGTGAATGCTTCAACATTAGATAAAGGTAAAGGTAAAGGAACCCCTGACCATTAGGTCCAGTCATGACCGATTTGGGGGTTGCAGCACTCATCTCGCTTTATTGGCCGAGGGAGCCAGCGTACAGCTTCCGGGGCATGTGGCCAGCATGACTAAACCGCTTCTGGCGAACCAGAGCAGTGCACGGAAACGCCGTTTACCTTCCCGCAGGAGCGGTACCTATTTATCTACTTGCACTTTGACGTGCTTTCGAACTGCTAGGTTGGCAGGAGCAGGGACCGAGCAACGGGAGCTCACCCCATCGCGGGGATTCAAATCGCGACCTTCTGATCGGCAAGTCCTAGGCTCTGTGGTTTAACCCACAGCGCCTATCAACATTAGATACATGTTTTAAATAAATAATTGCATGCTTGAGCTGCCTAACAATAAAACAACAATGCAGCAAGGAAAAAGTGCACGTTTAAACGTATGATTCAAAAAGATGTCCCTAACATACTTTCATGGAAGTTAAAAGGAAGGCGTTCCACAGTATCTTCTTGAGGGGCTTACTCCAAAGTCTTAGCCGTTAGGCAACTGGGAAATCACATACATTTACACTGAAATGTTTAAAGGTTGGTCCGTTTTACATTAGTTCTATTGCAATAACAAAACATTTCCCTCCGTCTTTGTGGGAAAGCCAATGGGTCACTTGGAGAGATTGCTGTGTAGACAGTCACCAGAGGAATGGCTGTTTGGGGACCATTCTTCTGCCATATCTTATCGCAGAGGTCTGTAGCACAACCACTTGATATACCACCTTGGCTGCCCTTCTAGATTTGGTCATCTGACTGTTCCATTACCAGCCTGAAGGAGCAGGGCTCTGTGAAGGCACATTTTTCAGCTGCCAAACAAGATTCCATTCGCTGTGCCTAGAATTCTTTCGTTCACTAAGTAGATGGATTCAACTAAGCTTTCCCTTTTTTTTTCAAAGTGCTGTCTGGGCACGTGGCCAAGAAAATGAAGATGAAGACATCTGAATTACTGCTTGTGTAGATGAATCTGGAGCCCTCTTATGGCTTTCTTAAGCCTGTGCACCTTCTAATGATGATAGAAATTTTGGCAGCGCTTTGGATTTGGGGGTCTGCGCAGCATGATGTAAGATTAAATTATAAAGGAGGCAATATATAGTTGAAGAATTCAAGGCGCAAGTACTTTCTGTTCCCATTTCCCCTGCCATAGACCAGAAGACTTAGACCTGAATCTATTACTCGAAGGATATTTCAAGATTCTCATATGAGAATTATAGGTATTCATCATGAATGCAGTATTAAAACTTCCAGGGATGGCTGTTATTAACTTGTATGGTTATTAACTGGTATGGTAGCTTAATGACAGCACTGGCCTTCATTGTCTAAAATAAATAGCATTCAACTTGGCTCATATGTTCCTTAATTTAGTTTAAATCCAGCTTGTGCCATTTTCTCTGCAAATGTCTCTCAGCTCAGTGATTGCAGCTCCACCCCCATATGTTGGGTGTGCACATACAGTTCAAGTTTTAATTCTCTTCATAAGCAGCATATATTCCTTTAGAATAAGTTGGCTGTGCTCGATGAACTTTACGCTTCTCCTTGTTTTTGTTTCATCTTCTCTTTTATCCATTCTTCCCTGCACAGGGGATCATGTCTCACTAGATCTGCTTTATCCATCTGCTTTGTAAGGATGATCGTGGCATTGCTTCTTATGTGACTGTGCAAATTTGCTAGAAGCTACAATAACAGAATTGAAAAGCTATAATTGACCTCCCCTCAACACACACAAAACAGGGTCCAAACCCTCTCCCCATCTGCTAGCTTCTCCTAGGGATAGATGCACAAATTTGGGTGTCTTATTCTTCCAACCTTAAGATCAGTTTGCCAGATTTATGCATCAGTTTGCAAAGAAGAATTAATGCAGGCAATGCAGGTGCAATGCCAAAAGAGCAAACTCTCCAACTCCCTCATTTTTGTAGTGACATTCTTTATTTCTGGTACAGTCATACCTCAGATTACAGATGCTTCAGGTTGTGCGTTTTTGGGTTACGCACCGCACCAAACCCGGAAATACCGGAACGGGTTACTTCCGGGTTTCGTTGCATGCGCAGAAGCACCTAATCGTGATCACGTTCGCAACCCAAGCATCCACTGTACTGGTTCACTGATGCACTGCTGCCCTTATTTCGCCCTTTGGGGAACTCTGGGGCATGTCTTCATGCAATCACATACACAGTGTTGACTAAATTGGACAATCTTTCCATTTTCCAAGTCCCCAGAAGTTGAATATCTGGATGTGTTTGAGCTAGTAAGTGAAAACCAGGCCCATTTAAATAAATATACTTTGGGTTTTTCCTTTACTACGTTGATATACAGCAGCGGAGAAGGCCTTCCAATAATGTGTTCAAAACGAGTGGGGAGTTGTGAACCCGTGGAGAAAGTGTGTGGAAATAAGGAATTTCAATTTCCATGTGGGAAAAGCTGAGTATATGAAAGCTCCACTGTGGTTGGGAAGAACGGCAGAGTACCTGCCTTGCATGCAGAAGATCCCAGGTTCCATCCCTGGTATCTCCAGGCATGGCTGGGATGACCTTTAGTCTGAAATCCTGGGGTGTAACTGCTAGTCAGTGTAGAAAATACAGATCTGAGTTGCCCAAATGTGTGACGGAGTATAAGGCAACTTCCTATGTTGCTTAGCTTGCACTTCCTGCTTAGTGCAACTGCCAATGGAGGAAAGCAGCTACATGAAGGCATCCTTAGCATTTGGGTTCCATCCATCTTATCTAATTAACTGATTGAGATTATACAAATAATTTCAACATGGCCTCCTGAGAACATACAGTAGGAGTTCGCTTTTAGAGATCAGTGTAGTGGAATTACACAGCTAGGGCCCAAACTGCTGTTTTCTTGGTTGCATCAGCAACGAATACTGTTGTAGATGAGATTCTCCAGTTGCAGTTGAATCTATATTTTCCACATCACATTCCTGCTCTCCCAAACTTTTCCTTTTCAAATTGCCAAAATTTCTCAACCATTAATTCACAAGACTAGAAGGCTATACTGGTTTTCTTCTTTAAACGAAAGCAAAGCTACTCCCCCAAAAAGTGAACTGACGAGATTGCATAAGAGCATGTTTTCATGTAGATAGAACTTCTCAACGTGAAAGCTTACTAAGGAATTCTTAATACTAAAAATCACACAGACAGTCCTCTTGTATTGCCATTTAGATCTATCATTCTGATTGATCACTGTGTGTTTCACTATTATTGAGCCTAATTTAACCCTATACACTTACACATCCATCTACTCCATCTATTGTACCTGACATTCTACAAATTACTTACTCATGCAAATGATGACCTAAGTCAACCTTTTATGCTATTCGTGTTTAATTATACAAATGATATTTGATAAATAAGATTATACATCCTTCCATATGTTTATTCTCTCCTTGATGAAAGTGAAATTTAATTTTCATGCAGATTTGTTGGAGGCTGTGCTTAGTAAGTGCTGAGTTTCATATAGTGTGCAGATTAATCTGGTTTTGGGAAGTTGACAAAAACAAAATCCGTTCACAGAGAAGAGCTGTTTTTAATTAGATGCAATTCTAGTGACCGGATCTTGGAATCGTAGAATTGAAAACCATGCGTGTTGATTGATAGAACAAAATGAATATAACATAGTGAGCATTTTGGCAAAAGCAGTATGAATAATAGAGAAGATGCTGACTTGTGTTCTTTTTGAGAGGGCATTTCCATATTAAGCAATAAATGAAATTTGATGTATGATCAATTGAATTAATGCCATTAGAAGAAGAAAAAACCTTCAGTAACTAAAGTCTTGTCTCATTTACTGAATAAGAGTAAAGAGAACATCAGAAATATACTGTTTGGTTGACTGACCAGAATATACCTGGTCTACATAGCGCTGTCATACCTCAAGGCAGCATTGATGATTGCCAACATTTCACACAGAGGTCAGTTCCATAGTTATCCTACATCCTCAACTGATGTTTCCTGCTGATGAAGGAAAACACCAATGGAGAAGTGGAAGGTTATGGCTCATGCAATAGTCTGGGCTGCTAGGAGAGTCTGTACCACTGCAATGTTTAGCCTTTCCATGCTACCTAGCCTAGCATAAAACTTATCTGTTGAAAGTTGAATGGACACTCAACTGTGCTGGAAAGACAGAAATATTGAGAGCACTGTAATAGCATTTAAAAGAAACCTTAATGAGAAAGAATGGTTCTTTTCAAATAACTGAATTCTTAAATATAGCTCAACCTGCTCCTGCATATGTGTACGTACGCACCTGGGCACTTCTTCAGCTGTTCAGATATGAAGTGTGTTTATTTGAAAAATAAAATCACCTAGCAGCCTAGTCATTCATGTGTGTGCTGCAACAGTGTAGAAAGTTAGGTTGCAGTAGGATGTTCAGTGAAGCAAGGGAATAATTTCATCTTGCAATACTGTCTGTCACTTGTAATTACCAGAGGTGCTACTAGGGTGAACCTGTGGCATGCAGATATTTACCTAAGTATGCCAAATGTTTTGGGGTTGGTTATGAGCTTGGGAATATTAAATTGGGAGGGTGCTCTAGTTTACTGGGTAGAAACACACTAATTTAAAGACTTTATTTAGAGATTATTTGGGGTAATTAATGGGTGTTATGAGAGAGAGTTGAATTTGATTTGGAGCAGGATTTCTTGTGAAATTAATTGAGGGTAAATGAATTCAAGAGAAGCTGACTTTGAGTGATCTAGGATGGGGCGAAGATTAACTGAATAATTTATTTGGGGTGATTTGGATAGGAAGTTTGCTGGCTGGCTATGTGAAGTTTAAATTCCTAATGTGTGTTCGTTTAATACACACACAAACTCATTAACAAGCATATGCAAATATATGCCCCTTTGTCTTTTAAGTTCCTAGCAATTTTCCTGCTAATTAGTGTGCCAGACTTGTATGTAGCTTTTTTAAAGATGTCCAAAATGCCTAGAAAGGTCTGTGAGATGTCTCCCTTGCTCTTGAATCTGTCCTGCCACCACAAGACCTTGCAATTGCCTGTATGTGCTGTGCAACAACATCTGCGTCCACCGTTGGCCTGTGGCTAGCAATGCTGGCTTGCCAGTGGGGGAGCTTAGACCTTTGCTGATGTATTACATTTGTTAGCTTCAAGGGATTTTGTATTGGAGTGGGTGTGGCAAGGTTCCGTTGACCAAGCCTGCTTTATCTTTGAGTAAAAATGGTCTAGAAGTTTTGCTGTTACCTTTTAAGTCCTTTATTGATGGACTTTTGTTTGTTTGTTTAATTTGGTTTACTAGTTGATTTGATTTGGTGTGTGGGTGTGTTGGTGGTCCATTGTATGAATTCAGCACTTTTATTCAACTTGTTTAGTTTAAACAGCTTTTATAAATTTTGTCATTTTTACCTTCTGTTACATTGTACAGTGGTACTTCGGGTTACATACGCTTCAGGTTACATACGCTTCAGGTTACAGACTCTGCTAACCCAGAAAGATTACCTCAAGTTAAGAACTTTGCTTCAGGATGAGAACAAGAAATTGCACAGCGGCGGCGGGAGGCCGCATTAGCTAAAGTGGTGCTTCAGGTTAAGAACAGTTTCAGGTTAAGAACAGACCTCCGGAACGAATTAAGTACATAACCAGAGGTACCACTGTACTTTTATGAGGTTTTGTTCCTTATTAGCCACCACGAATGCTATTTGTAGAAAGGCGGCACACATACTTTTAAAAATAGTAAAATGAATAAATATACCATTATGTGGTGCAAATGAAAATAAGCCTCGTACTCCTCCCTACAGACTACTTAAGGCTGCTTGAAATCTCACAGCTCAAATGTTATTTCTATTTTTAAGGTTTGGTCGGTCAATTCTGCAGGCCGGACTGCTAGCAGCTGGACCCAATGTAAGACAGGCCCAGCCCCTCCTCAAGGACTTCATGCACCTCTGTTTGATACAGTGGCATCTACTTCAGCTGTGGTGAAAATCAGTCCTCCACTTAAGCCAAATGGAATAGTCAGTCTCTACAGGCTGTTCTCAAACAACACAAAGGGAAAGGATATGGTGGTGAGTTTTCATCAGACAAATTCTTCTTTTGAGCTGATATGAATATTTGCTGTTTGATTTTTAGGAATCTCCACTGATGTAAAAAAAAAAAAAAAGCAGCAGCACTATGCTTGATTTCATTCCTTTACTCTGCAAATAGGAAAAGGACCACATTTCTAGTGTGGTTTGCTGTGCAATGTTCTGTCCTTTTTTCAGGGCCAGATTTAGGTTTGATGAGGCCCTAAGCTACTGAAGGTAATGGAGCCCTTTATATGTCTAGCTGTCCTTTGTCAACAACAAATTGTCACTGTTTTTTTTGTGTTGAATATATGCTATATGGTAATTTATGTACCTACACAACACTGTTGCTGTATGTAGGTTTTATTTTATTTGTTTTTCATCTTATATTTTGGAAATGTACAGCCAGTTTTTTTTCCTTTTTAATTTTTTTGGGGGGGCCTCAAGAAAGTGGGGCCCTAAACTATAGCTTGTTTAGCTTATACGTAAATCCGGCACTGCCTTTTTCTTATCAGCTGTCAGAAGGAACAGCGACTCAACAAACCATCCACGGCTTGAGGCCTTTTACCACTTATTCTGTTGGGGTCGAAGCCTGTACCTGTTTCAGCTGCTGCAGCAAAGGACCCGTGGCACATGTCACCACACAGCCAGCTCCACCCTCACAGCAGCCTCCTCCCTTCATTCACAGCATCACCTCAAGGAATGCATCTTTGCAGTGGGATACACCTCGGGAACCCAACGGCATTGTAAGAAGGTAACTGCTAGGATATACTTGGTATTGGAACTAACATCTATGCTGGCTGGGCTGACTCTTCAGTTGATTCTCAAATGTCTGTCTTCCATTTTCTAGTTACAGATAGGTAGCCGTGTTGGTCTGCCATAGTCAAAACAAAATTTTTTTTTTCCTTCCAGTAGCACCTTAAAGACCAACTAAGTTAGTTCTTGGTATGAGCTTTCGTGTGCATGCACACGAAAGCTCATACCAAGAACTAACTTAGTTGGTCTTTAAGGTGCTACTGGAAGGAAAAAAAATTTTTTGTTTCCATTTTCTAGTCAACTTTAACAGCATTCACACCTGACACCAATAATAGGAAAGAGGCTAAAGGGTTTTTATTTTTTGTAAGTGACGTGAAGGAAATGACTCGGGATTTCAAAGACTGCCTAAGGAACACGATGCCCATTAATGTTAAAGAGCCTTATAAAATGGAATCTCCTTGTAGGAGATGTTGGAACTCAGTTTTACTCAGAGTAAACCCATTTGGATTAATGAACATGACTAAGTTTGGTCCATTAATTTCAGAGGGTGTACTCTGAATGACACTTAGTTGAGTGTACGCATTGCCCTCAAAACAAACTGGAATCCTAGCAATCAGTGTTTGGTGGGAAGAAGAACAGACTGAATCTGGTTGCTCCATCCAAACAGCTGGTTGGTGAGATTCCAAATGTTTATATGCAGCCATGGTTGCTAGACTTGGCTGGAGACTATGTGCCACACCCTTTCACCAACATGGGGAAGGCGTTATTGGTTTGATTTGTTCTTGTTTTTATTATGTATTTTGTGTTTTTTATCTTATATTTCTGTGTTGTGAACTGCCCTGAGAGCTATGGATGAAGGGTAATATACAATTTTAACAACAAGGGATATACAGGCAATGACCTGCTACCATTCGCATATAGCCAAATTAGAGGCTTATAGTTTAGTAAACCCTCACCATCACGGTGATTACAGCATATGAACTAGCAAATACAAAAAAAATCAGTGTCTTGTTGATGCCACCAAACTTAATTTTCCTTAGACAAATCAAGAATGAATATCAGTGCCTAAGAAAACTAGGCAAATTAATTATCTGTTCCTTTGGAACTGACAGTCTTGGAAAAATCCCAGGCATATAGATACTAGCTGTCTACAAATCAACATAGACCTTTTCTTCTTCTTGCCCTTGCCCTACCCCTACCCCGCTGCACTGTTTACCATCTAGCCTCCCCGTTACCATCTAGTTTGGAAAACTCAAAACCCAACACACTATTTTGTGACATGGATTTTAGAAATTTGTTGTTGGTGTGCCAGAATTTGTAACATTTTCCCAGACTTATAATGTATTAGGGTCTAAGCATTTGTAAATAGGATGCTGGAAAGACCCCCTAGACATGCAGGTCTAGTTACCTAAAAAGTTATCACTTCAGTACAATATCACTGGCATACAGTTGAGTTTTCAATAATCATTGTTTGGTTGGTTGTAAGATACTCTGGCCAAGATAAAATGACTAGAAAATTCAATACATCATCATCAATGAATGTAGAATATTGTTAAAATATTGAATGTGATGTGCAGAGTTCTGCAGCAATTGCAACTTAATTAAGTTGAGAGCAGGTCCTTGTGTTTGACCAGCATCAAGACACATAAGCAGGAAAGGTAAGCTTGTCCTGCTAATTGTGGCTCATCAGTGCTTCCGTCTTTTCCTCCAGGTATGAACTCCACATGCACACATCCTGCCCTTCCTATTTGCAGCCAAGAGAAGCAGCTTGCAAACTTGGCCCTATTGAAGTGAAATACGCGGGAGATGGCCAACGCTCCAATGTGAGTGATCTACAGCCTTATACAACCTACAACCTGAGGGTGGTGTCTTACAATTCAGTAGGAAGCACTGCTTCAGAATGGATCAGCTTCACTACCAAAAAAGAAGGTGAGTTAATACAGGAGAGTATAAGAAACGTGTTCTGCCACTTTATATGCTTAGAGCATGAATGGGAACGTGTGACCCTCCTGATGTTAGTGAACCACAACTCACATTATCCTTGGCCATTGATCACTGCGGCAGGCACTGGTATATTTAGTTTTGCTGTATCTTGTTTCTTATTGTTTTTAATCATCTCTATGGTTGCAACATACCATTTGGGGTTCATGCCATGTTGTGTAAGCATTCTATTGTCTTAGCATCTTTACAATGGTGGAGACGGCAAAAGAGTGTGATACATGGGGGGGGGGCAGTGAGGAGCAATCCATATGTTTCATTTCAAAGAGCAAGTGATAAGAGCTGGGAGGAGCCATTTACCAAAGCAATGTCCCTCCACCAACTTCACACTAGAGGCTTACATTAATCAACCATTGGTAAGCAAAATAATGGCAGCCCAAATAATGCTATTATAGCTATATTGGTTGGCTTGCCTTTGAAGACCTTTATTTGGTGAAGACTGCCTTTTTTCTTTTCTTTTCTTTTTTGGCTGGACATTTATTTCACCACATTCCTTATTAACTCAGTGTTAAAGTTACTGAAAATTAGTGATCTGAAAAGCAGACTTCTCTGCAGCTTTACAACAATGGGTTTGCAATGAAAGGTTGGCCTCCTAGGAGCCATCATTACAGGTCACACTGATTATATAGTCTAGTTAGTTAATTGCTGTATTAATTTATTCAGCTTGTTAACTCCACCAGCTCCTCAGGTCTCTTGTATGTGCACCCTGGGTTCTTTGTTTCTCTTTCCTCGGTAGGTTCTGAAACACATAATTTAAAAGAAGGAGTCACTGACTTGTAGGCTTTCTTCTTTTCTTTAGCGCAGAGCCAGAATCATGACAAATGAACATGCCCACCTTGTGTCCATAAAGTTACTTTCATCTAACACAGTATTTCAAGAAGAGTGTTTGATTATATACTTATGCATGATGCTATTGATTAATTATCTGGAGCAGTGAAATAGATGGCTATTTGCAATACTCTCTAACTATTTTTGAAAGTAATTTTTTGAGAGGAAAAATCAAAAGAATAAAAATGAATGGATGCCAAAAGACATAATTTATTCTTGAATGAATATAGTTTGGAGGGGGGAGTTAACTCCATTGACTGTTTTAGATTAAATTACCTTAAATATTAATTCAATATGAAAAATGGCTTCCTTGTGTATTTAATAATATTAAAGATAATTATCAGCTCTAGACGTATTCAATGTTCCTGGCATATTTATGGGAATGCTCACAATTCCAGCAATTGCAATTTGCAAATTTTCAAGTTGTGATGAGTTAGTACTGTCCAAGTGGGCGGTTCTGATCCTTTCACACATTCTGCATAACATTATTTTAGTTGTTTGTTTGTTTGTTGTTTGTTTATTATGACACATGGCAGTTTACCACATAATAGGTAACATAATTATTGCACAGCACAAAAACTGAAAAGTAATTATTTCTGTACAACTAATTAAAAAAGCAGCAGCATCAAACCACTCATAAATTACTTCAGGCAGCATTCCCTTCATCCTGCCTGCTGAGGCAGGTATGTCTTCACCTGTTTCCTAAAGGAAAACAATGATGTGACTAGATGCATCTCAGTGGGGAGAGTGTTTCCCAGACCACCCAAAGATTTGGATTGTCCAAACAGCAGTGCATTTTTTGCAAACACTATTTAAGAGTATGTGTTCTCTCTGAAATATTTTATGTGTGAAATAGTTCATGATCAATCTTGCTTTATACCTAGAACTTAAGTTTAAGTTTTATGGAAGTTTATTATGTTATTGTGTCTGTATTAGGTGCTATGCCTCTTCTCGTTTTGCTCACCAACCCCCTCACCAAAGCCAACCTTACCCTTACTCCCCAAGTTTAATCCTCTCCCTGCAGAGCTTGCAAAAACCACCCCTCTCTTCTTCCCTCCCTTCTTCTCTTACTTAGACTTTGTCAAACCTCTACAACTTGCCTGGGTTGCTCGCTCGCTTGCTTGCTTTCTCACCTAGGCAAGCCACCCCCTTCCCCATTCCCTCTCCTTGCCAAAGTCACCTCCCCTCTCCCCTACACCATGCCAAAGCCACCTCCTTCCCCCCACAATCCAGTGCTCCTGCCGCCACGCTGAGCTCCCCACACTTGTCCTTTTCCTTTTGGTAAGCAGCAATGACTCACAGTTTTGGGAAGCCCCACCCATGTCACCTTACCAGCCATTGCTGCATAGCTCACAAAAAAATTCTGTTAAAAAATCTCTGCTTGTATACTTGTTTGATGGGTCATGTTGACTTCCCACCTGGGTCACCTACTGGCCTGGCCACCCTTCTCCATCTCCCTCCTCCTCAGCTTTCAACACTGCTAAGGTGGTCCATCAGCTCTGAGAACCCAGCTTGCCTTCACGCTGTATTTTGCAGTGCTACCTGTCAGCAGCCACACAAAACGCAGTTTGATGACATCCTTACAATTTTATTGTATGTATAGATATGGGGGAAGCCCCATTCTGGCTGAAATGCATGTGACACCAACTTGTGGCACCAACAAGTGCAGTACTCTTCAGCAACATTCTTCCTTCATAACTGTACAGAAAATATGTGTGTCCCCATGTACCTATGGGAGCAGCCATCTCCCTCCCCCCCCCCCCCCGTGTTCCTGATACAGTCAAACCTCGGTTCTCGAACAGCTCCGTTTTCGAACATTTTGGCTCCTGAACGCCGAAAACCCGGAAGTAAATACTCCAGTTTTTGAACGTTTTTCAGAACCCGAACGTCCAAGGTGGCTTCTGCTTAAATGCAAGAAGCTCTTGCAACCAATCGGAAGCCACGCCTTGGTTGTCAAACGTTTCAGAAGTCGAATGGTTTTCCGGAACAGATTATGTTTGACAACCGAGGTTTGACTGTAACCTTACAGGGGCCTGGGTACATGGGAATAGTCATCCTTTTCTTTCTACAATAGGTAACATCACTGGATCTGGGAGAAAGCCAAGGTCAAACAGGCAAGAAGTAGGCAAGGATGTGAGAGTCAGGGTTGAGCAAAGTAAAGGAAACAAGTGTTGAAAAGCAGATTCAAGGAAGTTCAGGACCTGCTCTTTGGCAGGTTCAAACCAGGAAGCTCTAACTGGAGCTGTCAGTCATCTTCCTATCAGTCTCCTTATGGGAGCTCCTGGGAAGGTGGATCCAAAGACAACAGAGCAGCTTGTGACTTCAGGTGAGCTTGTTGAATTGCATTAAAAATGATTATTCCTGGCACTAACAAGTGGTCCTCTAAGGATTATTACTGAATAAATGTATGTGAAAAGTCCTGAACATTACTACGCATTAGTATCCTCCAACTGCAGCTGCCCACAGGCTCATATCGTGTCTTCCTTCTCCATAGCAGAGTGTGAAAATGGCTCTAGATCTTATACAGATGTGTTCAATCTCTAAAAACTAAAGAGGCATTTATAAAAAAAATACTCTTTTTTTCCTGTCTGTTTTCTTCTGCCAGTACCTCAGTACGAATCTCCATTTACAGTTGTCAGCAATTTATCCACTCTCTACCTTGACTGGAGTCACACCTTCTCACTGAATGGGCCGCTGAAGGAATATGTGCTAATGGAGGGAGGGCAACGCATCTACAGCGGCTTTGACACCACTCTGTATCTGCCAAGGACATCCGACAAAAGTCAGTTTGAGTTTCACAATTCTGTTTCTGGCTAATGCGTCACATATATATCTAGTTTTATGAGGTACCTTTATACAATTTGCACTCCACCTTTTGGATCAACTGAACCTCAAGGCAGAACCTATAGAGTGATTTCCAAGTGATACTCAGAGTAGACCTACTGGAAATCAGTGGTCTCAAATTAAGAACATAAGAAGAACCTGCTGGATTGGGCCAGTGGCCCATCTACTCTGCATCCTGTTCTCCCAAGGCCACTCTCCCCTCCTGCGGTATCAAGCAACTTGTATTCAGAAGCATCACTGCCTCTGAGGGAGGAGGTGGAGCATAGCTATCATGGCTGGTATCCATTGATAGGATGTATCCTCCATGGAATAACTTGCATGAGTGTTGTTGGAGTACATGCAAAGAGACAGTTGACATTTGTAGCTATCTTAGATTGGGGATGGAGGGTATCTATCAGCATGTGCAGACCAAAGCAAAGCAAAGTGAGGCCTCCTCTCCTTGAGCACTGGAGTACTGCTAGCAATAAAACCCCCTGGGCCTATCATTAAGTGAAGGAAAAATGGAGATGCAGCTGCTTCACTATGCATTAAATGCAACATGTACCTTGACCCTGAATTAACATTACTTAGCTAACAGGCTGGTGAGGTGTGAGGGGTACTTAAGACTTCCGTTGTCAGATGAAAGGGAAAAATACACTCACACCCCAACAGACTGCTGGGAAATGTGGTTTTCGGGCCTTAGAAATATGGAATCTGTTTGGCAGATTCCTTCATGTGTATAGAGCTGTTCCCTGAATTGAAGCCAAGTAGAGTTTTATGCGGGTGGCGCTATGGTATAAACCAAACCTAGGGCTTGCCAATCAGAAGGTTGGCGGTTCGAATCCCCACGACGGGGTGAGCTCCCATTGCTTGGTCCCTGCTCCTGCCAACCTAGCAGTTCTAAAGCATGTCAAAGTGCAAGTAGATAAATAGGTACTGCTCCAGCAGGAAGGTAAATGGCGTTTCCTTGTGCTGCTCTGTTTCGCCAGAAGCGGCTTAGTCATGCTGGCCACATGACCCGGAAGCTGTACGCCGGCTCCCTCGGCCAGTAAAGCGACATGAGCTAGTGAGGCGTGAGGGGGACTTAAGAGTCGTCCGTGACTGGACCTAATGGTCAGGAGTTCATTTACCTTTACCTTTAGAGTTTTATGCAAGTATCAGAACATACAATGGGCTCTAGATCAGCTACCTCCTTTATTGCCTATTAAACCCTTTGTTATGCTTCTAGGGCAACGTAAGAGTATTTCTTTTGGTCCCTTCTCACTTTATGTTCTGCAGACACAGAAAGTCACACCCAAGTCTGAATATTTGCAATATCCTTAGTGGGAAGGCATTAACCATACCACATGCAGTAGTAGTTAAAATACTTAATAGAGAGACGATAAAAGGAGTTTTCCATCTTCAGGAGATGCTGTTTTCATAAAATTTAGAACTTATATGCTAATGATTACATTGCAGAGGACAGTCCTATGTTTGAAGGGCTGTTATTCCTCTCTTTCTGAAGGCCCTACACCCAGCAGGGGAAGAATGACTGGATGCCCTGGATGGCAGGGCCAGCCCATCCTTGAGGCAAGATGAGGCAACTCCCTCTGGTGGCAGGATCCACAGAGGAAGCACATCCCAATGTAGAACTTTATTCCCCATTCCTTCCTAGATTTTTACTCACCCCTTCTTCCCTGGTGGGGAGGGAGGAGCCATTTTGTGCTGAAATGTCTTGGGCTGGCCACCTTGACTGTAGGGGAGGGACTCATGAACCTCCAATTGGTGCACTGCACTATGAGCATAGCAGGCAGGCAGGCAGGGGGAAAGGAGGTTTCTGTCAATCAGTGCTGGTGACAGGCCATGCCTCAGGTTTAAAGCAGACATTTTTAGAAAATTAAATAAGCAGAACAATAAAATGACAGTATAAGAAGTTTATACAGTGTGCATGTTTTAATCATACAGTGTTGTTCAGCCTATTCATTTCAGGTGTCTTGTACCACTGACCAAGGAAGTGCGGTAACACCGGTGATCAAATACAACACTGCTACAGGAATCGGTAAATTCACAAAGGCTCCTCCTTGCCATTGCGTGCGGATTTGCTGTCAAATATTACTGGTGCACATGGGCTCTGTGTGTCTCTCAAATAATGAAGTGATTCAGATCATGATTCTGTGTACCTGGGTAGGATCACACCATTAACAAGGCATTTCAAGGTGGGTTAGACGGACCCCTTAAACTTCCAAATGGCTTTACAGCCTTGGTTTATCCAAAAGGACAAATTTTCCACCTCCCCTCTTATTTTCTGAGAAACAAAGCCAAACTGACTGGAGAAATGGCCAGAGCTTGATAGGGAGAGAGACAGAGGACTCTTTCATTTTGCTGGACACAGTGAGTTGTTTTCCAAGGCCACTCCAAAATCACAGTGATTTGGGGGAAGGGAGGTTTAGGCAAATGATCAGTGTTGTTCTTCATGTGGGTTTTAGTTATGTTTTAGTTATGAGAGCAGGGCATTAGTGGTGGAGTTAGAACACTGGAGTGGCTTGCTTCTTTCCCAATTATTATTATTTTTTGCCTAACAAACAATTAAAACTCACAGCTTATTTTTTCTTCAGGGAGGGTATTACCAGGGAGAAAAAGAAACTGCAACTTCTCCCATTAAAAAGCAAACAAACAAACATAAAATTGCATGGCAGGATAGCTCCTATACCCATTTGTCGGAGTGTTAGAAGCACCTCCTTCATGTCTCCAGTTTTTGAACTGATTGCCCACAAAAGAAACTAGGGGATGGAATATGATTTCTATTTTTAGACCACTACAAGGTAATGTCTGCTCCTGAAAAGTCACCTTTTAAGAGTGGCAGGACCTATGCTCAGGAATTCCCTGCCTCTGCTGAAAATTTTCCGTTGCAGCAAGCCCCTGTTTTACTTTTGTTTAAAATATTTTGTTAACCTTACCTTGTTTTTTAATGATGGTTTGATGCATATTTGTTTTTGATTGTGCTGTTTATTTTAGACATGCTTTATCTAAAATTGACTCTATAGACCTCTTGCGTAACTTTTTTTTCAGCAAGTGGTTTATAATTATTATTTTTTCAAAAAGAAAGAAAGAATGTGCACCCTTTGCTAGAGAGACCAGTGACCCCTTTGAGACTCTTTCTTCTATCCTGTTTAAAACTTATTCCTTAAAAAAAGTATTTCCCACCAGACTTCCCTCTTTTAAATCCCCTTCAAGGATTAAATGGACACAGTTGTGGTGTTTTTGGCTTGAGTGCAAGAAAGCTTTTTGCAACATATATTCATGTGAACACATACACACACTACCTCCTGATAATTGTTTCAGCTGTTCAAGGTTACGTCGATGAATCAGCCTTCGCTTTTACACACACACACACACACACACACACACACACACACACACCCTTCTCTTCCCTGGTAGGTGCCAATGCAGAGGTGATTTCTAACCCAAGCAGCAATGCCAGGGCTTAAAACACAGTCTCCAGAGTGCACTAAGCTTTATGATCCAACCCACTGGCATACTGAGCCACTGCAGCCCCTTGCAAATGAGCAGAGTGTGACAAACAGCCCCCAGCATCTTTCCAACACCTTATAAAATCAAATCAGGGGCGAAGCTAGATCACACTACATTTTCTCTCTAAAATAATGCGTGCCCACCCTCTTCCTTCCCCAGATATCGCAGGCCCTGCGTTAACAACCCCGGGAGATAAGCACGAAGCAGAGGCAAAGCAGGCAACCTTCTACACAGAGCTGTGGTTTGTGGTCCTAATGGCCATCCTTGGCTTGATCCTTTTAGCAGTTCTGCTGTCCCTGATCCTGCAGAGGAAAATAAGCAAGCAGCCGTATGCACGGGAAAGGCCTCCTTTAGTCCCGCTTCAAAAGAGGATGTCGCCGATGAGTGTCTATTCACAAGGAGAGACGCACATGGTACGCTGCTTGGACTGTGAATTGTTTTGCAGGCATGCTCCCCACATGTGCATGCATGCACGCATTAATGCACGCATGCAGACACCTGCCCACGCATGCACATACAGATGGAGAAGCTTTTTGTCCGAAGGGAAAACTGCAGCTTCTGCCCTGGCAGTGACTAGTTCACATTAAGCAATTCTCTCGCAATTTCTCCCTCCACCTAGAGAACGTATGCCTTGGGGCAGCCATACAAATGTGAACTAATATAAATAAAGTAATTTGGGGAAATCATAGAACTGTGGGGTTGGAAGGGACTACGAGGGTCATGTAGTCCAGCCCCCTGCAATGCAGGAACCTTGCCCAACCTGGGGTTCAAACCCACAATCCTGAGATTAAGAGTCTCATACTCTACCAACTGAGCTACCTGGAGAGGCCAGCGGTGTCATCTAAGGTAGCTTCCTATGCTCCAACAGTTAAAGCAAATTCACTAAGCACATACTTAAGGTTTGCTGCTTGATATGGGGCAGAGGACAAAAGCAGGAGGTCTTTGTGGTATTCTCTCCCCTCTTCCCATAATGTTTCGCCATGTGTCCTCATGTCACGTGTTTCGCAACCAGCAGCACAAACTGTTGGAGAAATGCGCTGCCCAAGGAAGGGTGCCTAAATGTTTGGCGCGTGACATGGGGCTGTCATGTTTGGCTGCAGTTCTACACTGAAACCAAGGGAGTTTTAAAATACTTAGCTTTGGCCAGGTGACACCTAAGTAGAGGATAACTCTGCCTACCGCTCAGGATGTGAAACTTGGCAAAGGTACAGTATTTGAAGAGAGAAGCAGCCACTTTTATCTGTGCCTTGTGCCTTTCTAAAGGGAATCGTTGCAGAATTATATTGCTAGCCATTTCCCCCTCTCCCACATGTGCTGTGTTCCCCCGCCCCCTTCAGACTGCACAGCATGCTTAAATGTTTCTGTCATTTTCGCAGCTCAAGCCTTTGTTAAAAGCCTCTTAAAAGAGCGCAGCAAGTCAACAATTTTAATTTTTATGTGGCCCCTTAAGGACCTGTCAGTGCTGTGGCTACTCCTCAAGCATTACCGAGTTAGGGGGCCAAGCGGGGGCCTTAAAGGAAAATGTTTGTGTTTCAACAATGACCCTCAGGAGCTGGGGGATGCTGCTCTCAGCAACATTTCTATGGTGACTCTGGGTGGATTGTAAAGGCTAAATTAGGGCCTGTTTAATCAATTTTAGTTGAGTTTCTGAACTAGTAAAATGAGATTTGAAAATAGGCTGGTTTGCCTTTTATAGGAATAGTCAGTTGTAGCTGAAAGAAAGGCTCAAGAGCACCAGTAAAAAAAACAAACAACAACAACAACTGAGGATGCAGTTTGATTATAATAAGCCAAAATGTGTGAAAAGTAGGTATTACAATAGGGAGAGAAAAACCTGAGTGCTGTAAATGCTTAATTCAGGCACCCCCTTGTCACAAGGCTGTAAAAAGTTCAATGAAATGGCTTAATAAGCTATTCTCCCCTATTCTTTGTTCTGCCTTCTAGTCTAGATAGGCCTTTAGGAACATTTGAAGCGGTGTTCTTCCAAGTCAGACCACTGGTCGAGCTAACTTTGTGTTGACTAGCAGTAGCTGCCCAGGGTTTCTGACCTGGATGTTTCCCTGCCCCAATTATAGATGCTGGGGATTGAACCTAAGGCTTTCTGCATGCAAAGGATGTGCTCTACCACTGTGTGGTCTCCTCCTCAAAATACCCAGGATCCTTCCCTTCCTTTGGTCCCACTTAACTTTGTTAAGGGCAAAGGAATCTGCCTTATATTGAGTAAGACCATGGATGCATCTAGCACAGTGCTGCCTGCAGCAGAAGTAGCCAATGTGATGTCCTTTCGATGATATTGGACTACAACTCCCATCATCCCTAGTCACTTGCCAGACAGTGTGTGGCTAATGGGAACTGGAGTCCAGCAGCATCTGTCGGGTACCATTTTGGGTCCACTTTTTCTGGCTGTCCAGGGTTTCAGACATGACTTTTTCAATGCCACAAGCGGAGATGCCGGGGATTGAACCTGGGACCTTTTGCACACAAAGGCTTTGTGCTACCTTCAAGCTACAACGTTAGCTGCTGGCATTACCAACACTTTGCTATGTTCTCAGTCCCAAACGGGGGGATCTAGGAACCCCCAGTCCACTCGCAGCTCAAATCCAGCTACTGAAAATGAGCTAGGCCTGGGTGGGAGGGGGTCTTCTGGGCCAGTGGTGGAGCTTCATGCTCTGGCAGTGGTGGGTGGAGAGCAGGCGGGGGCGGGGCTGGCCTGTGTCTCCCCCCCCCTTCCTCTGCCAGTGCTCTGGGCTATCCCTGCTCACAAGCATCAAGCATGCTGGCAATGCCTCCTGCTGCCCATACATTGAGAAAGGGCCTTATTGGTGGACTGGCATACACATGTATCCCTCCTACACACAAGGGAGGCACCTGGGGCAGTCAGATGGCTATCAGTGTATATGTGAGGTCTCTCCTCACACTCACCAAACATGTGGCCAGTGGGTGAATCATCAGGAAGGGGGCAGAAAGAATGGAGAGAGACCCATTTTAAAACAATGAACTTGAAATTGTTATAGTATATAAGTTTATTGCTATTGTGTTCTATATATTACCATTATGGGGTATTTTGTTTACAGTATTTGATAAATTTAATTAATATAGTATAAATTAAAGCAAGCTTGCCCATCGAGATTTGCCAGCTACCTCTGACCTCAAAGGGAAACTAAAAGCATAGACAGGACAACTTTGTTTCTGTTCTGAGTTTGTCAACAGCTGAGAGAGGTTTACATGTAAAAAAGCCGCATTTCCATTCCCTCTCTTTTCTAGTTTTCCTTCCCCTTCGCCTTTGGAAGGTTAACTGTCTGAACTGCTGCTCTTTCCCCCATCTCCTCTGTTTTAACTCCTTGTCTTCTCTGCTGCCTTGCCTCTCCTCTTTTATTTCCTGCACCTATGATGTTTCAAAAAAAATAATGCAGAAACCCTCTTTCACTGATAATCCCTGCCATCAGCCTCCTCTTGCTACTTCTTTACAAGTCCCTGTCATCTCGTCTTCACAAGTATCACAGAGCTCAGATAAGGTAAGCCTTTGCGATGCATATGTCTGCATAAACATGGAGAAAGATATATTTCTAAACCGCTAGGCAATGTCTTCTTCCTCCATTCCCCACCCCCAACACTGTATTAGATTGAGGGAGTCGCTCTGTTTTATTATCGCTTTCAAGGTCACCCAGCATAAGGTGCAGATAATTGTAAGTGCAGTTTTTTACACCTAACTCAATTACTGGCTTGAATCTGGAACACTCAGCCACTGCAGTCCCATACAAATGCTAGCGAAACTTGCCTCCGAGAGCAACAAATTGGCTTTCAGTTGCCATAAGCCTTCACTGCAAATACCTTCCCATTTTTCTGACTCGGTATAATGGGGCAATTCCTCAGCTGCTACAGATCAACATCGCTTTGCTTGATGGCACCGGAGTTTCACGGGCTTCCTCCTTGCTGGCTCTGTGGCCCGCGCGGTGCAGACATTCATTGCAAGCTAACCTTCCCGTGGAGCATTTGTCACAGCACCCAGGTCATTTAGAAATGCCATTAATACATTTCTTCCCTTTTTAATCTCAGTTTGAGACGGTTGCCGATACGTCTGAGTCCTCAAGCAGCGTCACTCTCAAAAGCTACACAATGCACGCTGAGGTAGTGATTAGTGCGGCCTAGGCGACCAAGCACTTGCAATTTTCTTGAGTGTTGGCATGAAAGTCTTTTTGCATGACACTTACTTTATAGCGGAAAAGGGGGGTGGGGTGCTGAGCATGCTCTTGTATTGTGTTTCATTGTCCAGGTAATGGAGCAGGTGTGGAACTGGGGTACATAGGCTCAGGCAGAACTAATGGGTTTCTTTAAGAAAATTGAAATTGGGCTGATGCAACAGGGTTGTTGTTTTTTGGAACATAAGAGAGTTGATTTCCATTAAATCACAAACTTGGGATAAGCCACACTTGGGAACCCAGGGGGGGCTGAAAAGCTGAGTATTTACAGCTAACACAAACAGTCTCAATCCATAACCATAATATCCATATTAAGAGCGTAAGAGCCTGCTGGGTCTGGACAATGGCCCATCTAGTCCAGCACCCTGTCTCATGGATGGCCAACTAAATGCCTATAAGAAGCCTGTAAACAGGACCCAAGCCCAAGAGCGCTATCCCCTTCTGTGGTTTCCAGTAGCTCCTTCGATCTCTTGGGCATGAATGTGAGCAAGTGATTAGTGTGTTAAGAGTCAAACCCAGAAGAGCTGCATTTTCATTCAGTAAATCCTTATTTAATCCCATCTTCTAGAAGAGCAAGCCATGCTCAGGCTTGCAGGCATGTTTCGAACCTTTCCATTGTCTGAGAGCCTGTCCATTTCTCCCTTTAGAGTGCAATTGGAACCGTTTGGTGTTTTATGTGATAAACTATGTGGCATTGCTTCCTCATCTCTTGGGTTTGCTGTGATTGCAGTGCCTGCTTGTGTCTGTGGGCTTTTTTTTACGGGGCAGGTCACTGGGAGAGCTATGTGACCAAACTATGAAAGCAGAAAATGTACAAAGCTAGGCATAACCCATATTAGCAGAATCTTTAGAGACCCTACTGATCTACAAGCTTAAACCCCCCAGCAGTCATTCATTAGTGAACCAATGGCCCTGCTCACCTTGCAGGCACTGCTCAGCAAAAGGCTGTTGTTGGAGTGAAATGGGAATTGTGCCGATGACATGCATGTATTGCATGCTTAGTAGGAGATCACCTTGTGAAACTGCATTGCAGAAGGCTATGGTTTCCACAGGGAACAATAGCTGAAGAGAGTGCTAATGATCCTTGCCATGTGTGTTTAATGGTGTTCTGTTATTGGTCATAAACTCTGCTGTGAAGATGGGCTCCTGCAGCATTGTGACATTAACTCTCATCTGGTCATCAGCTAAGGACAGCTGATGGAAACCAGGGGATCATTTTGTAGTGGAAGCCACAGTATGGTGATACATGGTTTGGTAAAAGCTCTTCCTAAGACAACATTTTATTGATTTTGTCTCCTCCTTCCATGCTTCTAGGGATTAGCAGATACCAAAATTCCAGCACCAGTGTCTCCTTTGAGTATGCATAGCAATCAAAGTACTTCCGGCTTTCCAGTACCAAGCCAAAGCCAGATGCAGCGTACTTATTCCCAAGGTTCTCTACATCGGAGTGTCAGTCAGCTTATTGATGTCTACGACAAAAAATCCTTAATAGAAGATACCGTTTGGGATACCATTATTCATGGCCATGACAGTGGTTTGGTAAGTTCTTTTCAAGGGAAGACCGATAAGCTTTGGGGGCCAGTGGCAACTGTAGCATAAAAGCCAGCGGAAAGAGAATGCTAGGAAACCCTCTTTCCCCCCCTACAGATATTAGTAGAGTCATGAATCCCTGCATTCCACCACTTCTGGCTAATAACCCTTTGCTTCCCAGGTTTTCTGTTCCTCTAGCTCCTTTGATACTAATTTATATAGGGCACAGGGAAAGCCCAATTACCTTAAGATGTACTTACCCACATGCACTGGTCTATTAATATGCCAGCAATTGATGGCCCAGTGTTACAAATGAATGGACCAACTTACATGGCAAGTGTATTTTAATACAGTTGGGCATGCATGGAAAGCTTACAAAGACAACTTACCATATGGGAGGAAAACAATATAAGCAAGTTCATTCATTTTTTCTAGATTTTGAGTCACATCCTATTAAGAGAGTTAAATTATCTAGTTAATTGTTGAAAAGTCAGTGTTCCTGAATTAATATTAGAAAGGTGTTGGGAGGCGAAGAGTTTCCGCCATTATGTTCTTTGAACATAAGCCTCTTCAACAACAGCAAAAGTAAATTTATTTATTTGCTTGTTTATAGTATGTGGATGATGAAGATCTTGTGAGCGCTATAAAAGGCTTCAGTACTGTCACAAAAGAACATACAACATTTACGGACACACCTTTGTGAGTAGTTTTGCTACTGGTATGATGGCATAAGAAGAATATGGAAGGTGTTTTTTCTTCAAGCCATTCTGAACACACTTGCCTTGTTTAGTCATTGAGATGTAATGTGCCTACCAATATGAATTATATTGATTTTTAATTTTTTTAAACAGCGTCAGTATTACCATATAATACTTGTGATAATGCATTGCTAAGAAGGGTAAGCTTTCACCCTACAATGAAGCTTTTATGGAGTAAATTTTATTTATATAGTAAAGTATGTATTATAAAGTTTGAAAAATGTGCACAACTGAGCCAGAAACCTTTATAAACATTTTAAGCTCCACTTACAAAAGTATGAAGGGAAACCATGGTTGGATGAAATGGTCCATTTGTCCAAAATGAGCCACTGCTTATTTATGCTACAACATATATAAAAGTTTGCTTTGATCGTTTCAGTCAAAATGTCATAGTTTCAAAAAGAAACCAGTAAAAAGTAAATTGCGGTTGTTTCATCCCAAACATGAGGGTTTGGGATTGTGTGAATCCAAGTCACCCCCGACTTGTTCTGATACAAGCATTTTCTTCACCCTACCACTTTTGGCACACCAACAGGATAGGTCTTGACCTCCCTTGTCTGCATCACCCATTAGCACCATAGTTCTCCTAGACCACTTCGGTTTGGTCCTGGGATGTTCCAAAGTACATGGTCAGGGAAGTAGAGAGTTTGATATTTATACAGGTGTATGTTCTTTCTTAAAAAAATGATTACTGAAATGACAGTTTAGTTTGACTCACTTGTACAGTGGAATCTTGGCTCACTAAGAATCCTATTACATACCATGCCGAGTTCTTGCATCTCCCTTAAAATATATAAATTTTCCACTACTGTCCTAGCAAATCTTTCATTATAGTTCTTATTCTGCAGTGGTTTCCCTAGCTATGTGTTGAAATATTTTTGATTGCCCTGAATTGTAGATTGAAATTACAATCATTTGTAGGTCAGTTCCATACCTAGCACTGAGTCCTACTGAATTCTTTGGGATTTAGCCCCAGAAAAGTATATACAGGATTGTAGCCTAAATCGTCCCAAATAACTGATCTAGGAAGTTAGTAGTTTAGGTATAAGCTACATCACTTTCCATCAATTTTCTTTGATTAAGTTATGTATGTTCTGTGTCAATAGCTAACTTTAGCCGTTGTCTGTAGCAGGTGGTCATCTTATTACTGTTTTGTTAGGCACAGGTTGAAACAAAGGTGTTATGTATTTAGTTTTGTGGGCTGGATGCAAGGTGCTACTATCATGCCACTGATAATAACAAAATTCATTCCCTGAAGCAGTAAGGCAGTTTTCAGTGCTACACTTATCACATGTGCAGATATGTCTTCTGTGGCAAGGGCATAAACATTTCAACCCTACACCAAAATTGAAGATTTGGCTTGGGAAGAACAAGAGTAGAACATCATTTCTAGTAGCAAACTGTTGTATATGTGCTACAGACAATAAAACCTTTGTAGTTTTGTCTGTTGATAAGGAAAAGGGAATCACATATGAACTCAGTCCAAGTGCACTTCAAACCATAAAGTCCCAAAGGACTGGGCCCACCAAAATTTATACAAGTACTCTGGTTAGATGGTTTATGAAATGTAATTTCATTGTGTATTTAGAGCTTTTTCTGTGTTTAATGTTACCAGTTGAAATAGCAGATATTTTCTTTTCTGCCAATATACTTGCTGAGCAAAGGACAAAATACTAAGTTATTTTAAAAGCTGTCTTGTGTATTATTTTTTACACAGAAAAGCAAGCTAAAACTTAAGTATTTTTAATTATTATATACAGAAATGTAGTACATTTCAGAATATCCCAATTATTATCCCAATTTATTATCCCAATTAATAAATGGTTTTAAACAATATTTTTTATTGGGTTTCTTTGACTCATCTTGGCCTATGGTCCTATTTATTGCTTATATGAGTAGTTTAGGATTACTTTGGACAGACAACTAGGTGGACTTTTTAAGCACTTTTATCCAGAATATTGCTATAAATTAACTATTGCACAAAAGTTAGAATTGCATTGTGCATTGAGATTTGTGGGATTCTGGAGCAGTATTATATATAATGTGGATACCGTCCCTTGGATGTCAGGAGGTTTTTGAAGGTGATTAAGGGCCTAGTGGCTGCTTTTACTGCTGGATTATTTAAGAAGGCATGTAGTTGGTGTTCTGTTAGCCAGGGTATTTGGGTGTCCCCTAGTTGGTCTTGAATTGTGTTGATATGGGCTTGTTATTTTTGCAGAAGTCTGTTAGGTGGTGTAGGCCTTTGGCTTGCCATGTTTTTATTTGGAAGTCTTGGGCTGTGTGATGGGCTGGGGGCTTAGTGGAGATGTGGTTGGGCAAAATTTGCCTACTTTTTTCCCCTTCCTGTGTGATCCTGTTTAGTGTTGTGGGGATTTTCCTTTGTTTGTTTTGGAGGAATGGGTATGCTATGGTGGGGGTGCTTCTGATAATGTCTATCTCAAAGTCTATCCATTGTTTTGACTCGTCTTCTAGAATGTATGGGATTATGCTTTACTGAAAAGAAGGAATGTATAGACAGATCTCAATTGTTCCAGGCCAACTAGATGAATGCATGGCACAGGAAGAAAAAGGAATGTAAAAACCTCACAGAAACAGAGAGAGATACAATATACCATTGTTCAAAATTGATTCTAACGACAGCTACTTCTTTTAGATTCATTGTTTGGCTCAAGCTGGAAGATGGTAAAAGCTCACCAATGCTTTTCTTTTGGTATTCCAAAGCTACCCTATATAGAGGGGGGAAGGGTAATACTATGCAATGTATTATAGTTGCAGAGTCAGATCACAAGTTTAATATGGCCTGAATCTAAATCTCTCTTATTGCTAATATTTGTTGCTTATCTCAACTGTTATTGCTTACAAGACTGGCAACACCTCCTGGAAAGCATTAAGTTTTTCTCATAAGTAAAATAATACACACCTATTAAATTCTTTATACTTTAATATTAAAGACAAATATATGCAATATAATATTTTATAGCATTCAAATCAGTAACAAGATGTTTAGAATTGCAGTATGATTAAGTTAACAAATTGCACCAGGTGATGTATACAAAGTTTATTAATACTAGTAAAAAATATGGTGACTCAACAACAAAAAAGGCAAACGTAAGGTGAAGTGGCCATGCCACCCTCTTTCCATTATTATTCCCAATATGGAACCACAAAAGCATGAAGAGAGACCGAACTCACTGAAGACCAATAAGTAGGCAACATACATTAAATATTTAGCATGTGCAGAGCCACAAATGGGAATCAGAGTTACAGACATTAGAAAATGCTCCCCTTACAACAAAAATGGTAGTGCATGCCAGCCTCCGTTAAAGAAAGCTTGAAATCAAAGTCTGTACCAGAAATGGACTTCATATTATCGTTATATGAAGTCAACATCAATTTAGAATACTTTAAAAATGCTTCCGTTGGTTGAGCTGTGAAGCCAAGTCCTTTGTGTAGAATGATGTGTTCCCTATCCTGTTTTATTCTACTTCAAGAACATCTTGAAAGACACAGACTTACAGATGCCCACAGACACATAAATGTAAACATATTATCCAGTTTAGTGTTTAAAACCTTTGATATATATTTTGGATATAAATATCCTTCAGCATTTTTACAAGGTATAATCCTGGCAGTTAGAGTCACTTTTCTTATGCCGTGGGGAAACTGCTGTCTTTGTAGGTGACGGCGAAGCTGCCCCAGATATTTCAGAAGCTCCTTCCACAATACTTGGTGAAGACACCAGATGAGGTGCTTTCTTCCTCCCCAGGAATCCTCCTCCTTCAAACCCACTTTTCTTTTTATTGTCTGCTTTGGCTTCGTTTTCTTCATCAGTTCCTCGTTTCTTCAACTCCAATACATTTTCGGGCACTTTCTGACCATCACTTGCCCCATCTGCTGCTCTGGTAGCTCTTATCTCAAGTGCTGCTATTGAAGCCCTTTTGTCAGTTATGTTTTCACCTGTCCTCTTCACTTCTGTCTGTACAGGACTCTGGTTGCCATTCTGAAGAATACCTCTGTCTACCATAGTTTTGTTCAAATTAAAAGCCTGGATCTCTCTGTAGCTGTGAAAACTCTCTGTCCGTCGTGCCCTGGCTAATAAAGGGCTCTCCCTATATGGCCGTATGGAACCATATGTAGTGGTTTCGTGGATCATTTCACGGTGTTGCAACTGGAGGCTGAAAATATTTTATATGCATGAGTAAGAGCACCAGTATTAATGAACACAGTCACACTGAACAGATACCACAAGCAAGAAACAAGGTATTCTCCTTTTTGAGCATCTATGGTGCTGTTGCTTGTGATGTAACCAGAGCTATTCCACACAAGGATAGTGGAAATTAATGTTAATGGGGGAAAGTATCTGATCTGTCTGGGAGGCACTTATTTTGCATATTTAACAAAAATGAAGCTTGTAACCTTTTGATAGTTAGCAGCTGACTGTACCAAAGGAGACTTCTCTGGCTGATATCTACATTATTGGTCACATTGAAGAGTAGATCCAGTAAAAATCAATGAATCTGAGTATGCCTCATGTTGGCTATCACTTTCTGTAACATGCAGTTCTAACAGGGAACCACTATGTCTAAAAAAAATCCAAGTCTCAAAATGTTTAAAGTACTGAATGAAAAGATTCGGATTACAGTTTACCAGCCAGTACAAACATGCAAGGACATACCTAGAGCTGGATTCACGCAGACGGCTTTGCTGCATCACTGAAGTGGCTGGGCTGATATTGGGAGTCGCACAGCGAGATGTGCTCAGGTCACACTGATCCAGAAGCTTAAGCAGTTCTTCTTCTGTAGGACCACCCACGTCTTTTAAGAGAAAAAACACAGACCAGACACACATGCATTTAAACGGCCATACTCTGCCCACACTGCAGAGCCCATCCAGATCAGCACCCTGTCTCATTTGAGCCAAATACTGAAGTAGAACCCTGCCATTTTTTAGCATGCTGTTCCTAGCTATCCAGCCTTGCTGATCTCTTGCAATTTACCCGGAGATCCACCAATAAATCCTCAATCTACCTTCTTCCCACCTCTGCTTTAAGCAATAGGTTGGAACTGCAGTATAGGAAGAATACAACATCCTACTGGATAGCTACTAAATCTGGCTTCTTTCATTAATAGAAAAATTGGACATCAAGGCAGATACCTTTTTCTTCGCTCTTATTAACCATATCCATAGCAGTGGTGAGGTCCCACATCTGAATACTGCCATTCACGTGCCCCGTGAAAAGGTAGCGCCGTGGTCTGGAGCCCATCCGACTGGATCCCTCACATTCTCGTACAGTGAAGGATGAAATGGTAGTACAGTCAACAGCCTGAATTTCACATATCCTGCATTAGAAATTGCACAAGGGCACATTAAGTCAACCAATCTGCAAAAACAAGGGGCATTTTCATTTTTAGGTAAAAGCTTACTAGTAAAACAAAAATTGTAACAGAAGTGTTATTACCTGACGAAGAAATCCTTAAACGCAAAGACAACAGTATCTTCTAAAATTTATTTAAAGAGTGCACACAAAATAGGACACTTCTGTTACTACATAACACACCATGCCTTTCAGTTATCCAAATATCCAATCTGACATGCAAGCTAAGAATCAGCAATGCAGCCCTGTGACAGTTATGGAAGAGGGAAGAACCTCAGGGCGCTCATGAGATGTAGTCTGCAAAAGCCAGCAACTGGCACTGATGTGCTTGTAGGGTTATAGACTGTGGCCATACTATACCATAATATCATCACGCATATGTTAAAGAATGTTCTAGAAAATGCTTTGCTCCATACTGATGCAGAATAAAAACTCAACTGTTTCCATCCCATAAATAGCTATGTAACTGCCAAGAGTCAGAATCCTTGCAGTGCATTGCTAGTGGAAAATCACAAATTGTTAACTTGCATATGATGCCGTATCAAGAGGGCCAAAATTCCTCCCCAAATTTAGTGGGAAATTCAGTGGTAGTCACAAGGTTCTCCTGGAAGCATTTGTTCTATGAAATGTTCTATAAACGGGCATATGCTTTTTTGAAAATTCTGCATAAGTAATTCCAAGAGAAACCTGTGACTACAACTTCTGCTTAGTAATTGAGAACCCGTCTCTTTTTAGCGAGGATGGCAGAGTAGATGTTCCCAAAGCAGTTCAAGAACAAACGCAAAAGAAAATCTGGACCATCTGAACACACCCAATGCAAACTGCTGCCATGGGAAGCAATAACAAACACAATTATTTCTGAGATAAAATGGGTATACATGAATGCAGGTTTAATTAACATGTAGAAGGCATAGGTTGATTAGACTATGCCTGCAGTAATCAAAAGAGAAGGAGGAGAACAGAAAGAGGTCAAAGTTGAACAAGCTTTGAGTTATTATGTTAAGATTTACCCTAGTACAACACCAATTTTAATAAACGTGTGGCAGTTTCTTCCTGTGCAAGAAGAGAACATTAAATCATAGTGATTTATAACATTTATTGGGATGATAATTTGGCCTCCAACCATATTACAGGCTTCTAATGCTATTTGCTTAAAAACAAACAAGCTGTCAAAGGGATAATCTAGGTGCACAGAAAATGTACTCTTGATTAATTTCTCTAACAGTTGCTTATGATTGTACGTAATGAACTTTGATGCAAAGAAGATTGATTCCCTTGAAGAGTTTTATTCATTACAAGATTAAGCAATAAGAAACGATAGGCCATGTGTTAAAGATACTGTGTGTCGGTGAATCACTATTAGCGGCCTTGGTTGTACTAGCAGTTTCAATTTTAGAACAGTGCTATTTCCTTTAACTAGTATCCAGGGCTTTCAAAAACACTTTAGCTGCTGTTTCCACGTCTTTGGATTTCATTTACTTTTAAATGGCCAAGCAACATATCATATTATTTTATGAAAGGTAGCAATACACACTAGCATATGGGAGGAACAGAAGAGAGCTCTAAAATAAGGGATATAATTAAATGCCCATTAAAAAAGTGGAAGTTAAATGCAAACCTGCCTGCAGGTAAACTATGGTTGTAAAATACAAATTTTACTATTATGAGTAAAGCCAAGACCCAAATTGATTCTTTGTCCTTCTATATCCTTGTACCCAGATTTTCAAATACTTATCAATGTTTAGTTCTTGAAACATTCCTGTAACTGAGTAAATTCATTTTAGAGATAGGTTGGACATGCAGAATCATAGCCCTCTGCTGCAAAAGTAGGATACCATGACACCCACTCATTTTTTCTGCTCATTGCCAAGGATCTAATAGCTGAAAAATAGACGCAGAATAAAGACGACATTTAGCAAATGATATGCAGGATCCAGAGGCAATAAACAGCTTTGAGTCCTAATCCTTGTGACACAGTATTAAAGCGACACAAACTTGCTTTCATACAGGGCTGGTCTTGACCTTGTGGAGAGAAACTGGTGCATGCATTTTGTGGACGTTATCTTTACCACTTCAGGGGGGGGGAGAGAGAAGAGTTCAAACAGCTTTTGTTAGGGCAGGAATTTTTATACTATATTTCATTCCTGCCACTGTTTGCCTGAAATCAGCACAGCACTAAGCCCCCCAATTATGGACTCATCTTCTCAAATGTGATCTTTGCTGAGAGTGTAGAACAGGTGTAGGGAATGTTTGGCAAAGTTACAGGGAACCAGGCAAAGGGCCTTCTCGGTAGTGGCGCCCTCCCTGTGGAACAGCCTCCCTTCAGATGTCAAGGAAATAAACAACTATCTGGCTTTTAGAAGATACCTGAAAGCAGCCCTGTTTACAGAAGTTTTTAATATTTGGTATTTTATTATGTTTTACATATTCTGTTAGCCACTCATAGTGGCTGGGGCAACCCAGCCAGAAGGGTGGGGTGTAAATCATACAATTATTATTAATTATTATCATCATTATTAGCCTTCCAGATGTTGCTGAACCCCCATCATACCTGGCCATGGCCCATGTTTGCTGGGGCTGATGGGAGTTGTAGCTCTCCAGAGGCCACTGAACTATAAATGTCCACACCTGGTGTAGAACAATTATTCTAGTGATAATTTTAAACACGATGTGCAGAATGTAACCTGCCTTCCCTCCTAGCCAACAGGATTACCAGAGAGTCATCATGGCACAAACATGAAGGTATTCTGTGACTCCATTATGCGTTCGGTCTTGGGTACAACAGTTCTGCTGGCCTTTTCATTTTCTTTCAGTATCCCCTGCGCCAAGAAAATGTGAGGCAGCAGTGGAGGAAGTATAATGTATGTTGTCCACAAAGTGCAAAGAGATAATGGAAGCAAAATT
The DNA here is from genome assembly GCF_964234715.1 of Podarcis melisellensis. Taxonomy (NCBI): domain Eukaryota; kingdom Metazoa; phylum Chordata; class Lepidosauria; order Squamata; family Lacertidae; genus Podarcis; species Podarcis melisellensis. The sequence continues at coordinate 27,192,966 of NC_138530.1, read as the reverse complement.
TGAGAAGAGTGGGATACAAAGCAAATTAGTTGACTGTACTTCTGCCGTTGTCTATGTGGAACTAACAGTGAGATGAACATTTGCACTAATTACCTGGCCTGATGTGAGAAAAACAACACTGACACCCTAACAAGGAAGCCCTCCTTTCAAACTCCCACATGTCATCAATGGAAATCTAATGGATTCAGAGATATCTTTTATCATACATTAATCCGAGGTAGAGACAAAAGTCATGGTAGTTTAGGGTCAGCCAAAGCTATTTTGACACTGATTGTTGTGCCAGAGCTAATCATGGAAACCTAACCAGAGAATCCTAAAAAAAGGTATTTGTTTGGAACATTAACATTGAACAAAATTATTATGCTCTTAGGTGGTACAATAGCTCACACCATTTTGTAAACATTGGGATTTTATAATCATTGCAGTTAAAATTGACATAATGTTACCACAGTAAAACTTCTTCAGCAAATCTTAAAAACAAACAGAACTTCTTGTTGTTAATTACTAGGCTACAAATTTACAACAAACCTTGACCTTCACTTTAATACCCAGCTGCACAATAATTTTGTTGCTTACCTTTTTCCAGTAGAAGAGAGCCTCACAAATAGTTTGTTAGTGATGGGAACAACTTTTTGGATAAACACCTGTTGGTCATCACGCTCACCAAATGGTCCTGTAATTGGAAAGCAAAGAAGATTTCCCCCCCTCAATTCAAGGCCCTTGAACATTTTTGAAATTTATATACTGCACAGTAAATATTAGATAAACACCCATTGAGTTCTATGTACTAGTTTCCAATTTTTCTGTGAAAGTTTTCAAAAACCTGTCCAAAATGTTTAACAATGCACCTATATCACTACCTCAATGTGGCCCGTAACAATCCCTCACTCAATACTGTTCATAGATATTCAATACTGTTCCTTTCCCCTTAAGGAAGTCTCGAAATCATCACCCTGTTTTTTATGGATTAAACTATTGTTAGTAGTCACCAATTACTAGTCATTTTCTCTCTGCATTAGCTGTATACTCAGAAACATGTTTGCCAAGGGAGGGTCATAGGGCTGAGAAAGAGAGAAACTGGTAGTCCCTCCCCCACTTTTTATAATCTTAATTTCATATTACTCTGAGTAATATCACAAAAGTACAGAGTGGGTAAAGCGCACTTGCAAATGTATTAACTGTTCAGAGATCTGCACTGGTTGGCCATTTGCTACCAGGCCAAGTTCAAGGTTAGTGTGGAGAGCCCTTAACCGCATGGGTCCAGTTTACCCCCTAGATACCCACTCAACTGTTTGCAGAACTCTCACTGTCACAAGTGCCATGTAATACCCCTTCTGCACTTTTAAGAAACTGAAATTTTAGTGTGGCAGCATCTACACTTTGGAAATCCCAACTCCCTGCTTCATATTCTTTTTTGGTGCATGCTTAAAACATTTTTGTTTAGGTGGCCTATCCAGCCATGTAGAATTTATATATGCTTTATCCCTCTTTGGCTACTACTGATTTTAATTATCTTTTGAATGCTTTTAAATACCAGTTTTTAACTATTTTTAATCTGAAACTTTAATGTTTTAGTTTATACTTTTGTAAATTGCTTAGGAGGCTTTTAAAAAAAAAAAATCAAGTGCTATATAAATTATTCAATGACTGAGAAGTGAATCCCTGGACCACCTTTCTGCCATCTAGCCCAAGGCAGCTACTTCTTCCACTACAGCCCATTTCACATATCCCCTCCTATTGTCATTTCCCATATTCTCTTCTCTCTTGAACACTGCAAGATAGAAATGTTCCATTCGGAATCTCAAAGAACAGATTAGCTACCCGGCTGCGCCACTCAGAATGCTTTATCTACCTATATCATTTCCAGAAGAGTAACTGCCATGGCTCTCGGTCTCTTCCAAGGACAAAATTTTGAATGATGCCAAGGGAGTCGATCCTGGCTGTGTTGAAATCATTCCTCTGAAACGTGTCACTGTCCAGGTCCGAACATGATTGTTATCTGCACAAACTAGAAAAAGTACAAGAAAAATGGTTCACAAAAAGATACAGCTATCATTCTAAACCTCAACCAAAGTCAAAACCTCACAATACTTTACTAATCTCCATTCCTGTAGCCTCAATGAAACTTTGTAAAAATTGGTTTGTATTTTGAGTGCCTTCCAAATGTCTGAACTGGGGGTGCTTGTGGGTCTCTTTGTCTTATAGGCATAGATTCAGGTAGGTAGCTATGTTGGTCTGACGAAGTTGAAATAAAGAAAAAAACTGTCCAGTAGCACCTTAGAGACCAAGTAAGTTTGTTCTGGATAAAAGCTTTCGTGTGCATGCACACTTCTTCAGCTTATACCCAGAACAAACTTAGCTGGTCTCTAAGATGCTACTGGACAATTTTTTAATTCCTATAGGCATGGTCTGCTTAACTCTTGAGAGGGCACCAAGCACACTAAGATGGAGCTACAGTGGAGGAGTCTGTGAAGTAAAGGATATATTACCCAGTGACTGCCAACTCCTATCCAGCTATGGATATTTGCATTTGAGCCTCGCCTCACCATATCACCATTGCTATCTTTACTTTCTTCTATGAATTGCATCCATGACCTCTTAATCTCACTGGGCTTTCACACCAGAAATTCAGCATGAACAGGAGGTGCAAGTGGGGAAGTGGCTTTTATCCACTCTCTTTCTAGCTTCAGAAGTATAAAGAAATGAATACAAATTAAATAGGAAATGGCAGGAGATCCCATTTCTTCCAACATGATTACCTGACACCAAATGTTTCTCCGACAGCATGATCTTTGTAACAGGGCTTCGATGAACTGTGAAAGTCTGAAAGAGTTGAGGGCCTGATCCAACCGTTTCTGGGTGTTGCACAATCACACGCACTGCTCCTGAACTTGTGCCGTATGCAATCTCAATCCAATTACCACTTACACCTACGGAAAACAAAACGCCAATACAAAACTGCACTTGCTTCCAAAATGGAATAGGGACTCAAAGCTGCCTAGGAATTCTGCATAAACCAATGAGAGGCTTGTACACAGCTTCAATGCTTTTTAGAGATGTGCCCCATTTACACGCTAATGTTTGCCTCTTACTATTCAGTAACAACTCAGCATTAATTACTGCAAATTTCTTTCCCCCCTCCATCCCCAAGACATCATGAAAGTTGGCAAGCAATGTTGGCAAGGTATGAACAAAAAATGAAAATTGAAAGAAAAGTTTGGAATTGTGCAGCAAACAACCTTCTTGCATTACTAAAAATGAAAATTGAAAGAAAAGTTTGGAATTGTGCAGCAAACAACCTTCTTGCATTACTAAGCCATCTTCCAGAATATGACACCTCTAGTCGTAGAACGGTTTAAACAAATTACGCACAGCAATAAACCTGGATTTTTATCCAGTGTAAATTGAGAAAGGACAGGCATGCAATCCTGTTTTCTAATGAACATGCTGCATAATCCCCCCCCCCCTCATTCTCACTAAGAAGATATTCTTAGGCAATGCTTGACAGTGGCACTAAGGAAGCCTCCACTTCCCCAATACTCACCCTGCAAAAATTATTATTTCAAAACTGCATTGTAGAAGACAACCATTTTTAAATAGGAATGACAGGGGCCCTAAACGTTTGGCTGCTTGGTTTCAATGATAAAGTGGATAATGTGCTTCACCTATAAAAAAATACAGTGGTGCCTCGCAAGACGAAATTAATTCGTTCCGCAAGTCTTTTCGTCTTGCGAGTTTTTCGTCTTGCGAAGCACGGTTTCCCATAGGAATGCATTAAAAATCAATTAATGCGTTCCTATGGAAACTGAACCGCCTTCAGACCAGGTCTGGGGACATTCTGTCCCCCGACCTCTTCTGAAGGCTGGCGGGGGCGAAAGTCTTTGCTTCCCCTCCGCCTGCCTTCCCGGGACAGCGGAGACTTTTCCGCTGTCCCAGGGCGATCTTAAAATGCTGGCGGGCGGCAGCGAAGGCTTCGCTGCCGCCCGCCAGCATTTTAAAATCGCCCCGGAACAGCGGAGGAATTCTCAGCTGTCCCGGGGCGATTTAAAAGCCCCCGGTTAGGCAGGCAGGGGGGGCAAAGACTTTTGCCCCCCGCCCGCCTTCGGAAGAGGTCCAGGACCTCTTCCGAAGGCGGGCGGGGGGCAAAAGTCTTTGCTCCCCCCGCCTGCCTTCAAAAGCCGTCCGGGATAGCGGAAAGCGCTTCCCTGCTATCCCGGACCGCTTTTAAAATGCTGGCGGTGGGGAGCAAAGCCTTTCGCCCCCGCCGGCCTTCCTGGACCTCTTCTGAAGTCCGGAGGGGGGGGGGAAAGGCTTTGCTGCAACTGATGTAACATTTATGCCATTCAGAAACACAATACTTGGGCTCTCTTCACAAGGTGTGGCCATGACTGCACTAGGAAATGGCAGGTGTGAGATTTCTAGCTGCACAAACTTATGCTTGAATGTGCTTAATGTGCTCACGTGTCATCTATATACGGACAAAGGAAAAAATAATGCCTCTCAAGTTCGTGTTCTTTAACATATAAATAAAAAAAATACCAAAATCCACAAACATCTTCCAGTTGAACATATCATTTGGTATGTTCCCTTGCAATAGGACAAATTTAAAATGGAACATTAAATTTCTTACAAAAGGATGCATTGAGAAGGTCATAATAATGCTCCCATACAGTATCAAACATTTATAATTAAAGGGTATTAAAGGTGAAGATGGTACACACTTGTTTTGGGTGTGAGGTAAACACTAAGTGCTGTTATGGCATCATTGGAAGGGTCATGGTAAAGTTCTGTCACCAGAAGATCATTATCCTTCATTCGTAGTGGAAATTTCTGCATATCTGTAAAATAAAAATTTAAAAACACACATTTATTCACCTATTTATAAATTACCCATCATCAAAATATATTGGGGCACTGAACATTAGGTATAATAGTCATCTTAAGGTAGAAAATAAAAGAAATTCAGATAATAAGTGTTGCTAATTTTGAATGGGAGAAATTTCATAGTCTTACCAATGTAATATATGGAGCCATTGTTGCAGCCCAGCAGTAAGAATGACCCAGCAGTATCGTAACTGGTGATGGGAACAACATCTTGAACCTAGGATAAATAAAACGTAAGTAATGTACAGTATTTAAAATTGCATTTTTTTCACCAGAATGTATCCAGTATTTCACTAGAGCCAATGCAATATGGACCTATGCCATCTGCCAGTGTACTACAATTTCCCTTTTAAAAAGTGAATATAATTTTATTAGAGTTTAATTGGAGCTATTCAAAGAATGTTAAAATTTACATAATATAAGGCAACTTCCTAAAAGTTTATGAATCTGTGAAAGAACCCCATTGCCACATCTTGAAAGTAGCTTCTCTAACCATTTTTCAGATGTCGTAACCACAGGAAGGTTGTTTCTCAAGAGCATTACAGCCCATGAAAATTAAAACAAAAATAGTATTTTGTTGATACTTCTTTGAGAATGTTCCCCTTCTGTCTGAATAATCAAACATGTAAAGTGAAGACAGTTTTCAGGAACCAGCTTCCAAATAACCTGCAAGTCCACTTTTGCCTTCAAATGTTCCCACCAAATAGCAATTCCAGTAAGTGCAATTCACCGCGTTGTTTAGCAAGTAAGTGATTTGCTCAAGAGCAATAATGATCAGCAAGTTGGTTATCAGTTCCATCCAGATTTCTCTTGCTGTTCCAAGTTAAAATGCCTTTCTTAAGAAAAGACAAACTATCTTCCATCTCTGTGTTTCTAAATGCTGCCCACGTTTGGGGAGGAGCATACATGTTCCGCGCCCCTTAGATGGAACACTTGATAGACAAATCTACAGAAAGCGAGCAGCAGTTTTAAGAAACAGAACTCATTCTTAACAAGAAAACTGCAACAGTATTAATAGTAAAACAAAAACAACTTGAGAGCCTTTCAGCCTGTCACAGCTGATGCATGCTGCCTCTGCCATTTTCTCTAGTTCTCATTTCCATTTCAGTTCCCATCTCAGCCCCCCGAGAAGAGGTTTTTCAGAGGATGGAATTCACGGTGGGAAGGAGGGCACAGGGAACTCCCTTTAGATGAGTGCTCTAGCACAAGAGAAGTTTGGGTGCAACCCACTGTATTTATTTAGCAGCTTGTAATGATTAAAAAAAGAAAATACAAACAATATTTATTTTCAGTTTTTCTATAAAAAAGAGATATCCAGAGAACCCACAATGCATAACATAGCAACATACAAGTCACTTATTGAGCCCCGAGAACATAGGCAAGGTGCCTTTGGATGTCCATCTCGCCACTTGCTCTCTTAAACCTTGTCCAGTCTGCTTTGTTTATACAGTTGGGGGGGGGGAGCTGACCACATGAATCCAGGGGGAGGTTATCCTTGGATAAGAAGCCCGTAGATCTCCAGACCCATGAGGGTGCTGCCTTACATATAATGGCCAAAAAAATCTGGTCCAGGTTGCATCAAAGACTGCTTTGCCCTCCATTGCACAGCAAGGGTAATAAGATCTACAAATGTAACCCAACAGCTCTATTCATTCCCACTATGCCATTTCATTTGCAAGAGACAAAGAAACACAATTTCTTACCAGAAAAATATTCACACAACTTCAGCAAGCTTCCAAGGAGGGGTGTACATAATGTGAAGAGGACATGTGTGATCAGTATAGCTATAAAGCAGACACTGCCTATTAGCTCCTAAAGTAACACCTAAAACATAGATCACCTTCTTGCAGATTAGGCAGAGACTCAAGAGTTTTAAAGCAGGTACTGACAGAGCTTTTAAAGTGGTTTTAGCTATTTGTGTTAGATTCAAATCCACTAGGTCAGTTTTCAATACGTAACAAGATTATTATGTTATATCACTTGGCTTTCTGCATTCTTGCAGTGTTAGTCATTGGCATGACTGTCACTTATGGGTAAAATCAGGATTTATTCAACCAGTACTGTGGCAGCCACGGGAGTCAGCCTTAGGTCACTTCTGCCTCTTGAGATTTGCAAGGCAGCCTCTTGGATTTCATTACAGTGTCTTTATATTGTGCCACAGAAACATTCATCTGGCTGTGTTACAAGGTTTGTTTCCTGCATGAATGCCCAGCTCTTCCCTCAGTCTTGTCTGGAATCCAAGAATCTCTATTCTCATTGTCAGAATGCATAATATATAAAAATCACAGGGCATTTGAGAATAGAAATACAAAACAGATATCTTTGAGGCATGATGTGCAGTGCAATCAGTTGGAGAGCTTTTGAAGGTCCTCAACATTAACATGCAACTTGTTTGTCTTTGATGTAGTCTGACTTACAAATAAATGCAATAATAAATTGTAACGAAGGATAATAAAAAAGAATACTTAAGAGCTGGTAATGATAAACTTTACAAACTAGTACCCTCAGAATTTATGTTGTTTTTACAGTATCATAAAACATGTCATATTAAGCATTTCTGTTTAACATACCTGCCAGTGTTGAGTCACGGCATTCCATACTCCAACTTTTCCTGTATGACTAGTAGCCACCAACTGGTTACCGATGAAGAAGAGCGCATCCACAGGAACTCCAAGACTAAATACTCCTATTAGAAGAAGAAAAACAACCACCAAAGAAAGTGTGCATTAAGTTTGCTTCCAGAACAAGTATGATCAACCAACATAAAGAGGGGGGAAATGCAATGTGAGCATTACAATGCTGCTTTAAGAAAGTTAGAGAGCTTTTTTTTAATCAGCTAAGAAGGCAATAAATACATTATATTCTGCTGTAACAATATTCTATCCAGCTGCTGGTTGGTTAATGGAAGATTCAGCAACATAACCCGCCGTGACTGGGTACAGTCTCTCTACCCATTTACTTCGTGAGACCCAACAAATGCCTCAATATGTACTGAGGTTACAAGTGGCAGAAGGAACAGCAGGTTGCACGGTCATGCTTATCGCAAGCACAAAATCAAAATGGTTGTATTCTATGCCAATCCGTATTAACCATTTCTCATTTCATACTGAAAACAGACACTCAGGACTGTATCCAGTGAAGAAGTTCCATTATCACAAGGATTTCCTTCAGCACAACAGCTCTGCCCTCTCACAAATCCCATGTGCCCTCCCCAATCTGCTCTGCAGGGTTGGGGAACAGAACAGATTTAGGGAGTGCATGGGAGGAGGAGCCAGAGGGAAGTTCCATTGCACAACCAAAAATCTAGCATTCCTTGAAGTAGCAGAAATACTTTGTTTGATGCCACCCTCATTCTATGAGTCTATGACGTTAAATTGATCCATGTGCGCATTGGTGCAAACTCTCTCTCCAATTATGAATTGTCCAATTTGTGGCACAAAGTGACATGGTTGATTAATTCATTACTACGGCTAATACGAATGTAAAGTGCTTAAATAGTCAGAATACATCAAGACTGAAGAGATCTTGTACTTTTCCAAGTTTATTTTCTTGGGTGACTTGACAGAATGTTTGTCAGTTGTAGCCATCAGATCAGATTTAATAAGATTAGTATTGGAGACTGCAGCAAAAGAGTTTAGCATGTTGCCAGATTAAGTGACTTTGCAGTATAGTTTCTAATTGTAATTTTAAAGAGTTATTTAAACCTGCAGTAGAACCATGCAATTATATGAACATTTTTAAGTATAAAAAGCTCTACAGAAACTCTTTGAAGATCCTTCAGAATTCCAGACTTTACAAGGGTAAACTGTGATACCAAAATGGTGTTTTGAAGAGGACAGTAGCTGCTGTTTTCAGATAGCAGTCAAGAAGCCTGGTGCATAAAGTGACTTAATTACAATGCCAAATAATTTCTCAGGACATATGATCATCTCTGATACTGACTATATTTAACAGCAGGGCGCATAAAAGCAGGCAATAATAAAAAGGAGAGAAAGAACTAGAATTGATTACTCTGGAGAAGGATGAGGTTCAGGGAAATCAAGGAAGACAGCATGAATAGTCTGAAGGAATTTAAAGTGTCACTCCTGCTTAGGCTCAACAATCCTGACGGCCGTCCACAGGGAAGACGACGGCATAAGTAATGACAGGTTCTTGTCTTAAGGGGCCCTCTCAGTAAAATATTGCTTATAGCAGCAATCCAGTAGTGGTATCTTATGTAAGTAATATTGAAGGGAAAACAGCCTCTGGGAGAGCTCTATCATGGAGATGCCAGCCCTTGCAATTTTCCATAGATGGTGTTGTCAGCTTCTGAAGAGTGTTTGTAACAACAAATTGTTTCTTTTACAGGACATGAACAAAGCACTACTTCTCTATCCCAAGGCAGGGCTGCTAATATTAGGCTCTGCAAGATAAATGGGCCTATAAAGTTCTCTGAAAGAGAAGAGTTTTGCTTATTAAATGAACTGAAAACTCTTTGGGATGTATTAATTTCAGTACATTCATAACTTTTAGAGCATGCTACATAACGTAATGACTCTAATGAAGCCGGATTGTTCATTTTCCATTTAAATGCTTAACTTAAAGTTAAAATTCATTAACGCTACTTGAAAAGCCCTATTTAGATTTTGTTAAATGCAGAGGGGAAAGCTTGAAGGGGCTTTTCTTTGTCAAATGTGTTCTTGATTCTGATGCAACAGAACGCTGAAGAAGAGTTGGAAGTAATGTTAAAAGCCGAAGCATAATTCACTCCTGTTTTCTCACTACTACTTTCTTTTTCCAGTGGTTAACACTGGTATGCGTTTACTATGCAATCTCAATGATCCCAGCTATAATCCAAACCCATGCATGCATGTAGACCACCTGTCCTTCCTTTGACTGGATGTACTGCCATTCTTTTTGGCTAAGAATATGGTTTACACAGGAAACACAATAATAAATGGGCATGTGTAAGAATGGGTAAGAAGAAAGTAGCAACAGAAAATAATTTCTCTTTCAGTGCTCTATTCTACCTGGCAGGAAAAAGGGAGTGGGGGGAGAGATCACCACAAGCCCGTCTAAATCGAGCTACCAAACAGCACAGCAGATCCCAAGTTCAAGCCCCTTCCATACTTTTATCTGCTACCAGCATGGATGGAGCATAGTTTCTACCATAATAAACATCTGGGACAATGACAAAAGTGTATTGTGCTCTTATACAATTTCTTAAGTAAATATTGTTGTTGTTTTACTGTATTATTATTTTACTTCTTCAAACTTTGTCAGCCACATGATTACTGCATATTGAAGGACACTCTAAACATCTGATGAATAAATTTAATAATCTCCATAATGCCAATGTGCAGACACAATAGCCAAACAGAATTGAATATTCACACGTTGTCCACATCATTTCCCCCACTAAAATACTGATTTCCTCAGGGGGCTTAATTACTTGAGGGCAGAAAACAAACCTACTCTGCTGAGTACCTCTCTAATCATACAACTTATTTTGGAAAAATGCATGAAGATACTACATCTATGCTGGCAAGTAGATTAAATCTATGGTGACAGCTCTTCGTGGCTAGAGGAAATAGTCTGTCATTATCATTACCCTATTACTTAAATGTTACTTCTGGAACTCAAAAGATTCCTTGTATCTTTCTCTCTGCCCCTGCTCAAAAAGGCCACTGCTGATGTTTAGAAGCAAGTATGTATTTTAATAAGTAAGTCAAGCTATCAATCAGATCTGCAGAGTGAAGTATTTGGCTTCTCTAAAAGCCCTTTTCATGTTTATGTACCTTCTGGTAACATGAAGCCCTTGGCTCTAAAGCTGTCTGGTGCTCAGTGCTGACTATCTCGACTAATTTCTGCTCAAAAGATTATTAGTAGCAAAGCATTGCCCAAATTGTGTTTTTTGAAGGTTATCAGAAGGAGACCTTGAGAAACATGGCTTTTAGTAAGAACAAGACAAGCTGGCAGTCATTCCAAACTGTCATCTCTAATTCCCACATTCAGGTTCACCATGCAGAGCTGAAATAAGTCAGTCAAAAATTAAATTACTTTCTACTTATTATCACAACAGGGCTTCAGGAACACTTCAATAAGTGACATATACCACTATGCACCCATTAAGCCAAGCACGGCTTTTAGATTTTATCTTATTTCCTATTAAGATACTGCTTTAGCGTATAAGTGATGGATAGAGAAGCAGCTATATGAAGAAATAAAATGTTGAATGTACAAAAGTTTACCTTTCATTCACTGTGGCCAAAAAGTTTGACAAGCAATTGCACAGCATAACTGGAAAACAGTGAGCCAATATATATTATTAGGAACAGGAACGAGAGTGCACACTTGCCTATTTCACTGCCACTACCACCATCCTGAACGCTCCATAAGATGATACTGCTCTCAGATGCGACAGCAACCATTTTATCTTTGTCTCCATGTGGTCCACCAACAACCTTTGCATTGAGAGCAACGCGTTCAATAGTCCAGTCTAAGTAGGGACTTGTGAACACTTGTTGCCATCCAGAGGATTCTTTGATTCTGAGAGAAAGATATACAAAAACATATTTTTGCAAGCAGGTTTTCCAGGATATGCCAAAACTTCAATGAACAGTTATTCCAACTTGTCAAAAGGGAGCAGAAAAATTATTTGATGTATATCATATTTTTTAAAAATGCCTACAAACAGAGAAATATAGTGAAACTTAACTTCGGTACCTACAAGATAAGATCTAGATATATCCAATAAGGAACAGTGGATTGTTATAAGTCACAGTCTGGATTTATCTAAACCACTATGTTTCAAAGGAAAGGAGTGAAACACACTTTGTCTAGTATTCTGAAAGGCAGACTCCTGGGACATCTTTCTCTTGCTAATTTCACATAATCAGCATATTCCCAGCAATGGGGAGGGAGATGGGATGTATCATTATAAAGCATAATAGCACTTTCTAGGTGCTGTGCACAGATTAAAAATGGGATAGTCCCTCCATGCCTGTAGGCTTACAATCTAACAGAAGCAACACAAAAAGGATGGGTAGGGAAAGAAGAAGAAGAAAGGCAAGCCCTAACTTTTAAAGTTCCACAATAGTTCTTATAATGAGCCGCTGGAATGGAGACAGTTGGGGGAGGGGAAAAGACCAATGATATTTGGGTCTCTCAACCAAAACTGCTGCAGCCTGGTGGAATGGGATGTAATAAGGTTACTACATAATAACTATTCAGAATGAGACTGTCCTTGTAAGATGTAATCTATTTGTCTGGAGCATGAAAATCATTCATAAAAAAATTAAGCTGGGACCATGTCTAGTATGGTATAAATGAGGGCAGTATATTTCTATCCTTTGTGCAGCTCAGAACAAAGCAGCTACTCCATCTTTGCACAAGAGAAGAGGGTTTTCTTTCCTCGTGTGCATAGATACCTATGGAGAAATATGCAGGCTTGTGGAGTATTCATTCATGGTTGAACACTCAAATGCAAACTAGACAGAAAGCAACAGTATAGTAGAAATGTTGTAACTAATCTATAGTGGTGGGAAACCTGCAGCCTTATTTGCAGCACCTCATTTGGCCCAAAGCACATACAACCCACCATTACCTAATGGCATAGGGCATCAAGTGCAAGACAATAAGTGTACTCCTGATTCTTCCTGTCCAATTGCTGGGCAACAGAAAAAGAGTCAAAATTCAAAAAGTGCTGAATTATAGCTGCAAAGGAACTCAGAAGTGCACAGACTCTTTTTTTGCAAGCATATACTGAAGGTTGCTAGGGACGCGGGTGGCACTATGGGTAAAACCTCAGTGCCTAGGACTTGCCGATCGCATGGTAGGCGGTTCGAATCCCCGCGGCGGGGTGAGCTCCCGTCTTTCGGTCCCACCTCCTGCCCACCTAGCAGTTCGAAAGCACCCCCAAGTGCAAGTAGATAAATAGGTACCGCTTTATAGCGGGAAGGTAAACGGTGTTTCCGTGTGCTGTGCTGGTGCTGGCTCGCCAGAGCAGCTTCGTCACGCTGGCCACGTGACCCGGAAGTGTCTCCGGACAGCGCTGGCCCCCAGCCTCTTAAGTGAGATGGGCGCACAACCCTAGAGTCGGACACGACTGGCCCGTACGGGCAGGGGTACCTTTACCTTTACTATTGAAGGTTGCAATTTGGGCTGTACCAAGGAAGGATCAAGAGCAACCTTAAGTGTGTGCTCCTGATTCATCTGTTGAACGTGGAAAGCCACCTGGATAAGAGTCGTCCCCCCCATTATACTCTGAAGGACATAGGAAGCTACTTTATGGGGAGGGTGTGTGAAGTCTTAACAGTACTTCTCAGGTCTCTAAAATGTAGGGACAATCCTGGTAGTGGGGGCATGTCACATTAAACATTAAACCCAAACAGTAAACCTACAGTTTACTGTGAACAAGTAGCATGCTCATGCACACTGCTGAAATCTCGAGCACTTTGCTTCTCCCTTGCTCCTGCCATGTTGCTGGGGGACAAGTCATGGTCTGCCTTGAAATTACATTCAAGACAAGACCATAGGTTTCCTGAGAGGGAAGAGTGAAGTGCATGTGGTTTTAAGCATGCTCACACTAACCAGTTTATTTTAATTATGGTTTAAATATTACTTACATGCCAACTACAAACTTTAATCAAATGTAGCAACAGCCCATTCTGTTTTTTATCACATGGTGGCACTGTCTCACATCCCTAATTAAAGCACCATATCCTCAATGAATTTATACTGGAGCACTGACTCACAGAATCACATCTTGAAATGCCCTAACACAGACTACTCCACACAATTGAAATATTTTGCTAATGTCTTAAGCACATAGTAATTCCTGAAGATCAGATCTGGTCACAAATGACCTCCTGTGTAAATATAACGGGATTCATTATACTTTACCTGTTGAGTGAACAAATTACCTACATTTATTCTGAGTCCCCCAGAACAACTTTTCACAGAATATTCCTGGGACTGCAACTGTTAGAAGTATCAGATTTCAAGCATGCCTTTTCCTTTTAAAATAAATGAAGAGGGGATTCCAATTCTTTCCTGTTTGCTGCTTCTGTATATTTTAAAGGGAAGGAGCACATCTGAAACACGAATACAAATTTTGCAGTTGTGCATGTATGCCGGAATACAAGAATACTTGGGGAAAGTGGCCATAAGATTGATTCAAAATGTCTGCTCTGTGGACGATATCTAGTTTTGTAAGGACAATCGTAAGTTGAAGTCATAAAGCAGGGGTGGGGACCTCCAGCCCTCCGGATATTGTTGAACACTTTCCTAGCAGCATCAACTACATGGTCAATGGTCAGGAATTATGGAAATTGTAGTCCAGCCACATCTGAAGGACCACAGATTTCCCATCCCTGTTACAAAGCTTCTTGTTCTTGCCTCAGTACTCCACACACTAGTAACAAAAAATAAACAAAAACTTTGTTCCCTTTAATGAACGCATATCTCGTATTTTATGAAAACTTTGTCCTGTAGAGCACAATTACTGGAATATAGACTGAAACAGTGTTGCTCATTGCATCTTTACCTATAACAAACTGCAAAGTGAGCATATGCAGCTACAATCCAGTTGTGATGGCCAGCCACTATCAAAACCTTTCGTGGGTCCACAGGAAACCCTTAAAAAAGAAAAACACACACACAGCAGAGGTTAAGTGAGGTTACTGAATTGATGGTCATGAGTCTTTTTTTCACCTACTTTGCCAGAGCAGTGAGTATTCTGAAATTCTGCAGCTGTAATAAAGCTGCTGATGCACATGATGAGCTGCATTTGGCATGGAAGAGTTAGCAGAGCAGAGCAAGCTCTGGGGAACTAAAGCAGAATACTATGGCTACTGTAAGCACACAAGCCCTTCTGCTCTCTTTCCAGAGGAAGAAGGTTTACCCCAGAAGCAGACAGATGATCACCATTCAATACCTGGCCTTATACTGCAACCTAGTTAATAGTATTCAATTATTATTTTTTTAGAAGAGTAGACAACCAAGTTGCAGCCTGCACGTACTTATATTTCATTTATGATGCTTGCACTGCAGGGCTAGTCTTCACTCAAATCTGCAACTTGTCACAATTTTGAAGAATTGGCAAGAACTAATTTGGGCTTTTTTTTTTAGATACACTTGCAAATTATTTTTCCACAAATATTTTAAATGCATTAAGGAAATGAAGATAGTTTTGCTCACCTAGCCTGACTGTATCTTCTCCAGTACCAGCAAGTGAAGTCTGCATATTCCCTCCTCGGGCCTCACTTTCAGGACAGCTCTGAGGTGCTCTGACTTCAGTAGATGCTCCTGAAGAAGGGCTAATCTTACGACTTGGAATGCCTAAAGAAGATAAGGAATTTGACAAATGTGGTTTTAATGGGCTTATATAAAGGCTGCTACACCTTTACTGGCAAGCAGAAGGAAGCTCATGACAGTGGACTTTCCCATCCCCTCACCCCATCCCTCCAAAATGCACAAGGGGCTGAAACAGGAAGGGAAACCTTCTCAAAGTACCTTGCACATTTCGAGCTCCATTTATCTGCAGTACCTCAACGATTTTGGCCAACTTCCCCCTCCTGACTATTCCTGATCCCATCCCATTCTATTCCATGGCGCTGCCCAACCCTCAGTGGAGGTATAGCAGCCTCCAGAACTAATTTGTAATTGCCTCAAAAGTATTAAGAACTACTTTACCACAGAGTTTTGATTTACACTGACTTAACATCAAAGCAATATTTCTATCTCATTTAGAGATAGAGTGGCTTCAGTGGGAAGTACCGTATTTTTCGCACCATAGGACGCACTTTTTCCCCTCCAAAAATGAAGGGGAAATGTGTGTGCGTCCTATGGTGCGAATACAGGCTTTCGCTGAAGCTGGAGAGCGAGAGGGGTCGGTGCGCACGGACCACTCTCACTCTCCAGGCTTCAGGAGAGCCGCAGCGCCAGCCCCACAAGGTCGGGGGACAGCGGGGAGGCGGAACACCACCATCCCGCTGTCTTCCGATGTGGTTTGGAGGCTGACGGCGGGGAGACGCGTGCTTCTCCCGGCCGCCAGCCCCGCAAGCTCTGGGGACAGCTGGGAGGCGCCGCGCGTCCTCCCTCAGTCCCCGGACCTGATCTGCAGGCGGGCGACGGGGAGAAGAGCGCTTCTCCCCGCTGCCTGCCCCGCAAGCTCCGGGGACAGCTGGGAGGCGCAGCGCGTCCTCCCTCTGTCCCCGGACCTGATCTGCAGGCGGGCGACGGGGAGAAGAGCGCTTCTCCCCGCTGCCTGCCCCGCAAGCTCCGGGGACAGCTGGGAGGCGCAGCGCGTCCTCCCTCTGTCCCCGGACCTGATCTGCAGGCGGGCCGCGGGGAGAAGAGCGCTTCTCCCCGCTGCCTGCCCCGCAAGCTCCGGGGACAGCTGGGAGGCGCAGCGCGTCCTCCCTCTGTCCCCGGACCTGATCTGCAGGCGGGAGACGGGGAGAAGAGCGCTTCTCCCCACTGCCTGCCCCGCAAGCTCCAGGAACAGCTGGGAGGCGCAGCGCGTCCTCCCTCTGTCCCCGGACCTGATCTGCAGGCGGGCCGCGGGGTGAAGAGCGCTTCTCCCCGTCGCCAGCCCCGCAAACTCGGGGGACAGCGGGAGAGGCGCAGAGCGCCCTTCCCGCTGCCTCTGACTTGGCTAGAAGGCTGGCAGGGGGGAGAAGCCTGCTCCTCCCCGTCGCCAGCCCCGCAAACTCGGGAGACAGCGGGAGAGGCGCAGCGCGCCCTCCCGCTGTCTCCCGACCTGGTTTGGAGGCTGGCGGAGGGCTTCCTCCTCCCCCAGCCCCGAAAGCTCCCAGAGCGATGCCAAAGCTGCGCGCAGCTTCGGCATGGCTCTGGGTCCCGTTCTGGGGGAGGGGGAAGCTCGGGCTTCCCCCGCCCCAGCCCCGCGTCTCCAGCCGGGAGACGGTTGCGGGGGGCTGCTTTAGCCCCGCACGTGCTCTCCCGGCTGGAGAGGTGACGCTCGGCTATGGAGGCTCCTGCCATAGGCGCGTGTCACCTCTCCAGCCGGGAGAGCACGCACGGGGCTAAAGCAGCCCCCCGCGACCCTCTCCTGGCTGGAGAGGTGACGCACGCCTATGGCAGGAGCCTCCATAGGCGCGCGTCACCTCTCCAGCCGGGAGAGCACGCACGGGGCTAAAGCAGCCCCCCGCGACCCTCTCCCAGCTGGAGAAGTGACCCGCGCCTATGGCAGGAGCCTCCATAGGCCCGCGTCACCTCTCCAGCCAGGAGAGCACGCACGGGGCTAAAGCAGCCCCCCGCGACCCTCTCCTGGCCTGAGAGGTGACGCGCGCCTATGGCAGGAGCCTCCATAGGCGCGCGTCACCTCTCCAGCCGGGAGAGCACGCACGGGGCTAAAGCAGCCCCCCGCGACCCTCTCCCGGCTGGAGAGGTGACGCGCGCCTATGGCAGGAGCCTCCATAGGCGCGCGTCACCTCTCCAGCCGGGAGAGCACGCACGGGGCTAAAGCAGCCCCCCGCGACCCTCTCCCGGCTGGAGAGGTGACGCGCGCCTATGGCCGCTGCTCCCTGACCTGCTCTTTGGGGCTGGTGGTGGGCTTCCCCCGCCAGCCCCAAAGAGCAGGTCGAAAGGAACCTGAAGCCTGGAGAGCGAGAGGGGTCGGTGCGCACCGACCCCTCTCGCTCTCCAGGCTTCCAAGGTAGCCGCCTGAACGCACCTTAAACGGCACCTTGTTTTAGAACGGGAAAACAAAAGGGGGAAAATTCTCCCACTCTCTGCGCAGAGCCTCCTGCGGCTTCGCTGAAGGGGCGCTGGGCAGAGAGCAGAAGAATTTTTTTCCCTTGTTCTCCCCCCTCTAAAACAAGGTGCGTCCTATTGTCCGGTGCGTCCTATGGTGCGAAAAATACGGTACCATATTTTTCCGTGTATAACACACGGAAAACACACACCATGTATAAGATGACCCCTATTTTTGGGGACTCCAAAATTAAGAAAATGAGGGGAGATTGCCCAGAGTTGTTAAGCTTTTTGGGGGAGGATTGCCCAAAGTTATTGAGCTTTTTTGGGGGGGTGCTGAAAATCGCTAACCCGCCTGACCTATCATCTGACCGCTCGCTTCCAGCACCCACCAATCGCCCACCCAATTGCCGCAGCAACAACCAATCGAAAGCAGCCCTTGCCGCAGCCACCAATCACCTGCCCAATCATCACTGACAATCTCCTGTTTACGGCTGCAACCAATTACCTGTCTCCCCTCAGCACTATCCGTGTAAAAGACCCCCCATTTTTAACATTGTTTTATAATAAAAAACATCGTCTTATATACAGAAAATTAAGGTATATATCAGTCCCTTTCCAGAAAATCTAAATCACATGAGAAATACAACAATGTACTGCAGCCTTGTAATTAAGCATTCACATGATTGCCAGACATCCAATAGACATTAGGTACACAGATATATTTCCCAGTGGCAACCCATAACTGTTTGTCTGAACTAACCCTCCTTAACCAGAGAAGAAGATGCATATTGTACAGCAGCAGTAACAAGCAGCTGGGGTCAGGCATGATCTTGAAAAGGTCTATTGTAGTGACCTCAAAACCCCAATGAGAATGCTTATGATAAGGTAGACACTATGGGAACAGCAGGAAAGTGATTCTGGTGTACACATAGAACTAACATAAAGGTGGCAGCAGAGATGGAGAGAATCCTGATAAGTTCTTGAAGTGGAAGCTTCAGCAGGCATCAGCCCATACATAGCAAACCCCACAATGCTTTGACCAGCTCAAATGCCACACAGAGCTGAAAGTATTTCATTACTGTAAAGCCACAAAGTTGCTTCTTGATGCCGAAATAAAAAATGGCTTACAAAGCATGCTCAAGTACCTGGAGGTGGCAGGTATCCATGGAAGAGGACACTGCCACAAGAGGAGCGCTCTAGCTCTTCACACAACAGTAATCTTCTTACTGAAAGGAAACAGCATATAAACCAATAACAAAGTATACATATGTGAATGCAAATTGGGTTACTTTGCATTTTTTCCATTTAGCTTTCTTGTTGCAAAAGGGCAAGGTTAGGTTTCAAACAGCAACACAGCTTTAAAGTCAAGTCAGGTGTGCTTGGGCCCAAATGCTGTTCATTTCCCCCCAAACTGCTCGGTAGGTGGGACTTTGCCAATCTTCAGGAGGTATTGGGGATAAATTAACTTCATTTAATTTAACTATAAAATAATTTATATACTACCCTTTGGGTCTCAAGAAGGCCACTATGGTTTATAACATTAAACCTCCAGTTGTACAGTTATAACCCTGCCCTTTGACACCTGAGATGTATGTTTTTATAACCCACCCTGCTTTTATTATTATAATTTGTTTTAATCTGTTTTTGACACTATTTTAAATTGTTGTAACATACCCTAGAACCTTAGGAAGCAGGGCTTAAAATCATAATAACAAAGAGAACTTTAAAAACATACGAAGACAAGAAATCTACAAGTAATCAGCATTTGTTTATAAAAAAAGAAATCATAGCCACCCACCAAAAATATAATCAACATGGGACTTAATCAAACCTCTTAGGAGATCAATGTGCTGATCTCCAAAAACATTCTGTCTCGACTCCCAGCAAAATGTACTCTGTTGGTGGCAGAACACAGAGGAAGTGAAGGGGAAGCAATAAGAGGTCTTCCCACTGGTTGCTGGCCCTCCAACCCACCCCAAAAGTCACCTGGGAATGACAATTTATATGGCTTAATTATGGAGGGGAAGGAGAGCTCTCTTACCACTACTGGTGGTTCTTTAAAATGATTATTAACTCATCATTATGTTCAAACCAGAGGGTAATTTAAATCTATATATTTACCTAAAGGTGTAATTCCATAAAACTCTGCTTCATGTCTAAGTACATTAATGCTTACTCCCCTGCAAAAAGATAAAAAAAAGAAATATTTAAAAATTAAATAATGCAGTTTCTTAGCACAACAATCAATATTCTAAACACAAAAACTAAATCTTTTATAGGAAGTTTTATTTTAACATGATAAAGTACTTTGATTAAACAACTAAGAATATCTTTAAATGCTACAGATCAACAGAAACATCTACACAAATGTTAAATTAAAGCTTTGTGAAAGGATATAGTGTGGAACACTCAAGCAAAACCTCTGTTCTTTGAAAACATTTTTTTATATATAAAAAAATTAAGCTATGAGCAGCAGAAATCACAGAACAAAAATCTTATGGGAAACATAGAATGTGCTGACTAAAAGTTCAATCTAACACAGAGATGACAGAGCGAAGTGTTGTCACATGGGTGGGTGAATGTGAGTGCCTCAGCTGAGGCAAATGCACAAAACAAAGGTGGCTTAGCTCACAGGCCTGGCAAGTTTCTTTAAGTTGAACCCTTTCAGGATTATGCCTCAAAAAGTGTACACATACTTTAACGTGTGAGGTTTTAGCTGCTAGATTGGGCTATGAGTGTCTAGTACACAGGTTACAAGAGGATATTTAAAGTCTCTCATACAGCAAAGCCTTAAGGAACAGTTTCAGAAATCAGGGGTCCCTTAAAGTTCCTGCAGAAATTCACCACAAATATTTGGGAGTAGATTATTCTGTGGAGTTCAGGGGATACTACTGATACTTTCACAAGTACAATTTTTTAAAAAAACTTCAATTTAAGTGAGCTTAAGAGTGTTCTTTATAACAATCTTCCACCAGAAGTGTTTTTAAAATCAGAGTGAGAATTAACACTGAGTTTCTTACCGCAAATCTAACTCCTTTGTTCGAAGAAAATTTAAAATAGGTGCAAATGCTGCAGGATCTCTGTCAATAAATATCTATGAAGAAATGAGAGCCCCTTTATTAGCTTAACATATAAGTTTTAGAATACAAGAAATTATGCACTCTGAAGTCTTTATTTATTTCAAAGGCAGCAGTTTAAACAAAGACTTAATTCTGCAGCAGAAATCTGTGTGAACTGAAATGCTTAATTCTGCCATTATTTAGCCCTATAAATATTACAAAATCAAATTAAAAAATATACCCTCATTTTTTAAAAAAAGTGATCTTTTCTAACTTTGCATTTTCATGATACCTACAATTACCAGCAGCCACAAGTTGTCTCTATCATTCAGCTGAGCACAAGACTGAAAGAGTCTCCCCATTCTAACTAGAGATGTTGCAAAAGTGCACAATTCACCTATTTAGAATACAATTTAGAAGCTAAACCCAATACAGTAATCAACTTTCATATCATAATCTTATTTAGAAAGGAATACTCACAGCACCAGTTTCATCTTTCAGTGTTGAAATTCTTCCACTCAGCAAACTGAAAACAAATAAAGCTAAATTACAATATAACTTGGTAAGAAGAGTTGGGTGAAGATTCCTAGTTTCTCCTCTGCTCCCATAAAGGAGGGATGATATCTACCAACAGTATGTTTTTCTATGCAGTCCCAAAATTACAAATCATAGAAACATGTGGTTTTAAGTCCCACACTTCTGCCATAAAGCTTATGTAGGGGCATTTGCAGGAAATAATTAGTGAGTATAGCAGGAATTAAGAACCCCACCCCCATTTCTCCTTCCAATTCTTCCCTAAAAATGCTCTTCTGTACCAATTCCATTCATTCTCAGAAATGCAGGTTTGTAAACATGCATTTGCTGATAAAACACGTGGTTCTACCCTCACACTGTACTGACAATTTTGAGAAAGTATTTCCTCAGAGATCACTATGATGTGTAAATTCAACACACAAGGGCTTATTTATGTAACATACCCATAACATGAAACTGATAAGAAATGTTAGACTTCAGACTTGAACACTAGCCTAATTATGAACTGGGCTACAAAGCTACAAAGTAGGTAAACTACACACTTAGACACACTGGTCAATGTAAAAAAAAAAATGCTACTGAAGATTTACTGGGGAGTAAGTCTTATTGAACTTAGACTGAGTAAAGATCCAAAAGATCTGGCTTCAAAATACCTGGAGAAAAAGGAGTCCGGAATCCACATTAGTGTTTGTCTTGAAGTGCTGAACCTGTAACAGAAATATTAGAAGTCAGGAACTGAACTGTTAAGTTCCCTCCCTGCAACCAATAATTTTTTTTTTTTACTTATTTAGTTAATTCTTTCCTACCTAAGAAAAATAGTGTTTGATCACAAAAAGACCCAAAAAAGTGCAAGGCCTCTGTTCAAGCGACAGGACTTCTCATTCCTCTCTTTCTCCCCACCCCCAGTAGCCCCTCATGTACCTCATTCATTCTTCTGGGAACCCATGCAAAAAGGAAGCAATTGTCAATGTCTCAGTCAGCTAAAATTAGTCTTGACTATCCCACTGAGACCAATGAAACGAGTTAGTAGCAACAAAGTTTGTCCTACAGCTTTCAGTGGAAGTTAATCCAAACTATCTTTATTTGGATTAGGACCCAAAGATCAGGCCTTTGCAGTTGCTATTACCACAAATAAATGTCTCCTCTTTCCCATACACACAAAAGTTGCTTGCATTGTTTATGACAGAGCAACCTATGCATATTTACTCAGGAGCAAGCCTCATCATGTACAATAATGCTTACTCTCCAGTAAGTATGCTTGTGATTACATTTTAAGTCTGTATCACTGAACAAGAATGTATTTCTGGCCTGTCCCAAGTTGAGCCACATAGGGAGTACATGTTTTGTAATAAGTTAAACTTTATGAAAATGTCTATATATGTAAACTACAGAAGTTCAAGTAATTTCATGCATGCGAGCGTACACTTATTTTAAAAATCCTGTGCACATGTAGAAAAAAGAGACTGGTCTTTAAAGTCTGAAATAAAATTGCTATTCTACCATTTAGCATGTATTCCATTCAAACTATGGAACTCTTCTGTATTTTAAATGAAGAATGTGTACAACAGAGGCTCCTAGATGCTATCTGTACTACTACTTGTTTGTATTTTGTTGGTTACTACAGAATCACAGAACTAGAACTGGAAGGGACCCCAAGGGTCTATGATTCTATAGTATCCAAAAAAAATAGAAAAAAGGGAGTAGAACAGATAGCATATAGGAGCCTCTGGATTATACACAATGCAGATTCTGTTCAGTTTTGCAATAAGGGCATGACAAAGCCAAATCTTCTCTGAACAAAGGGCTCAATATAGTCATTTTAAGCTTGAAAACTGGAAAACTTTCTCTTATGAAAAAAGCAGTCAGAACTACATTTTTTCCTAGTTAACTTTTTAGCAGTAAGTTTGAAGGTTCAATCAAGCAGAATTCAAACACTCTTGCAATCCTAGTTTATTGTTTATTATTATTATTTATTTATTGACCTATAGAAACTCACTCAAATAACAAAACTTCAGTAGCTAGAACATTTTCCCCCCCAAGAAGTCAAACAAACAATGCTAACTTGAACACAGTTCAGTACCCATGATATAAAAATATAGACTAGAATCCAAACAACAGTGAAATTAGTCCTGTTGAGTCAAATGAAACCTACCAAGAAGGAGCAATGTACATCTTAAAATGCAAAACTGACCCTGCTAATTCTGTGGCAGTATTTGACTGCATATTTTCGCCTCCAGGTTAATTACATGTTTTGTGGAACAACATGATCCAAAAATATTCCCCCACAATTTCCATGAAAATGAAGGGATGTTACAGAGCAGTAGTTGTTGATGATGAACGGCACCAGAAGGCTGTTACTTAGATGTTAAGATACAAATAACATTACTATGTATAGCAACATACGACAATGATACGTTATTTACAAAAACTTAATAGCCACAGCAAACTGCAGGAACTTAAAAGAAAGCACACCAAGGATAGCTATTTTTTACCTCACAAGTAGTAGAACGTCATGTTTAGATTTTAAAAATGCTTGTCCCTCAGTTTAGAAGTTACATCACTTTTCATACTCTCTGTCTAACCAGCAAGAAGTGTGTTTTGCTTAAGGCTGGAGTCAGATCTGGAAAACTGCTGGATTTTAAAGTTTTTAAAAAGGGGGTCCAACCATTACTTCTTTGTCCCATAATACGGGGTGTAAACAGACACTAGGAGAAACTAATCTAATCCCATAGTCGTTCTCCATCTTGAGACCAAGTCTATAAGCAGACTTTTTGATTATAATAGCAGAGTGATGATTACCAGCTTGTGGTAACTGCCCTGAGACCTCCGGGTATAGGGTGAGTATAATTAATCAATTGGAGGCCAGCTTTTCCACTAGTGGCACCAGTGTTATGGAATTATGTCTCTGCTGAATTATGATAAACCTCATGATACTGGCATTCCACTAGCCCTTGAAGACATACCTCTTTAAAGGAACATTCCCCTCATCTCCTAACTGAACCTCCTGTTTAAATTGTAGTTAACTGCGGTTTCAACAGGTTATCTTATTGTACATTTTAACTATGAATATTTAATGTTTTGATAAAATTGTTTTATTGTGCATCTTAATTATGTGTGACCAGTGCTTTTTTCTTAAAAAATGTTCAGGGGTACTCTCATTTTCCTACTCATATTGAAATACTGCCCCTCAATAAAGCCAAACTTAGATTCACAAAATGTTTAGGGGTATGTGTACCCCTGCATCCCCCCAGAAAAAAGCACTGTGTGACTATATTCTTATAACTGGTTTTATACAGTGGTACCTCGGGTTACATACGCTTCAGGTTACATACACTTCAGGTTACAGACTCCGCTAACCCAGAAATAGTACCTCGGCTTAAGAACTTTGCTTTAGGATGAGAACAGAAATTGTGCTCCGGTGGCACGGTGGCAGCAGGAGGCCCCATTAGCTAAAGTAGTGCTTCAGGTTAAGAACAGTTTCAGGTTAAGAATGGACTTCCAGAATGAATTAGGTACTTAACCCAAGGTACCACAGTACTAGTAAACCACTTAGAAGTCATTTTGGCAAGTAAGCAATATACAACTTATGACCGTTAACAACCAGCTCTTTGTTGTCATATTTTCCTCTTTCCCATGCCTGCTTTGCACAAGTTCTCATATGATGAAGTGTTCAAGAGTTTGCTCACTATTTGAGACATTCTGGTTGGTCCTAATAAAGATTTGCCAACTGTGGATTTTTCACAATTTTTATATTTTCTCTGGTACAAGTGTCAAAACAAAAGAATGATAATAATCTCAGTTCTTTTTCAAAGTAGATGAGTGACTTTAATGTAGCTGGTAGGCTGTTCAATCCCATTTTCTCAAGGAAGCTCTGCTATGAACTATAATCAAGACTGGGTATATTCTACTTGGCACAAACAAATAAACTTTAGTTTGTTTTGTTGCAATTTATCAGCCTGATTAAAAATGCTACTGTGAACATATAAAAGGCCACAATGATTATAGCATTGTTCATCAATCTTATTCTCCCATATGCTATTTTGATAACACCAACTATTATCAAGTAATACATTAATTTCAGTTTTTCTATAAAATAGACAAGTTCAAACAATACTACTATGAACAACAGGTTAAGAGGATCACTTAGATGTGATGCAAGTTGATGTGCTTTTGACATTTAGAAACTTTTTAATGGGTAAAATTGAGGGATTCAATAATACTATTGCAAATCAACAAAAGACAATTGAAACTTATTGAAAATTATTTTGTAGTATCTGCAACATTTATTATTTATTGATATACCATTCTGAATTACAATATCATGTTTTTCAATCATTCTTTCAGTAACTGCACTATAATTGTTAGACTGTCAAGATACAGAATAAAGCAGGTTTCTATTTTTCATCTAACAATATCGCTGTTTGTTTTCACTAATATACGAGTGTTTCGTGTTGTGTAATACTTTGGCCTAGATTCAGAGCTCTGATAAACAGAGCTCAGCTCACAGAATGGGATAGTCACAACAGAAAGGCCAAAGGAAGAGAATTCTTCTGGATGCCCCCTCTCCTAGAAGTATGCTCTTCTAGAGGACTGAAGGAGCCTCTAGAACTGTGGTTCCCAATGTGGGACACATGCCCCGAAGGGGGGGGGGGGGCAATTTGATTTTTTTTTTTGAGGGAGGGCAATTCAAGAACGAGTTATTAACAGTTAATGGCCTTTTAGGCTTCCTCCACATGAACAGGAGTTCACTTTTGAATAATAAGAATTATATGTCACGGGGAGGGGATTTTAGAGATGCTGAGGTGGGGCATGGCCAAAAAAAGGTTGGGAACCACTGCTTTAGAACAGTATGGTAGGTAATGTGAGGCTCTTCCTCCCCAATACACATTGCTGAAGTATCCTCTGGATAAAATATTCTCCAACAGATCCAACCAAATGAGGTGGTTCATACATAATGCTAATCCAAACCATGGCTTAATTACACATGTGAAGGTTCCCACAGAGGAGACTGTGGTTATTGCACTCCTCCCCCTGGTCATCTGGCTGCTGTGATCTAAACCATGGTTTGACTTAGCACAGTGGTTGGCAAGGTTTACCTTGCCTGGGCCAGTTCACTGCTGTGGAGCTCCCTCCATTGGCCGGATTGCAGGCCCATGTTTGACAGAACATGCTATGGAAGGAACAAGGCATCTTTGGACCAGGGAAGTGAAGTCCGGAAAGGCCTAACAGACCATGTGGGGTTACTAAATTGAACGCCAGAAGGTATTAAAAAGGCTGGAATGTTGCTAGAGAGAGCACACATCATACATGTGTGGGGCCCAGACGCACACACAGTGCTGACCATTCAACCTCGGTAGCTGTTAAGACTCTCCATCAGAGGTTTGTAAGCAGAGGACTATCTACCAGGGGCTCTTTAGTTTCAATCCCTGCATTGCAGCGGGATGGACTAGATGATGCTTGGGGCTCCCCATCCAACTCCACAGCTATTCTGATTCTAGGAATCTCACAGAGTTTCTGACACCATCCCTCAAGCAAGTTATAAAGTACGTAAAGCGGCAAGGTATGCACACACACACATCGGTGTGGGTGTGTATATATGTATGTGTGTACAGGGGTACCTCGGGTTAAGTACTTAATTTGTTCTGGAGGTCTGTTCTTAACCTGAAACTGTTCTTAACCTGAAGCACGACTTTAGCTAATGGGGTCTCCTACTGCCGCCGCACCGCCGGAACACGATTTCTGTTCTTATCCTGAAGCAAAGTTCTTAACCTGAAGCACTATTTCTGGGTTAGCGGTGTCTGTAACCTGAAGCGTATGTAACCTGAGGTACCACTGTATGTATATGTGTGTGTATACACACACACGCGCGCGCGCGCGCGCATACACACAGACACATATACCATGAAAGGTCCAAGGCCTTGACTTTGCCACGGGATTCTAGTAGCCAGCAAACTTCAACGCACTTCTCTCCTAAATGTGTTTGTTACCGCAGCAGCTCGTTGCCGTGAATTCGGGGGGGTCAGGGGAGAGAGAGAGATAGTATCGTTTCGGCTCCCTCCTCCGCTCCCCGGCCCCCTTGCTCCCCGGCCCTGCCCCGACCTGAGGGCCGCCCTCTCTCGCCCCCTCCGCACCTTTCCCGTCCGAGGCCCCGCCGTCGGCCTGCTGCTCACCTGGTGCCCCCGACATTGAGCTGGATAATCTCCCCGCTGCTGCCTGCGCCGGCGAAACCCGCGCCGTTCCCCGCCATCTTCCCCAGCAGCGACTCTGCCTCCGGGAACCGCCTGTCGCCGCTTCCAGCCGCCGCCGCCGCCGCCGCCCCGGAGTCGAGTCCCGGAGGCGGCGGCGGGGCCGGGGGAGAAGAAGGAGCGTCCAGCGAGGCCGCGCAGCCCTCCGAGACAGGCACTGGGCGCGCCGAGGGAAAGGCTGCCAGGTCGGGACGTGGGAGGGGAGGCTGAGGCGGCCTCCCTTCTCTCGCCGCCCGCCTTCCCCTGTCTCGTCAGGCGGCCGAGGAAGGCCCTGCCGCCGCCGCCGCCGCCACTACAGCGGCCTCCGACCCTCTTCCCGGCCGAAAACGCTGCCGCTCTCTATGGCCAGGAATGCCATAGCAACGCGCGGTACCTGGAGGAGGGGGCTCCGCGAGGGACAAAATACCGACGCTGGCTGCGCCTTCGCGAGATCGCGCCGCGCGAGAGCCTCTCGCGTGGGAGGAGCTGGGGCAGCAGCAGGTGGCGCCGGCAGAACTTCCTTCACTCGCAAGCCTCTGGTTGGCCCTTTTATTTGCCTGAGGACGCAGACAACACGAGCTCCCCAGGCTCAGGGAAGGATTTAGATTGAGTTTTAGTTTCTGTCCCCCGTCCCCCACGCGCGCACCCGCCGCCGCCACCACGACCCAGGTGGCGTTTGAAAGCCCCTTCCTTGGAAATCAGCGGCGACCCGATTCCGTGCGCGCGCTCCTCTGTCAGCTTCACAGCTAGTTCGCTCCTGATATTAGCCAGTGCGCCTCGCACAACGCATAAAAAAGGACTTGGGGGGAGGGAAGTTCGGGGACCCACCGAGGAAGGGTGGGGTGTAAATTCACTTAATGATATTAATTCATTAATAACACGCAGCAGGACTGCATTGCCTAAGCGGAGCTCATTACTATCTATAGAAGCTGCCTCCTCTAAAATTTGCACCCATCGTCTAAAATTGCTTAAGAAAGTCCATAAAAAGAAGTTAAGGTTAATATTTTTAATATTTTCCTACCTGTATCTCCTCACCTAAAATATTCTGAGATAGACAATCTCTGAACCTGAAGGTTCCATATAGCCATAGTTGATAAATATCCATTGGCAGACATCTCCTAGGACACAACAAGAGCCCTGCTGGATATCAATGTTGTCATGTGTCATCTTTTTCCCAGACACATCTTCTTTTTCAGGGTTAAAATTTAGGACAAATTACTTTCATTTGCTTTGAATGGCTGTCATAGCGTCCTCTTTTTTGCTGTTCAAAATATGGCAATGACCCATCTAGACCAGAATCCCATTCCTTCAACCAATGCAAAACCGGAAAGCAGGACCTGGTTGCAACAGCATTCTACCAACTTGTGATTCCCAGTACAGTGGTACCTTGGGTTAAGTACTTAATTCGTTCCAGAGGTCCGTTCTTAACCTGAAACTGTTCTTAACCTGAAACACCACTTTAGCTAATGGGGCCTCCAGCTGCCGGCGCACTGCCGGAGCATGATTTCTGTTCTCATCCTGAAGCAAAGTACTTAACCCGAGGTACTATTTCTGGGTTAGCGGAGTCTGTAACCTGAAGCATATGTAACCCGAGGTACCACTGTACTGTATCAGGGTTAAATGCATTTTGTATCTTGGCACATTGGTTTAGTAAATAGGCAAACATAATAAACAGAAGCACTAGGACCAGCTTGTGAATCTGGCAAACTGGGAAGTTAATGTTTGTTAGAGATGGTTATGGTCGTTTATATATAATGCTTTTATGATATACAGTATTCACAAATGCTTTTAAAAACATGTATCAAACATCTCAAATTCTATTCTATAATTATTAGTAAAGATGTGTTTGTATCTTAGTTTGAACTTCAGCTTTTGCAATAATATATTCAGCCTTGAAGTTAAGTTACTTCTGAGAACAACAGATAAAATTTAGTAGTTGCTTGGCAACCACATTCCAGAGGTATGAGTGAAGTTTGTGTATGAATGGATTTTGATCAAGCTGCACCTGTGATGCAGGCAATCTGGACTGCAGCATTTGCTACTTTAGGAAAAGTTCCTGTGTATATGGAGAGAACTACGCCTGACAATCTACACTTTTGCTGCTTTGCTAGGTGGAAACTTTGGGCCTACACAAATGGAAGATGTCCCCATGCATATATTGAGACAATTCAAACCTGGATATTGGCCAAAAAAGACATTGCTGGTTGACAGCTAAAGTAATGGGATTAGTAGGTACCTGTTGAAAACGTTATAGTGTCTGATCAGCTACTAACTGCATTGTCCTTGTGTTTTTACTTCTATCAATTTGAACGTTTTTAAAAAAAAACTTTTCATGCTGCTAAAAGTCCCATAAAGTTTTTGCCCCAAAAAGTACTATTTACTGCATCCTCAAGAACAAATAGAAACTCTGAGTGATTTTTGGCAGAAAACCCACATGGGACCCAGTACAGATCAGGGACCTACAAAGCTGTGCTTCCTTCCAAAGAAAAGTGGCAGCATTAAACATGTTTTTTAAAAGTATTACTCATATAATGTGTAATTTAAAAAATATATATTTGCCTGTAGCACAAGAGCTTTCTTATCTGTTCTTCAGGACTCTCCCTAGACTACAGCGCCTCCTCAACCACATCCCTTTCTGCAGTTTACATTTCCTCACTAGGCCTACTTCATGTCTTCCTTGAATATTTTTGCTTGGGTGGAATGTGTCCTTGAAGTCTGATAATGCCTCTTGGTTGCATGAACAAAGGATAGAGAGGTTGTGCCAAGATAGGAATGTGGCCCAGTGTCGGATTACCCAATGGGCAGACTAAGCAAAAATAAATGATTTTTAAATAAAGAATTTGAAATTTGTTATTAAAGAAAGCATTGAAGTAGTAATCATTTTTCTAACATTGATGAATACTAACTGCGCTGCAGAATACTTTTTTCTTTTCACCTGAAAAGGATAAAAACCCTCAGAGAACAACACTGTCAGAACAGACTTAATTCACTTACCCTACTGTGCATGGAAGGGACGCAGGTGGCGCTGTGGGTAAAAGCCTCAGCGCCTAGGGCTTGCCGATCGAAAGGTCGGCGGTTCGAATCCCTGCGGCGGGGTGCGCTCCCGCTGCTCGGTCCCAGCGCCTGCCAACCTAGCAGTTTGAAAGCACCCCCGGGTGCAAGTAGATAAATAGGGACCGCTTACCAGCGGGAAGGTAAACGGTGTTTCCGTGTGCGGCTCTGGCTTGCCAGAGCAGCGATGTCACGCTGGCCATGTGACCCGGAAGTGTCTCCGGACAGCGCTGGCCCCTGGCCTCTTAAGTGAGATGGGCGCACAACCCCAGAGTCTGTCAAGACTGGACCGTACGGGCAGGGGTACCTTTACCTTTACCTTTACCTTTACTGTGCATGGAAGTGGGCATGCTTTGTCAAGTCAACTTCAATGAATTTATGAAGAATTTTGCAATCAGAACATTTAGAAAGATGGTGTTTTAATTTCATCATACCTGTAAGTTTTGTGCCATTTCAAAAAAATGTTTTTATTTTACAGTTTAAGGTTGTTTTTGTTTTGAATTACATATGGGGAAGCAGCATGATCTTTTCAGTGCTTTGGGCCATTAAGGTCTTAATTGAGCCTTGCTCTGAAAATAGTTCCAGACTGCTGCCCTAGAAGATCTCACTTCTCAGAAAAGCAAGCCGTGCTGCCCAGTGTAGTATATGAAGGCTGTGGGAATTAGGAATATTCTAGCCCCCTTCAGAACTCTCCAAACTCTCATTAAATTCAGATCAGGAAGTTGAAAATTTGAGCTATATAAAACCATTTTAACTCATGTCAGTTTTTTCTACCACGACTCAGCATCCTTTATTGCCATGGCTTTACAGGATCGTTAAAAGTCAGGGCTGGATTGAACTTTAAAATGCCATCAAGCCCTTCACCATTACTTAAAGTACAGGTATTGATTTAACTTAATGTTGTAAACTTTGACTGGTAGGAATTCCACAGTCTCTGGCAATGACTTGCTCTATTGCAGTACGATTCATAAAATGTACAAAAATTAACACCTTCTGCAATCTGAAGGTATCTGAAGAAGTGTGCATGCACACGAAAGCTCATACCAAGAACTAACTTAGTTGGTCTTTAAGGTGCTACTGGAAGGAATATTTTTTGTTTTGACTATGGCAGACCAACACGGCTACCTATCTGTAACCTTCTGCAATGTGAGCTGTTACTTCTATCCTAATTGTGGCGACTGCTTCCCAGTCCCACATGCTGTTATTTTTGTGTACAAGTTTCAAAACAGGCAAAAATAAAATGCATTGTACAACCCTCAGGTCACAGAAAGCTTTCTGGGCAACTCGGAGAACACATATAGTACTTTTTAAAGTATGTCTCTAGTCTTCAAGTCTGCAGAGAAAATTTTGAATTGAGAATCTATTTAAACTAATGAAACCCAAAATAGGATTGGAAGCACAAGCATGTTTTCTTACGGAACTGACAGAGCAATTCTAACTATAGGAGAATTTACACCATATTAAGTTAAGATGCTTTAAGTTACCCCTGTTTCAAACTCTGTTCAGGAGCAAGAGTACGTCCTGCTGAGCCAGCCTGAGCCTGGCAGAGGGAAAACAAGCTTTAAACTGGAGCTTGATCATCCATTTTCCCAGTGTTAAATTCTGCTCAGAGAAAAGGGGAGGTAAGGGGAAGTCTGGGAAGTAAGGTTTATGAAAAAGAGGTTTTGAAATTATACATGTTTATATGTTTTGTTTGTCTATGTATTGTGTGTTGTTTTGTTTTTAATTTGTGTTGGAAAATCAATAAAAAATTATTTAAAAATAATAATAAATTCTGCTCAGTTGCTAAGTCACATGACCAAGCTGAAAGGTGTTGGGAATAGGTCCAAATCTGCTCCTCTCTTGTCACACCACACTCCCAGAACACCCTGTTTTCAGGACTTTCCCCATCAGAACCAGGATGGGGGATTTCAGCCAGCATAGTCCCAGCAGAGCCCGGCCTCAGCCAACTCAACCAGAGATCAGCCTATTCCAAAATCATTTATCCTGGCAGACCTTGGGAATGTTTTGCACTGTAAATCTCACTGAATCCACCATGATTTTCTGATATATATACTATATCTATATGTAGATATATATGCAGATTTATAAATGCTTTGCAAGCAAAATAACTGAAGCAGTATACAATAAAAATAAAATACAAAAGATGACAAACTCAATAAAAAAGGCACTTAACCTACAATTGTACAATTATTGATTGTTTGAAATTACTGGGTAACACTTCAGGGAAGTGTGTACACACACACACACATTCAGTAACCACCTATGTAAGACTGTAGTCTAAATAACTTCGGTCTGCTATTTTGAATTTTCAATTATAATTTTTCATTGCAACTGAAGATTTTTTTAGGACCAGACCATCACTTTTTTATGATTAGATGAAGCGTTCATGGGTTCCATCTCCATGCTACCTGGCTTTTTGGATTTTTGCACTTCCTAGCACTTAAATGCATCTTTACTAGGGTGAAATTCCACAAAAGATATGGCAGCAAGACTTAGAAGAACTATGAGTTTAAGTTGGATGAGTATACTCAGTGGTCTATTATTATTGGCAATGTTTGTATGTCTGCTGCTGACATACAACCACGGCATTATTGAAATTATATTGTCTCAGTCTAGGTTGATGTCTACTGTAACTATTTCTCTAACTTGGTGAAGTATTAAATATTCCACTAACTTCACACCTTTCCCCAAAGTTCTGGATGCTTCTGAGGGACCCATTTCTTAAGGCTACAGGTGATGTTTTGTGAATACAAAATTAAATCTAATATCGGAAATATCCACATGTTGTAGTGAGGCTCATTTGGAAGTTCACTTTTAATGTAGCTTTCTCATGGCTCTGCAAATTTTCAACAGAAGCTGCTTGTGATGTTAGCTAGACACGTCTTATCTCAGAAATGTTGGTATGGGGTGGGCAGGGAGGCAGAGATAAAATGCATGCTTGGGAGTGGCAGAGAGGAGAGTATGGTGCAGTTGTACTCTTCTGAAATGATGTCGCTGTTATTAATTGATTGTTGGACTTCCAAAATGCAAGAAACCAGTGCTTTTTTCTATAAAAAATAAAAATAAAATGTTTAGGGGTACAGTACTCTCATTTTGACTCAAGAAAATCACCATTTTATAGTTCAGATCGGGGGGAAATAAATACAGTAAATGGACATTTCCCCCAGGAAAAAAAAAAGCATTCCCCCCAGGAAAAAAAGCACTGGATGAAACATTGAGGCTATTAAGTAAAAACCAAGTCCAGTCTAGTAGCTGCTATGTTAATATTTGCCCACTAGATGGGTGTATTGGCCTGGGTTAGTAATGAATAATTGAATAATCTTTGTAATAAAAATGCATTTTTGAAGAGGAGTACTCCAATACCATGTCACATGCTGTCATGTATGTTGTTTCCCAGTGGACCTGATTCAACAAAAATAAGTAAAGAAGTCTCAGAGTCAGAAGGACTCGTCATTTTTCTACTTACTACAGAAGCAGAATAGTAATTATTAGCTGTTACTTGGGCAGAATGCAGAAAGTTCCAGAAAAGACCCGGGTCTCTATTATAATAGTTCCATTAATGAGTACTTTAAAATATATCCAAAGTATTCATTGATAGAGTTCCATTAATATTCAGTTTCAAATTTATAAAAGGGGCTCGCACCCTTTCTTTAGTGGCCAACCCAATGCCTGTATAAAGAATAAAAGGTCATGTGGCCAGCATGACTAAGCTGCTTCTGGCAAACCAGAGCAGCGCACGGAAACGCCGTTTACCTTCCCCCTGGAGCGGTACCTATTTATCTACTTGCACTTTGATGTGCTTTCAAACTGCTAGGTTGGCAGGAGCAGGGACCAAACAATGGGAGCTTACCCTGTTTGCGGCGATTTGAACCGCCGAACTTCTGATCGGCAAGTCCTAGGCTCTGTGGTTTAACCCACAGCGCACAATAGCACTTGTCCTACCTGTGATTACCAGCAGTTGGTGGTCATCAATGCCTCTTACAATACACTGTGTGAAGTACAGTGGTACCTCGGGTTACATACGCTTCAGGTTACGTACACTTCATGTTACAGACTTCGCTAACCCAGAAATAGTACCTCGGGTTAAGAACTTTGCTTCAGGATGAGAACAGAAATCGTGCAGTGGCAGTGGGGGGCCCCATTAGCTAAAGTGGTGCTTCAGGTTAAGAATAGTTTCAGGTTAAGAATGGGCCTCTGGAACGAATTAAGTTCTTAACCCGAGGTACCACTGTAATACTTTCTGTCCTGAATCTTCCAGCGTTCAGCTTTATTGGATTTCCAGAAGTTCTAGTGTTAAGAAAGAGCGATAAAAACCTTCCTCTAGATATCCACTTTCTCCACACCATGCAAAATTCTGTACACCCGTGGCATCTTAGCTGCCTTTTATCAGAGCTAAAAAACACCAAATCTAACCTTTCTCCATCCCCTTGATCATTTTGGGCGCCCTTTTCTGAACCTTTTCCAACTCTACATCCTGCTGCTGCTTCATCAAGGCCTGTTTTCCTAAATGCTAAGATATTTTATATATTTGTTCATTTGTTTCGTAAAATTTATACACTGACCATAACCAGAAAACCTCAAAGCAGTTTACAAAAAGACTGCTTTAACAATACTTTCCAGCCGTTTTCCTGGAACATACATCCCAAGAAAATATATAGGGCTGGAGCCTAACATTGTTATGGATTTTAATTCCACTGTTCATATTTGAAATGTGTTATTCTATTTATTTGTTAAAGAAATGACTGAGAGGTTGGCTGTCTAATGTTTATATTGATTCTTCTGTGATGAAATCCATTTCCCACTATTTTCCCCTCCACTGGTCCCCAGCTTTTATTAAGGATCCTCATCATATGATCTGAAGGAAAAAATAGAACTACTAATAAAAATGGAAGTACATTGTGACACATGGCACAGTGCTAGTGGCTTGGAAGCTGGAATATACTCATTTGTCATTCCTAAGCATTTTGTTTACTGAGAATATCATAAATTTAGATGTACCGTGGAAAACAAGGTCTATATTATTTATTATTTATTACATTCATATACCACACATTTCTTCTTGGTTTTCCTCCCCATTTCATCCTCACAACTGTCATGGATGTTTTAGCTGAAATTCCTGCATTGCAGGGGGTTGGACTAAATGACCCCTGGGAGCCCTTCCGACTCTACAACTCTATGATTAATTATAGCTCATCAAAGAGACATGACAACATTCAGAGACTAGCCAACCTTCTCATTAATACATTTATTGGTTCTTTTGAGGAATGTACTTGCAAGATTCTCTAAATATTGATTGGGAAACTGTCTCATTAGAGAATATATTGCACGTTCTTCAATCCCCCTCATAAAAACTAAAATAAAAAACCACACATGGGAGAAGCATTTCCACATCAGAGTGATTACACGGACAGCATCTTTAAACAACGGCATATCTGCCTTCTAAAAATCTTTGAAGGTAAAACAGTCAAACGTGCCAATAAAATAGTTCTTATGTATTTAGGCATTGCTAAACAATTGGCGCTGTGGGTTAAACCACAGAGCCTAGGGTTTGCCGATCAGAAGGTCGGCGGTTTGAATCCCCGCAACAGGGTGAGCTCCCGTTGCTCATCCCTGCTCCTGCCAACCAAGCAGTTCGAAAGCATGTAAAAGTGCAAGAAGATAAATAGGTACCACTCTGGTGGGAAGGTAAACGGCGTTTCCGTGTGCTGCTCTGGTTCGCCAGAAGCGGCTTAGTCATGCTGGCCACATGACCCAGAAGCTGTACGCCGGCTCCCTCGGCCAAAAAAGCGAGATGAGCGCCGCAACCCCAGAGTCGGTCACGACTGGACCTAATGGTCAGGGGTCCCTTTACCTTTACATTTAAACAATTTAAGCATAAGTCATATCATTGTTAAAAGACCTAGTCCAGACCAATGGCTGGGGAGTACATGGCCTACTAGTCAACACACCCTTACAATGCTGTTCTCTGTTTAAACATGGTTTTGGCTTGCACCATTTCCCATGAGATCAGGTAAGAGGTACCAGTGGCGGAGAAAGGGGAGACGGTGGGGGTGGTCTGCCCCAGGTGTCATCCCTGAACGGGGATGACAAAATCCCCTTGGGCGGATCGCACCATGCCGGTAGAGGCCCCTACAGGGATGGGGCAGCTGGGGGGGAGCCAGCGGGTGGACATCGGGTGCGGCGGGATGCACAGTACCCATGGGGACGAACTGTTCCTCTGGGCACCATGTGCACCATCCCTGTGGGCGGTTTGCCCTGCCCCAGGTGTCCGAGAGACTTCGTCTGCCGCTGAGAGGTACAAAAACTAGCAACACAGTTGCCTCACCCCGCCACGCACCATTAACTCACTTTTCCACAAAGACACACAAGAGTAAACCAGCAAACCCAAATTATGAACAGAACATATATTTGCCAAGCTACTTGAAGAGCTAAGCCTCAAGTTCTTCCACTCTCCCTGCTTTCATTTGCAGTATAATTAAGGTCGTACATAGCATGCATTACATCACTGTTTCCTCTACAATCATCTTTGCCACTCCTTTCCACCACCAGGCTAGTTTTTCTGGAGTTGCCCCATGTTCTAAGCAAACGTATTTTTCTTAGCCGTGTGATTTGCGTAGAAACACACACGAGAGGTTTTTAAGCAGGGATTGCATCCAGTGCTACAGACTTCTGTTCACATAATGGGATTTCACCTTCCTTTCTCTCCCCCCCGCCCCCCGCTGTTCCTGTGCACCCCCAATATCTGCTCTGAAATGTTAGGGAACCCTCTAGGCAGTTTTAGAGGCACATTGGGCAGCCCAAGGAGGGAGAGGAAGGTGAAAGAGGAATCCCAGCATACAAGTGGAACTCCAGGTCTGCCCCTTGATTTTTTTCTGGTATAAATTTTAAATGATTCAGCATGTAGAAGCTAAATTTATTAGATGCCTTTCAGAGCCAAATCTCAACCACTAAGGGTCGCTATGGAACTGCAATATTTAATTCTGCAGGGTTCTCGGTAGATTATCTGAAACACAAAACAAGTGCCTCAAAATATAGGGGATTTGATAACCCTTTTTATGAGTTGTTATTGTACATTTAAGAAATTTTCCTTTGCTAGGGTCTGAATGTGCAGACAGTATTACTGAGGCAAAAGTTCTTAAAACACAATTCAGACACCCCCAGGCAAGGATTAGCAATCACGTTTTCCAACTTTTTAGTATGATCTGAAAGTAAAAATGTGCAATTTTAATGCAGAATGGAGCAAAGAGGTATGATTGCCACAACTATGATCACACAACACTATGACAGTTGTCAGCTTGTTGCAGCCCTCATTCCCGCTAAATGGGAAACTAAGGATTAGATTCTCATGCTCATTGGTGCAGCTGTCTGACACCCATCCTCCAGAATCGCTTTATATTACAAAATTCTTGCGAAGAAGGCACTTAGTCTAGACATGAAAATTGCAAATGTGGGGTTTGTTTTTGCTGTGCTTTTCTGTGTACAGTATATAGATACTTTGAAGCCATGGATAGCCAACAGCCATGGGTATGCTTAAGAGAAAAAAGCATATAAAAAGATTAATCAGTTTAATAAATCCTCTGTACAAGTGGGAGCTGCAACAAAATGTCGTGGTGCATCTCTATCCCCAAACATATTTTACATATTTTATTATAGGTGATTCAAATGTTTGAACAACCGGGAAGCTGATATGTGTGATTTTGCAATACTGTATATGATATGATAAATATGTCTTTTAGTCATCTGAGTAAACTACTGCCCCCCGCCCCCCCCCCCCGTGAAAATCTTGCCAATATAAAGGCAGTAATATCAAGCGAAGGGTGGGACTAAAGAACAATCAAAATTCCCCGAGGTAACCCACACACTACAGTTTTCTGGTGGGAAATAAATTCCTGAAGCCAGGAGATTCCAGGAAGCATTATCAGTTGGGCTACCTAACAGCTGCAAGTGAGGACGGCTACCTGTTGTTCTGGGAGCTGATCCAATGAATACATATATATTTTCAGCAGTGCAGCACAAAATAGAACTTTGCACCACATATAATACATTTAGGAAACACTGGTTTACAGTTCCAAGGCTTGATTTTTATTACTTTCATTCTTACTTGTCCTCAGGAACACCATTCTAGACTCAATAGAGCAAGGCTTAAAGGCCTCCTCTTGGATACCCGTGTTGCAAAAAAGCAGTACATTTATTGTGATTATGGGCTGGTATCTCATGTAATCCTAAATATAGCAGCATTATCATCATGGGTCTGTCACCATTGTATTTTAACTTGGAGACATGGGCCCCATCTGCACTATACCTTTGAAGGAGTATCATACCACTTTAAACAAACATGGCTTCCCCCAAGGAATCCTGAGAACTGTAGTTTGTTAAGAGTGCTGAGGGTTGTCATGAAACCCCGATTCCCCTCACAGAACTAAAATTCCCAGGACTCCCTTGATTGTTAAACCACTTAGGTATAACCCGTGCCTTTAACTACTCTGGTGCTTGCTCAGACATCAATCATCTCCACCCATGGTATACCACGTACATTATAATTAAGGCTACAAATGGTTATGTAAGGCCGCAAAGTGTTTTACACTACAACACATCAAATCATATTTAAAGCCTGCAATGTGAAGTGTTTTAAAGAGCACTGTTAAGTGTATTCAAGGCCCTCTTAAAACTGAATCAATCTTTCCCCACCCACGAGGTTGACATAATTAATTTCCACCTCACAGAATACTATATATTTTGCCATTGCCAAGAAATGTCCCTTTTAATGCCGACCCATATAAGTCCTATTTGTTAATGAAATATTTATGTTATGTTTTCTCGTCTTCTTTTTTGTGTTCATACTAAAGTAGTGTATTAAGAAACTGATTGCATGTTGAATTTCCAGCAGGAAATAATTCATTTGAACTGGCTTTATTTTTCTGAAACTATTTTTCAAGTACTACATTATTATTGGAGCACAGGAGTGATGGTGAATAGCAAAAACAAGTTTCTATAGCTGATGGAAATGGCATCTATTGAGTCAATAACCTGAAATTTGGTGTACCCGACCTACCTGATGAGTTTTACAAAAGTACCAATTAAAAATTACCACAGATACATTGAGTTAAAAAGTACAGTCATACCTCGGGTTACAGACGCTTCAGTTTGCACGTTTTTTGGTTGCGCACTGCACCAAACCTGGAAGTACCAGAACGGGTTACTTCCGGGTTTTGGCGCTCACGCTCACGCATGCGCATAAACACTAAATTACAACCCGAGCGTGCGCAGACACAGTGCTGCGGGTTGCGAACGTGCTTCCCGCACAGATCATGTTCGCAACCCGAGCATCCACCATACTGAAAATGTAACCCCTTTGTACAAAAATATTCTGATTTTTTCTATCTTTTTTCCTTTTTGTGTTATTACTAGTATTAAAATGGGGAATTCGTGGAAGGGAAACTGGGTCGATCTTAGAAAAAGTCTTTAAGTATAATGATTGATGCATATAAGCTAAAAGTTGATATATAAACTGAATTTAATATAACAACAAACTAAGGTTAAAAATTTAGGGATAAGAACT
Source organism: Podarcis melisellensis (assembly GCF_964234715.1). Taxonomy (NCBI): domain Eukaryota; kingdom Metazoa; phylum Chordata; class Lepidosauria; order Squamata; family Lacertidae; genus Podarcis; species Podarcis melisellensis. The sequence continues at coordinate 27,152,953 of NC_138530.1, read as the reverse complement.
TGTTGAACAAATTTTTGGACATGGAATACAAGAAGGGGAGGCAAGGGGAAGTTGTGGAAAAAAGGTATTGAAAATATGGATTGCAAATGTTGAATTTTTCTTCTTTTTCTTTTTCTTTTTCTTTTTTGTCTTTATGTACTACTTGAAATTCTAATAAATATCATTTAAAAAAAGAAAGAAAAGAAAATGTAACCCCTTTTTCCAGTTATTAGGATGGCACGTTATATATTTATTTCTAGTTTTTAGTAAAAACTACTGCTGTACTTTATTCAGACTTGTAGTTGAGCCCACACTTTCACTGCCTTGGTGAAGTTCTGATCAGCTCTTCATTAACATTTCCTTGCCCCATTAAAGTCTATGGAAACAAGTACAGTAATCCTCCATCTTATGTGCTTTAGACTTGCACAGTTTCAACCATACACGGTTGAAAGCAGGCTGGTTAAAATTATGCAAGGCAAATCCCAAGCCAGGTGGTGAGCTTGGAGTTTGCTTGGAGTTACGTCGCTTTTAAGCTCCCCAGCTTGTCTGAGAGGCAAGGCCCATTCAGTATGTCTGCTCTGGGCTGCTCCCGCAAGATCATGTGGGGTAATCCAAATTCCTGAGAGATCTTATGTGAGTATCTGCAGCCTTCTGGAGCTGTCTATTACAACCCCATCACCTCTCCACACCTCACACAGCAGTCGCTTACATGGCTGCATATCCCTCAACTGCCCCAATTAAATCAGGACATCCTATTTTGTGGGATTGTGCCCCAAAACATGCGAGATTGCGGCACCCAAAAAGGTGCAGTTTTGGGTGTTGTGCTCTTGCGCAGGTCACACAATCTGGTTTTCAACTTCAGCGAGTTGGAAGGGATGGACCCTGCAAACACTTTCTAACACTGAAACCAATCTCACAACAAATATGTGCGGTAGGCCGTGTGTAGAGAGATGCATGTCAGGTGCTTAACTAGTCAAATAGTCAAACAACAAGAGGGGACAATATCGCACAGCTGAGTCAACCACATTGCAAACTTCCAGACCCCACCCCACATAACTAACAGGCAAGGGTCAATGGGAGAATTGCTCCGGCAAGGCCCACTAAAGTTCAGATATTTCATGAAGCGATACAGAACCAAGACAACATAGGGCATCTTTGATGGTCCCAGGCAGTCTGTCTTCCCCATCTGGATTTGGGCTTGAAAGGTCAAGTAAGAGTTTGTGTGTATGGAGAGTAATTTATGAGCAAGCACAATTTGTGACACTGAGCAACATGACTGTTGATCGCAAAACACATCTGTTAAGATAGCAGCCTCGACTGCTAATATCCAAGGTTTGTGAGCCAATATGAGATAGCCTTAACTCTGAACTTAAACTGGCAGGTATTTTTAGCACGGAATTTATTATTATTTGGCATTGCTTGTCTGCATTAATCCTGAAGCTACTCACAAATCTTAGCAAAGACTACTTGGGTAAATATTCTAGATTGCAACTCTGTTCACAGGACATTCAAAATGCTAAAAGCCCTCATATTACTGCAATATTCAATGGCCGTTTCTACATAGGGCTCTTGTGCCATGCCTCTGAATACCAGATGCCCTTAATAAATTCTTCCCAGATTGAAGTTAAGAGGAGCCTAGTGCTAATAGAAGGGAAGGTCCTAGGTAATGGGTACAACATATTGCAAAACTAATTATAAAGCCATCAAACAAATTATCTAAAATTAACAAACGTATTCAAATCAAATAAGAGGGAATCTGCAAATATAAAAAATTCACAAATTTCTTCAATTTTTAATTTTTTCCCTTTGGCTTTGGCAAAGTTGTGAATAATGTCATTCCTCCCAGGGGCTCAAAATGGACTTTATCCACTTAAATAGTAACCTCTCGGGAAGGTATGACTAAGAGGGAGTGACTGGCAAAGGCCACCCAGAGAGTTTGTACCTGGGTTGGAAAAGTTGGGTCTTAAAAAAACTCAGAGAGAGAGACATGAATGACTAAGTCTATAGCTTTATTAGTCTAATAATGGTTAATCTGGATCTGTGTGAAACCTCTATCTGTGAGCCTTCCATAGGCCTCTAGTTAACTATTATTAGAAATAGGATACTGCACTCAACAGGCCTTTGGCCAGACCTAGCCAGGCTCTCATTCCGCCCTCCCCCCACCTTAAGTTCAAATAGTTCAATACTCTATATGTGACCAGGACAATGCTCATCACCGTGGCAGTAGTTTAGAGGGAATGCTTGTCTATTGTATGGACCCCTGAGGGAAGGCAATATGCCTCTATGTACTCTGCACATAAAAATTAATTGCACACATGCACGCATGCACACACCATGCAGAGCCAAGAACAGAGAGGGCAATTTTGCCCTCACTGCAATAGCGTCACCAAGTGCAATCCATGACATTTCCCCACAAGCAGCAACAATTGACTTGCATGAAATACACTAAAGAGGTGCACCTGAGGTATCATTTGGGGAGGTCTAAACAGGCTATCTGTCAGGCGTCAGGGAATCCGATTCTCCCACAGTAGTAGTAGTAGTAGTAGTAATAATAATTAATTTATACCCCACCCACCTGGCTGCGTTTCCCCAGCCACTCTGGGCAGCTTCCAACGAAATATTAAAATACAATAGTCCTTCAGATATTAAAAGTTTCCCTAAACAGGGCTACCTTCAGATGTCGGTAGGCTGCCAGGAATAGATAAGGCAGAGAAAGTTCTTACCAATGTCTTTTATTCAATATTCACAGAGAGAGGCTTAGAAATGCAGCCTCTTGGAGTTATTGGTGTGGCTCCGAGTAAATCTCCACCCCCATTTTTCTTCTACTTCCTTAATAATCAACAGCACCACCCACTTTACGGTTGCCGCTTAGGGCCATTTGTCTCTGAGCTCTTTTCTCTCCTACTTTCAATGCTTGCTGGGTTCTGGGAGAAGGGGGAATTGGAATGCTTTCTAGTGATAATGTGTCAGTCAGCTGCTCCAGCTCTGCCTCCTCCTCTTCCATTATTTCCCAACTTTGCCCCTCATCTGCCTCTGAGCTGTGACTTCCTGCAAACCACTGTTGTAAATCTATACAGTGGTACCTCCGGTTACAAACTTAATTCATTCAGGAGGTCCGTTCTTAACCCGAAACTGTTCTTAACGTGAGGTGCACTTTCACTAATGGGGCCTCTCGCTGCTGTCAAGCTGCTGGTGAGCAACTTCCGCTCGCATCCTGGGGCAAAATTCGCAACCAGGAGCATCTACTTCCAGATTAGCGGAGCTCATTACCCGAAGCATTTGTAAGGAGGACAGTACATAACCCGAGGTTCCACTGTCCTGTCTTCCTCTTCTCTGGAAGGTTCAGTCTGGGGAGGCGGTCTCCACCATTCCTCCTCTGGTCAGTTCCTGACACTATTCTCCCCCTAGTGATTGCAGTAATGGAAAATCAAGCCAGCTCCTACTCACATTTCCTCAGCTCTTTGTCTTTACAGCCCTAGCTTGGGTTTGCTGTAATCCAAAACATCTAAAGGGCACCAGACTGAAGATGGCTGCATCAGTATCTATAACCAAGAAAGCACAAGCTTCTGATTCTTATGCAGCACTTTTGGATTTCTAGAAAGTAAGGCGCAGTCTATTTTGGCAGGTCTAACACAGTTTACTGGACTGCATTTTTGTTATGGGCAATTCCACGAGGCATATCGCAATACATCCCACAATTTAAGGAGTTGGGGGAGGGGGGAGAGAGAGACAAAGCTAATATACAAGCACTAAAAAGCCACTAAATTATCAGGTACACGAAAATTCAAGAATCTCAATTTCCTGCTGTTAGTCTTGATACTTCCCCCCCACCTGATTGTAACAGAATGAAAAATGTTTAGGGAGATTAAATTGATTTCACTGTCTATGCTTGAATGCCTAAATTCTTCACTCTCTTCTTGGCACTCATTTAGTTCCCATTAGAGGTAATGGGAGTTAGGCACCATCTTCAGCAGAGGGAAGATTCCACTGTGTGCCATCCCTGTGACTGGGGCTGTTCTCTTCCATTGTACAATTTGTACATTTCACAGACAGTAGCTCAGGCTGGAAGAAGATATTGCTCCGAGGGAGGGCTTCATTTATTTATTTAATACACATGAACATTTATATCCTGCCCTTCTAGCGCTTACACATCATTCAGGGCCGGTCGCAGCAATCCAGATGGACTATAAAATACAATCATGTTCTAAAAATACAATATATAAAAAAACAGAGATAGTATAATGTAATAAAAAGGGAGACGGAGGCAGCAGACAAAACAAAGCCATGCAACTAAGTAAGGATAATAATGCCTATTTGAAAAAGGCTGCTTAAACAATAAGATTTTTTGCCTTACAGTGGAGCCCCCAATCCTCACTGATTGGGTTTGCAAAAGTAGAAACAAAGAGGGGAAATTGTTGCGGGTGGATAACAACACATTACAGTAGGGATTAAGCATGTTCAGTGGGCACAAAATGCTGGCTGCTGGTGGGATAGGTGTGGAAGGAATGGAATGCCCTGGAAGCTGGCATAGCAAAGCATAAGTTATGTGCAGCCCAATTCTACAAGGAGTGAGAGGTTTCAGAGTTTCTAGAGATTACCTGGGTTTGGATTTCTTTCGGCTGAAATCATACAGGCTTACTGGTATCATTAAAAAAAAAGGTTTTTTGTTTTTTCAATTTGCACATTTTTTCCCATTAAACACCCCAACATACCTGTCCCCACTGTCACCTCAGAGTCTTCTGTTCCCACATTGGACCTTCTTCATCCCTAGATAAAGTTACAGGAACGCCTGACCATTAGGTCCAGTTGTGGCCAACACTGGGGTTGCAGCGCTCATCTCGCGTTATTGGCTGAGGGAGCCGGCGTACAGCTTCCGGGTCATGTGGCCAGCATGACTAAGCCGCTTCTGGGAAACAAGAGCAGTGCACGGAAACACCTGCCGTAGTGGTACCTATTTATCTACTTGCACTTTGACGTGCTTTCGAACTGCTAGGTTGGCAGGAGCTGGGACCGAACAAATCCCCTGTTGCGGGGATTTGAACCGCTGACCTTCTGATCGGCAAGTCCTAGGCTCTGTGGTTTAACAAAGAGTCCGTAAGTGACTGTGAGGATCCAATTCTGGATCCACACATCCTTCCACAGTGGGGACATGGGTTTCCGGGCGGGAGTTGATCACAGTATGGATTTGCCAAGCGTGCCTTCCTCTTAGCACACTTCTCCCTTGCGTCCTGATCTCCAGTGTCTTCAAAGCCCATGACACCTTTGGTAAAGGCTGTTCTCCAATTGGAGCGCTCGCAGGCAAGTGTTTCCCAATTTTTGGTGTTTATACTACATTTTTAAAAATTTGCCTTAAGACAGTCTTTAAACCTCTTTTGTTGACCACAAGCATTACACTTTCCATTTTTAAGTTCAGAATACAGTAGAATAATTGCTTTGGAAGACGATAATCAGGCATCCGCACAACATGACCAGTCCAACGAAGTTGATGTTGAAAAATCATTGCTTCAACACTGGTTAGTACAACAGACAACATGAAACTATAGCACAGCAGGCAATAAACCATGTCAGCTGAGTGACTCATTAAAACCCTCACCACCGTGCCTTCGCAAGGGTCTGGGCAAAGAGTTGCCTGCAGAAAGTTAGCAGTATCAGTGCCAGACACACCTCGGAGGGGAGGTAGTTTCAGAGACAGGGTGCTGCTACAAGGAAGGCCCTGCTATTTGTCACAGCTGCTCAAACTCCACCTGGTGGTAAGGTTGGGTGAATCTGTCCATTTTGAACATTATAAAATGTTCGGGTCTCTACATTTCCACATCATTTTGCACATTTTTATTTTTTTAAAGTCCTTGTGAAAATTCACCTACATTTTAATGTGAATTTCTCCTAATATTCACATTTTTGTATTCAGTTTTGCCTAATACACTTTTTTTTGCGTATAAATGCTCCCTAACACAATGCATTTTAGTACGTTATTTTCACTGATATGCATTTTTACCCACACTTTGTTTTAGTATGTGTATTTTTTTTTACACATTACTCCACAGGAGAACCCACTGCGAAATGTGGAGAAGTGTGGATTTCGAAGGCTGACTATGTTTCAGTTCATGTATTGTTTCACAAAGTGCAAATTAGGTATAAAGGTAAAGGTAAAGGGACCCATGACCATAAGGTCCAGTCGTGACCGACTCTGGGGTTGCGGCTCTCATCTCGCTTTATTGGCCAAGGGAGCCGGTGTACAGCTTCCGGGTCATGTGGCCAGCATGACTAAGCCGCTTCTGGGGAACCAGAGCAGTGCACGAAAATGCCGTTTACCTTCCCACCGGAGTGGTACCTATTTACAGTGGTACCTCACAAGACAAATGCCTCACAAGACGAAAAATGCGCAAGACGAAAGGGTTTTCCGTTTTTTGAGTTGTTCCGCAAGACGAATTTCCCTATGGGCTTGCTTCGCAAGACGAAACGTCTTGCGAGTTCTTGCGAGTTTGTTTCCTTTTTCTTAAAGCCGCTAAGCTGTTAATAGCTGCTAAGCCGCTAAGCCGTTAATAGCCACTAAGCCGCTAATAGCCGCTAAGTCGCTAATAGCCGTGCTTCGCAAGACGAAAAAACCGCAAGACAAAGAGACTCGCAGAATGGATTAATTTCGTCTTGCGAGGCACCACTGTATCTACTTGCACTTTGACATGCTTTCGAACTGCTAGGTTGGCAGGAGCAGGGACCTAGCAATGGGAGCTCACCCCGTCGTGGGGATTCGAACCGCCGACCTTCTGATCAGCAAGTCCTAGGCTCTGTGGTTTAACCCACAGCGCCACCCACGTCCCCAATTAGGTATATTTGGCTTTAAATGTGAACTGACCTGAATTTCTCCAATGCCCCTACTTAGTGGTGAGATCACAAGTATAGCCTCCTGTTAGCTTCCTTGGTGGTCCTATGAGGCACAGAAATGTTTTAAAATAAAGCAAAATAATCTATATACCAAGTTGAAATTTAACCATCAGACAAGAGATTATCTCTTCTCTCCCCGTATTATATTTATGGAGCCACCTTCCCTAGAAGGTTGCCAAAGCCCTAGCTTGAACATATTTAGGAAACTATTCCTGTTAGGGGCTAATAAAATTGTGAAGGATGGACTGTTTCATTTTACTATAATTTCGTATTTGCTTTGACAGTGCACCAATTCCCAAGCTTAGCTCCAGGGTTTAGAAGTTTGATCTAAGCTCAAATAAATAAATAAGTAAATAAATGTGTGCCAGTGCTGGAGATGGGAATGAATTGTTAGCTCTCACAGGCTGCAAAAATGCTGTCAGGTTTCGTAACCTTCTCCTCCTGCACTTAATGACTGACTTGTGATAATAGGGAATACCTTGTTATTTATGCTAGATCGGTAGTCAGGATGACGGACTGACAAGAGATGGAATGCGGGAAGAATAGAAACCTGGATTTAGAGCCACACTGAATTACCATGCCCAGGGAATGAAGGTAAATCTGTTGTGAAAAACAAAATTAGGACAAATTAGTGGCTTTCAGCTGGGTGTCCAGAAACAGAAAACACCCGAAGCCTATATTTAGCAGCAGCCACACAAATTGCCTGAACCTTTAACGATAATGGGGAATTGCTACAGTCGATCCCTCTGAAAAATAGTGCCACCCATTTATGTAGCTAAACACAGTCCCTGGCAGGAATTGCTAAATAATTTCTGTGTCTCAGTACCGTTTCAGCTTCAACACTTTAAGTGCCTTGACCTACATCTCTCTTCAGCACTCTCTGTAAATGCACCGTCTTTCTCTTCTGTCCAATGACATAACAATGCATTAGCGTGGTTAATCAACCTAGAGAAGTACTCCTTCTGACATAGTGCATAAACAGGTCAGCCATGCCTTTGGTTAAGCTGAACCTTGAATTGGGTGGCGGCGAGGGGGGTGGGGAGGTGAGCATTTGTTCTGCAGTGATTCATAAATACAGTAATTTGAAGGCCCAGAGGGATTACATTGATCACCTGGTCTAACCTTTTGCACAACAATAGACTATAGAAATGCTCCTGCTGTTCTAACTCAGGGCTAGCATATTGTTATGAGGCAGACTGTTTATTCATTCCACTTTCTTGCAGCAGAGTCCAGGGCAGCATACATGGTTTCCCCATTTTATCTCAGCAACAATCCTATGACATAGCTTCAGCTGAGACTGAGGAACACTCCAGATGTCCTTTTTACTGTACGATCATAATTATTTGTGCCCATGATGCTATGGGGTGGTCACACGTGATCCCACCTTCGAATACTGCTTCATTTCCAATCAGTGCATATCCTCTAACTTCCCCCTGAAATCCCGCAACTTTTTATACCACAAATGGTGTGGTGGGTGAAAGATCTCCATTTAAAAGGCTTTCTGAAATAGGAATATTTGCCTACTGAGAAAGTGTGGGGTGAGTTTTAGCAGGAAGGAGCAGATATATCAATTGCAATTTATTCCTCCAGACTTACCTTTAAAACACAATGCTAAGCAGTGTTCAAAGTCCTATCCTGAGCAGAAACATAGAAAGCATATTAAGGCCTTCTTTGAATTAAGTCCAGCTGCAAAGCAAGCTGGCTCCACCTTTCTTACCCCTCGTAATAAAGAATCAAATAACAGACTGAGAAGTAAGTTTAAAGCATGATTTACTTACTCATAGTCAAGCTTTTGTTCTTAGCAGCAACAACAGTAAAATAAATGCAAGCAAAATACATAGATTTACGTCTAAAGAGTCCCAGGGATGTGCCTGATGCTGGAGCAGCTGGCTATACATGTGTTCTGATCACTATTTGAAGAGAAAAAAGGGGGGACGACGACAATAAATACTTTGTTCTTCCCGTCCAATAAAGGAGGGGCAGTGCTATCACACAGAACCTTTTCTACCAATTACGTTTGTATGGTCTGAGTCTGCCTATCAGCAGGGTTGCTCTGTGGGCTCAACCCATTCACATGCTAACTCACAATACAGTGGTGCCTTGGGTTACAGACACTTCAGGTTACAGACTCTGCAACCCCAGAAATAAAAGCTTGGGTTAAGAACTTTGCTTCAGGGTGAGAACAGAAATCCTGCTCTGATGGCATGGCAGCAGCGGGAAGCCCCATTAGCTAAAATGGTACTCAGGTTAAGGACAGTTTCAAGTTAAGAACGGACCTCCCTCCAGAATGAATTAAGTTCTTAACCCGAGGTACCACTGTAATATGCATTGCTACATTTGGCTGCAAATCTCCCACAGAAAGGTCACTGCGAGTGAGCATAGTGATGGATGGTGTTGGTGCCTTTAATTGATTAGTGGCTGCAACATGCCTGTACTATTTTGCGGTATTGTCTTCCTCCCACCCCTCGCTTTTAGTTGTGGCAGCTATTTTGTGGTATTTCACATACTCCGTGGCAATGGCTGCCATTTTTATCCAGCACTCTCTCAAATTCCAAATTTGCCCACTGCCCTCAAAAGACTGGTGGCCCCTGTTGTGAAAATGAAAATTCCCCATAGATGTGCAGAGCTGCGGGTGAGCAAAGCTCATTTTCAAACACATACATACCCTGTTTGTTTCTTCCTCCTGCAAGAGCCACACTAACAGTATTATCCATTTTACTCTCCTCAGAGCTTTTCAATGTGAAGGATCAACATTGGTACACAATAAGTTCTTAATAAGGGGAATGTTTGGGGGGGATTATGAAGCAGAACATTTTCTCATCACTACAGTGGAGACTGGTCTATTAGGACAAATGGGGCAGTGCCCCACCAGCCCCAGTTTGCTGTCAGCCAGCCCCCACATACCACCAGTCAGGGGCTGAGTCCTCCTGCCACTGGCTCTAGCTCCACCTATGACTGATCTCCCTGCTTTCCCTCTACCAATCCCAACGGACACCATCCACCACTGAGTCACTAAGCAACCATAAATTCATAAGCTGGAGGAAGATGGGCTTCAAGGTCAGAATGCATTCCAGCTGCACCATTCACCGGCTATATCCAGGAGCTAAAGATGTGGTTGCAGATTTTCGGCAGACAACTTATAAAGTCCCATCAACAAACTAGTAAGGAGAGCCACCAACAAGGGGAAATCATATCTCATTGGGGAATGAGAAGAAATGAATAGATTATGAATGTTTACTGGTCTGGGTTTCTTGCCCTTTGACTCAAAACAATGTCATTTCACATTGCCTTAAATATGGCAGTGCAGCAGCTCAGGTCAAGCTGCCTGCCCAGGAGCCGTTCATAATGCAATGACACCCTGCAGGGGCCTTGTCTGATGAATGCCTCCTGTTACTGGTTGCACTTTGGGTGAGCTGAGTCTCAGTGGGAAAGAGGGCTAGGCAACCTACCACACTAATCTTATCCAGGCCCTCTGCTTTCTCCCCTTCCTACTGTTGACTGCAAATCAAAAGCAGTAAAAGAAGATGTCATATTGAGAATGTGAAACAAACAAAAACACACACACACTCATAAAATACACAAGCAGGAGTGCTGCCAGTTTTAAGCAGGCCTTGAGCAAGGGGCCTTCTGGGACCCACCCTTATGCCCAAGCTGCTCTCTCCTCCTGCAACAATACTGTTTTCTGGCCCCTGCCACCATTTTCGATTCCCATACCCTCCAACACTCTGAAAGCCACCTTCTTGGACGCCAACTTCCCGGTTTTATTGCAAGAGCATGCTGGCCATTTTGGTTGCTGTGGTCTTGTGCAATTTCACACCGCTGCCCCCCCCCCAAGCAATTTATTCAGACACAGTGCCTAAAAACACGCTGGGGGGGCGCCACACAAGATCATGGCCCCCAAAATTCACGCTGTGAAATCATGCAAGATTGCAGCAGCCAAAATGGCCGCTATTCTCTCACAATTAAATATGGAAGTCCTGTTTTTCTTGGGACACTTGTGGGTTATGCATCTCCCCCCCCCCCCCGCCACCACAACCTTAGCAAGCTGCAGCACAAAGGGGTCCATATTTTATTTTTCTTTAACATGTACAGCTAGTTTCAGATGGCATGGGGAATTGCTTAGTGAAGTATCGGTCCAAGTGTGCTCACCATTTTCATTCCCCCAGAATGCCTTTGGGCCCCATAGTCTCTCTCAGTGTTTCACAGCAGCAAATGTTTAAAGAGGAGGGGAGGATGCTGTGTTGATTAAGAGTGCTGATACTGGGTATGTTCCGTAATTTGCTGCCCGATCCTGTTGTTGCCTAGGATTCTAAGACTTATGCCCCTAATGGTGCAACAGCATGCACATGGAAGCTGGTCTTCACACATTATCTTAGATGGATAAGCACAGAAGAATCCTGTATTATGGTTCTTCCCTGCTGATTAATCTGCCTGAGCAGCACACATAGAGCCCTAGTTAGCAAATCGGCCAAAGTGCTGACCAGCTCTTTAGGAGTTGGAGAAGGAACTTGGAACTACTCTCTGCGATTCTCTCCTTTTGTCATGCAGCTGATCATCACTAGTGCTTATTGCTTGATCTTCACATAAAAGAACACCTCAAGACCATTTGGATCCCTTCCAGTCGGGATTCAGGCCTCATCATGGGACTGAAACTGCCTTGGTCGCACTGGTTGATGATCTCCGGCGGGCTAGGGACAAAGGTGAGAGCTGTTTCCTAGTTCTGCTGGATCTCTCAGCGGCGTTTGATAGCATCGACCATAACATCCTTCTGGACCGTCTTGAGGGGCTGGGAGCTGGGGGCACTGTCCTACAGTGGTTCCGCTCCTTCCTCCTGGGCCATGTTCAGAAAGTGGTGGGGGGGATGAGTGTTCAGACCCCTGGGCTCTCAATTGTGGGGTGCCTCAGGGTTCTGTCCTCTCCCCCATGCTTTTCAACATTTACATGCAGCCGCTGGGAGAGATCATCAGGAGGTTTGGGCTGGGTGTTCATCAGTATGCGGATGATACCCAGCTCTACCTCTCTTTTAAATCAGAACCAGTGAGGGCAGTGAAGGTCCTGTGTGAGTGTCTGGAGGCGGTTAGAGGATGGATGGCAGCTAACAGATTGAGGTTGAATCCTGACAAGACAGAAGTACTGTTTTTGGGGGACAGGAGGCGGGCAGGTGTGGAGGATTCCCTGGTCCTGAATGGGGTAACTGTGCCCCTGAAGGACCAGGTGCGCAGCCTGGGAGTCATTTTGGACTCACAGCTGTCCATGGAGGCACAGGTCAAATCTGTGTCCAGGGCAGCTGTTTACCAGCTCCATCTGGTACGTAGGCTGAGACCATATCTGCCTGCGGACTGTCTTGCCAGAGTGGTGCATGCTCTGGTTATCTCCCGCTTGGACTACTGCAATGCACTCTACGTGGGGCTACCTTTGAAGGTGACTCGGAAACTACAACTAATCCAGAATGCGGCAGCTAGACTGGTGACTGGGAGCGGCCGCCGAGACCATATAACACCGGTCTTGAAAGACCTACATTGGCTCCCAGTATGTTTCCGAGCACGATTCAAAGTGTTGGTGCTGACCTTTAAAGCCCTAAACGGCCTCGGTCCAGTATACCTGAAGGAGCGTCTCCACCCCCATCATTCTGCCCGGACGCTGAGGTCCAGCGCCGAGGGCCTTCTGGCGGTTCCCTCATTGCGAGAAGCAAAGCTACAGGGAACCAGGCAGAGGGCCTTCTCGGTAGTGGCACCCACCCTGTGGAACGCCCTTCCAGCAGATGTCAAAGCGATAAACAACTACCTGACATTCAGAAGACATCTTAAGGCAGCCCTGTTCAGGGAAGTTTTTAGCGTGTGATATTTTACTGTATTTTTGGTTTTTATGGAAGCCGCCCAGAGTGGCTGGGGAGGCCCAGCCAGATGGGCGGGGTATAAATAATAAATTATTATTATTATTATTATTATTATTATTATTATTATTATTATTATCATTATTATCAAGAGCACCACTCTGTCTATTGGCACCACACTGGTGACACCTGCAATATGTACTCCTTTGCATCAAACTAATGGAGCAACATTACACATAGTCTTGCACACCTCTCCTTGGGTGGTGCAAGGTGCACTCCTCACAATTTCAAATTTGCCACCCAGACCAGCAGGGGATTAGCTCCAGCTGTGAAAAGGGTCGTATAGTTTTCCAAGACTAATGTGATGAAACAGCACTTCAGAGTTTTCCTTCTGGCCCCCACTGTTCCTATGAAGATAAATTCTGAGCCCATGGCTGAAGCTAGACTGGTTAAAATTAAACACTCTATCCAGTGGCCCGTTTGCGTTGCTTCATTTTTGCAATTATTATTACAGGGCATATAACAAAAGGATATACTTTCAAGAGCATCTCTTTTTAATTTTCTCTTGGTACCCTTATTAACGGCAAGTGAAACTTTTACTTTACTTTCTTTCATAGTGGTGAAATGACACACAAAATTATCATTATAATTTTTTGTGAAATACATCCCCTTTGTACTTCGTATCCCCCAGCCTGCTTCAGCTATTATTCCTCCTTTCCCCTGCTACATTTTGAGTTTATTTGTGCCATTGTTCTTTTTCACAGTTTTAAAAGACATTACTATACAACTGCAGTTAAAGTTCATTATCTCTTTTGCAACGTCTATTACTATTCCTGGCAGGTTAACCAGATCCTCAGTTCCTCAAAATGGGTGGCGGGGTGGGGGTGGGGGTATAACAGAGACAAGCTATGTGATTTAGTGGCTAGAGTTCTGGACTTGGGAGAGCCAGGTTTAAATCCCCATTCAACCATGAAGCTCATGGGGTGACCTCGAGTCAGCCACCATTTCCCACCCTAACCTACCTTATCCGGTTGTTGTAAAGATAAAAGGGGGAACCTTGTCTATCACCTTGAATTCTTTGGAGGAATATAAATGATGAATATACAAGGAGAAAGTCTGTCCTAACCCAGAGTTTGAATGGACATTTGTAGGTGTTATGAGTTTGGGTCCTAGAACAATAGGCAAGTACAGTGGTACCTCGGGTTAAGTACTTAATTTGTTCCGGAGGTCCGTTCTTAACCTGAAGCACCACTTTAGCTAATGGGGCCTGCCGCCGCCGCCCGATTTCTGTTCTCATCCTGAAGCAAAGTTCTTAACCCGAGGTACTATTACTGGGTTAGCGAAGTCTGTAGCCTGAAGCGTCTGTAATCTGAAGTGTATGTAACCCAAGGCACCACTGTAGGATCCTAGAAGGCAGCAACCTGATTGGCCTGCAGGAGCCACCCAATCAGGCCACAATAGGTTACCAGATTTTTTCCAATGAATCCGGGGACACTTTAAATAAATAAATAAATAAATACTACACATTCGGGACGTTGATGCTGCAGCGATGGTGGCGGCAGAGGGGCGGCTGCTGCCTTGACCTCAACCGCCACGTTTCCTCTTCCTCCAAGGCTTCCAATTCCTTTCTCCATGAGCCTGGGCAGCCCCTGAGTTGTTGGCTCTTCGGTGGTGGTGGTGGAAGTGGTGCGCGGTGGGTCAGGCATGGAAGGCGGAGGAGGGCCGAGAGCGGCGGCGGTGAGGCTCGGGCAGTGCGATGCCTCTCTTCCCATCAGAGCAGCCCCAATCCCATTCCTACTTGCATGCAAGCAGGAGGGGGTGGGGATCCCTCAGCTGGGAAGGGAGGCTTCCTGTTGCCTAACTGAGAGATCCCTGCCCCCTCCTGCTTGCACGCAAGTAGGAGTTGGGAGGCTGCTCCAATAGGCAGCATGAAGCCTCCCTTCACAGCTTAATTGCTGGGATCAGGGAAAGTGGAGGCAGCCTGGAAGCTGCATCTTAGAGCCCCTGCACCACCATCATATGGGGACTTCAGAGCAGCTCCTGAAGCCAGGCAGAGTCAACTGCTCCTGGCTGCTGAGACTGCCACTGCTGCGTTTCCCATGGACATTAGATGAAATCTGGGGACATTCCGGGGATGGAATTTGTCCGGGGACTTATTCGCAAATCTGGGGACGGGACAGCTGGTAACCCAACAATAGGAAGTGAATCAGCCTATCACTAGTACAATAGGCAGGTAGGATACTAGAATGCTGCATCCGATCGGCTTGCACGAGCAGCCCAATCAGACTCCAGGAAGGCAACAGAATCAACCAATCACGTGGGACCCATTGTGTAAATAATGTATATAAAGTCAGAGGTATGGGGGGAAATTCAATCACTGTTCTTATGAGCTGAAATAAAGACCATGAAATCACTGCTCGACTCTCAGTATATTTCAATATGCTTTTCTAGCCCTGGCTCCTATATGACTGAGAAAGGAAAGTGAGGACCCTCCTCAGCAGATGCCCATTGGAAGTGGCCAAGACAGGGCTGAATCATGGAGCTGAAACACTGAGTGAAATCACTGAACAGAACCAATTCAGAGCTGACTGTTCTGGCTAGAGAACAGTGTTCCATCCATCGCCCTCTACGCTGGCATCAGAATCATGGCTTCACTTGTGCCTCTACCGCCGTTTGCGCCAGCCTCTGAATCATGGGACTCCTACCTCGCTTGGTTCGACTGCTACCTCCAAGCCAACGAGCTGACAGAAGTATCAAAGGAGCAGAAGCAGGGCCTATTCCTCGGCCTCTGTGGGCCTGAGGTGTTTGAGATGGCCCAAGCATTGCTTGCATCTGAAGCAGTCCAAGCAACACCATGGGACACAATCCAAGAGAAGCTCCGCAACCACTACGCACCAAAGCTGTCCAAGATTGTTGCCCGCCATGCATTCTACCACCGGAACCAGACAGAGGGGTATGCACTGCGAGTTCCAAGACTTAGATGATGCCCTGATGGATCAAATCGTCTGCCGGGTCCGGGTCATCTGTCTGCAACAGCATCTCCTCGCCAAGCCAGACCTCACGCTGCAGAAAGCCATTGATGAGGCCGTGGCCTCAGAAGCTGCTGAACTCTCCGCCCAGGAAATCCGCAAGACCAGCAGCCCGTATTTAAAAGACTATGTTCACTGGACAAACTGCACATGTCAAGCTGTTTGGTGAATAGGGTCAATTAATATGCTTATGTGCCTTACTGAAACCAATAAGGGTATTGCTGTATGTAATGGAACCACTATGATTGTAACTAATGCCTTATCTCGGTGGGGAGGGGTGTTATGTATTGAAGTTCTCACCCTGGCCACCAGGAGTATCATGTATATAGTTTTCACTCAGGTCCACGTCAGTTACTTTAGGCAGGAAACCCTGGGTCGTTGTTGCTACAATGTTGACAACCGGCTGCCTATAAAAGCAGGCCGGCTGAGCTGTTTGCTGTTCAGTTCTGTACTGGCCTGTGAATAAACAAGAGCTGTTTGAAGAATCGCTGTGTCGTCTGATATGTTCACCCACAACTTAACAAGCTCTGGTTCCTATATGACTGAGAAAGGAAAGTGAGGACTCTCCTCAGCAGATACCCATTTGAAGTGGCCAAGACAAGGGAAACAGAGTCAGTTTCCATAGCAATGTGCAGGGTGCAAGTGAATGTCCAGCCATGCCCAGTATAATTGGATGATGTTCTGGGCTTATGTCCCCATTCGGAACATTCCTCCACTGCCTTCCAAATGCCCGCTGGCAGTGGCGTAGCGTGGGGGGTGCAGGGGGGCCGGCCGCACCAGGCGCAACATCTGGGGGTTAGGGTTAGGTTAGGGTTGGGTTAGGGGGCGCAACTCCACGGGTTAGGGGGCGCAAATCCACGGGTTAGGGGGCGCAAATTACTTGCCTTGCCCCGGGTGCTGACAACCCACGCTACGCCACTGCCCGCTGGTAAGAACACTGGGTTCCCATGGCTCTCAGGACATGACTGCTTTCTGTTCCATCTCTTCAACAGCCACTGGATGCCAGTACAAAGAGAGACAATTTTGTTTTTCACCTGTGGTCTTTGGCTCAGAGCAGTCGCTCGTGTCCACCGTAAATCTTTTGGTTTTAATAAGATGTGCTTCGGGGAGGGGGGGGGGGAGAGAAAGAAACGAAGCTGCCTAATCCGAAAGCATTAATCACTCCTCAAAATCCAAATAACCTGCCTATTATCTGGGGATAAATAATTCCAGCAAAAGATAATAGAGGTTCCAGGCAGGCTTCCAGAGCCCAGGCCTCTTGTATGCTTTGTGCTGAGGGTTTTGGAGATCCATCCAGTAAATTTTCCAGAAAATAACTTCCACCTGAATCTGATAATAGATAAATACCAAGCTCTGATTTTGTTGAACATGTGAAGCTGTCTCATTGTCCAGGTTAGGGATGAATTAAGGCACAGTATAATTCTGATTCAAAGCTGCTATCACACTCTTCATATTTAAGCTTGTCCTATTCTCTTGTGCTGCTAAAAGAAGAAGAAGAAAATGTTCCTCTGAAAAAACCAAACCAAATAACATAGGAATTATTCACTTTTATGAGATAGTCTAAGGCCTGCCATTTATTTTTATTTGTTTCAATAAGCTAACAATTGCAGTTGCTTCTGTACATTGAAAAGTGAGGCTGCAGATGCCTCTAGAATGTGATGGGAAGAACTGCCATTGCAGTGTATGAGGTGTATGATAGCAGTGTATGGCTGCTATCAAGGTATTCTCTAGAGGAGGACAGAAATTCTCCAATAGTTCAGGATAAACTCTTTTAAAAAAAGATTTTAAAGATTTCTTCAAAAATTGAGACGTTTTGGCTCAACTGTGGTAACAGGTTATCTCCACACTGTTCATGGTATTCTGAGACTTTTGTTTCTGCAGTACAAATTACTAGTTTGTGCTACAGCAGCTAAATCTGACTCATAAGTTTGGACTCACAGACTTTTTCCCAGTTGTCAGACAACATTCTAATCACCACATAATTCCGCAAACACCCAGGAATAACTTAACAGCTCTTCACCTACTCCTATGTAGTTGCAAGAAAACAAAGAAATGAAATTTCCTCTTGTGGTCTTTTTGATATAAAGCATTTTTTTAATTTTTTTAATTTTTGCTTTTATCCATCCACTGGGGAAAAGCTTATTATTATAGCATCGATAATTACCAGATATCAGTGAATTCATCAGCAACAACGAGGAAAAGGAGAACAAAGCAATTAACATACTGTGAGGCATACAGTGTTCTGTTGTCAGCAATTCCAACAGTAAACCCCACATATTTTCAGATTTAATGAGTTTTAAAATAATGGATTCGGTGACGAGGTGAATCGTGTGCATTTTTCTCTCCTTACCATTGGTCTTGGTAACAAATTACTGCCAAGTGTCAAGGCAAGGCAGGGTGGAAGCTGTGTGGAGTTTATGTTGCAAGCACCATTCTCCCTCATGCTGACAAATAGACCATCTGCTCCGTCTAACAAGGCCTGTCACAGTTTGACTCTTCTGTAATCATCTTGTTTAATAAGTCAAGCATTTTTGCTTTGACAAACAGGTTTGCTTGTACTGCGCTGTCTCTCAAATCCCTGAAGTCATATTGCGGAGGTACTTTTACAGTTAAATCATATCAGACACATCACGAACCCATAATCAAAAAGCTTATATTTGAAATGGACTGCAAAAAACCAAATAAACGCACATATGCACATATATCTCTGTCATGCTTTGCTTCGAGTCTGATTCATTCCTTCATTTACTTTATATCCCAGCTTTCCAGTTCCCCCACCCACATCCCCAAAGAAGCAGGCACAGCACTCATAAAACAAACAAAACATTATTTTAAAACATTTTTTTAAGCATTCTAAAAAACAGTTAAAATGATTATCTCAACTGGTAATCCCAGGAAAAGTGTCTTTCAACCATCAAATGCCTGGATAAACTAGAATGCTTTTAAATTTCTCCCAGAAGTCAATAATGAGGGAGACAGACACATCTCACTAGAGAAGGCACTCCGCACATGAGGAACCACTATGGCAAAGGCCCTGTGCCTCATCTGCCAAACAGATGCTCTAATATGGTTTATGACTTTATATGTTAGCAGTAGTACCTTGAATTTGGCCCAGTAGCTCCCTGGCAGCAGCTGCTGCTGGGCTTTCAGAAACAGCAAGGCAGTGTCTTCTTGGGCTGCCCTACTTACTAGTCTAGTGGCCCTGCTTGAAAACCACAGGCAGAGAAAGCAATAAATAGATGTTAAAAGTGCACTACTCATTCTCTTCCTGGGTCCAGACTGCTTCTCCCTTTTCTGCTGCTGCTGCTGCTTAGAGTAGGTAAGTGAAATGTGCCTCTGGATTCAAAGTGGTAATGGCAGGACTTTCTGGGGGCCATAAGACACATTGGATCTCCCTCTCTGAGGGTTCTGAACTCAGGCAGGTCAATGTTGGATAACCCCTCACTGCTGCTGCAGCAGCAACTTCTATATTCCTGGTCTTACCGGCAAGCAGACCTCTGTAGGGCCATGTTGGGGGTGGGGAAGTGTTGCTGACATGCAACAGCAGACCAAAGAGAAGACCTGGGTCCAAAGGATGGATCTGCACCTTCCATGTGGGTTTGAACTACACCAGACGAGGAACTGGTATAGCTTAATCCCAGTTATTTCTCTTCTGTTGTTTCCAATACAGTGGTACCTCAGGTTAAGAACTTAATTCCTTCTGGAGGTCTGTTCTTAACCTGAAACTGTTCTTAACCTGAAGCACCACTTTAGCTAATGGGGCCTCCTGCTGCCGCTGCTGCACAATTTCTGTTCTCATCCTGAAGCAAAGTTCTTAACCTGAGGTAATATTTCTGGGTTAGCGGAGTCTGTAACCTGAAGCGTATGTAACCTGAAGCATATGTAACCCAAGGTACCACTGTAGTTCAAAATATTTAAAATTTAAAATTAAAACTGGGGAAATGATGGAGGAGTGCAAGAGTGCCCATGATCCCTATTCTGTCCTGCTGGCAAAAGATGAGCTGGATTGGGACATTTTGTATTACTAAATATAGTGGTACCTCTGGTAATGTACTTAATTTGTTCTGGAGGTCTGTTCTTAACCTGAAACTGTTCTTAACCTGAAGCACCACTTTAGCTAATGTGGCCTCCTGCTGCTGCCGCACCGCCGGAGCACAATTTCTGTTCTCATCCTGAAGCAAAGTTCTTAACCCGAGGTACTATTTCTGGGTTAGCGGAGTCTGTAACCTGAAGCATATGTAACCTGAAGCGTATGAAACCTGAGGTACCCCTGTAATACAAATTACTAATTATAATGGTATATCTTGTTCTTGTAACCTGCCCTTGAATGAATGAATATTGAAGATGGAAGAGGACAAATCACAGGGCTATTATTGATGACAAACACATGTTGTTCTGGCCTTAGAAAACATCTCTCTCTATATGGACCATCACTTCAGGAGAGCAGGCTCTTTTCTAACTCCCCTCTTTTAAGGACTGGTAAATGGCTGGATTGGGGAGCTGAAAAAAATGTTCAACCGCTAGCACAGTAGTGATTCAGAAAGATACAGGGACCAAAACATTGCCAACTAAAGATGCTTTGGCAGACCTCCTTTCATTTTAGGTCATATACTGATGCCTTAGCCTTAACACAGGCATGGCCAAACTTGGTCCTCCAGATGTTTTGAGACTACAATTCCCATCATCCCTGACCAGTGGTCCTGTTAGTTAGGGATGATGGGAGTTGTAGTCCCAAAACATCCGGTGGGCCAAGTTTGGCCATGCCTGCCCTAACACGTGGCGGTTGACAACTCACATTAATCTTCCCCAAGGGTGTGATTGCATTTGGCTCAATGGTTGTGAGAAAATTTGGTATAATCCTTTGGGTTGGCCCACATTATATTCAGAAGAAAACTGTGGAGCTCCCTCCTTTCCATTGGCAGGTCAAGAAACACCTCTTTGTCCAGGGCATTGGGTAGAATGGATTGTGTTTGATCTGGTTGCTCCTGCCTCCTGCAGAGAAATGGAACTCGGGTGTTGTTACAGAAACCGCTATTGTTCAATTATTTTGTTTACTTTCCAATTAAACTTCAGTTATTTTACCTTCTTTTTTTTTTACAAACTATACCCCAACTTGAGACCCTAGGGTGAAGGGCAGGCAAGATGTGTACCAAACAGATTAATTAACGAATGTCTAGGACAGGGGTCTGCAACCTTTAAGACAAAAAGAGCCACTTGGACCCGTTTCCAAAGGGAAAAAAAAATTGCCACATGCGGCTCCGGAGCCGCGGGTTGCAGACCCCTGGTCTAGGAGGAGGGCTCCAAAGGTAACTGGAGCTACAATATCAGACTATGAAGTTCTCCTCTGGTACAGATATATTTGATAGCACCTAGTTAATTAGAAAAAAACAACATACAGGGAATCAAGAAATTGCATCAGAACACAACAGGTAACCATTGGTGAAAGATTAAACACATCTAATGCACCAAGACTTCATGTTTTCACCTACCCACGGTCGACGTAATGAGCCACTAAAACATGCCCTGTTGTGTTTTATTATTTTGTTTTGTTTTCCATCACTGCACGTTCTATAAAAATGTGTATCTTAATGAGACTATAATACAGCTGCACACAGAATAAATAATTCTCTAACTTTGCTTCGCTGTTTTTTAAAGATCACACCATTTCCTGCAAAGAAGAAAAAGAGAGCAAGAGCAAGAGAAGAAACAGAAAATTGCAAGAGGGAAGGTTTTTGTTGTCTTTCAAATAATCTTGCTTGGCTATCTCCAAAAATATTGTTGTACCACCTGAATTAACAGAAATGTTCCTTTATCCACTGATTACTCAGAGGGAGACTGAGAGAAAAATAGTTAAAATGGATATTTTCCAGAGAATATTCAGCCAGTTGATTTAGATGAGCTGAAAAATAAGAGTAGGATGTTGAGGGTGGGGGAAGGCATCAGTTTCAAGATGAGGTCGTTATTATTTATGGTGCCCTCTCAAATGGGAGATATGTAAGATTTTATAAAAGAATTATGCAAAACTTAATTGTTAAAAAGAATGAAAGCTTGTATAAGGATATTCTGTATCTGACAAATTCTAAAACAACTTGGATTTAATATAAATCACGGTTAGGGAACCTTTATCTTCCCTCATACAGAGGGCAAATTTGATAGGCGGCAGAGGGACAGTGAGGCAGTGTCCTTTTTACCTTAATTGACCAGCCCCAGGGAAGTAAAGTTGGAAATAACAGAAGGGAAATTTGCAGGCATGTCAGGTGGCTGAAAATGCTCTGGACCTTTGGATTCAAGCCTCTTCCCAGTTCTCCCTTGACACATCCTCAATCATCTCCAAATAGTCCCCCCTTTTTAGCTCCAACGTTGGTAGGAGCCAGTGCTGTGGGTGTTTCTGTGGCAGGAAGGAGGATGAGCTGATGTCCACAGGGCATCCTCCCAGATGCTATAGGATTGCAACCTTACCGGTGTTTATGTTTTCTGTTGCAGGTAGGGGTGTGTGTTTGTGTGTTTTTGAAAGGCATGCACATATTTTAAAATAAATAGGTCCCCTGGTCAGAGATTGTATGACTTTTGTGTTTTGCACAGCAACTAACAAACTACTGTAATGTGATATATCAGTGCTATGTCGTACTGGTAGTAACATAGGTACTTAAAGGAGTTTCCTCAAACAAAATTTGTTCTATTGCCCAACTGAAACATTTTATACAGCTTGCCCTAGGCTGAAAAACCTATAACTTTAAAACACAACCCTGAATTGTGGTATAAACAATTATTATGTAAGTTCAAGAATGAGTGCAGAGCTCCTGCAAATATCAGTATTAATAAAACATTAGCAATGCACTGCATTTTGTAGTCACTGCCATCAGACCAAATCCATTATTTATTTCTAGCTCCATTTAGAATTTAACACAGGCGGGAATAGATTTTTTTTTTAATGGAACAGAATCTTTTATTCTGAGTGAACGTTCATAACAAAGGATGTTATTAAAGACCTTTTAGGACCTTGTGGCTCATTACGGTAATTGTATACTATGAACTACTTCATTATTAGTTTTCTAAAAATATATATGTTAATCTATGTATACATGCCTGTGCATATACAGTATGGTGAATTTTATCCCTTTACGAAACATTTTAACCTAAATGCTTTAAATATATATTTTATATTAGCTGATATAGTGTTAAGGTGTGGGTGAACATATCAGACGACACAGCGATTCTTCAAACAGCTCTTGTTTATTCACAGGCCAGAACAGAATTGAACTGAAGGGTTCACCCAGCCTACTTATATAGAGCTCCACTACAACGCAGCAGTAACCACTTTCTGTAACTATCCAATCACTGAACATCACTTTCAACCCCTTATTTGCATATGTGGACCTGAGTGAAAAACTATCTAGAGTATCCCCTGCTGGCCCAGGGTGAGAACTTCAGTACATAACATATAGTAAAATCAACACTGCTCTGGGAACTGTCATCGAAATTAATTTTCTTTTGCAAGATTTATATACTCCTTGATCATAAAAAACCTCAAAGTGGTTTACAAAAAGAATAAATAAAATTATTAGCTAAAATTATTAAAAAATCAAACCAACGGTAAGCTAAGAATCAGATTAAAACATGTCAGCGTTCTATCTGTCGAGTTGACATGAATTTTAAGTTTTAACATCATTGCAATACTTAGCACTTTTGTATTTCGTTTCTCTGTGACTCCACTACTTTTTCTGCACATGGAATAGGGAAACTGTTGCTTTTCGTAAGTTTTTGCACTGCAGTGCCCATCATCCCTGATCACTAGCCATGCTAGCTGGGGTTGGTGGGTGTTGTAATCCAACAATATCCGGAGGGCCACAGGTTCAAATTGCTGCAGCCAAATTGTTGGCAGGGAACATACAAAAAAATTGTTATAGGGCACATACAAAAGTTTTTTGCATATTTTTATGCAAAATATTATATAATTCTGAAATATTCCTCTCTTTGTCTCGGAAAGCATGGAAATAATTTCAGCAAGGGGGGGCATAAGAATGTTGGGGAAGAAAGTTGTAAATTATAAGCTGCAAGGTGTATTTAGTAAGTTTAAAATAAGCTGCCTGCCCGTAATATTTCTTTTTGCCACACGCACACACATTCAGATTTTCTTCTTCAGGAATTACATTTGTTAAGCAAGTTTCTAAGTATTGACAAGACTTGTCAGAGCAGAGCGGCATTTATAAGTGAATTTACAGAATTCCAGCTGATTTGGTTAGCATCAAGGTGGGATGTTTGCTCTGTTTACCTAATACCTAACTCTGCCACCAAACCACCTGGTTGGCCAGCCTTGAAATGACTCACTAAGTGTTCTCCACAGTATTGTGTTAGTCCACAGAACAATTGTAGGGGATGATACCCAGAAATGTAATTTAGTACTTGGGGCACGTTACCATCCCCCTGGCCAGGGTGCTCCTGAGGTACAGAGTGAAATCAAGGAGGCATCCAAAAGAGAAAATGCTGTAGTAATAGGTGACTTCACAATTGCAAGCACACGCGCTGAACCCTGTCCGTGGAGCCTACCCCTCCCCCCAAGAATGAGTCAAGAGTCCAAAGTATGGGTTCAAATTGGCCACAACTTTATTGAACTTCAGATGTGGGGAACTTGGCATAGCCATGTAACCCTCACAGCCTGGCTGGAACTGAGGATGTGCAAGGCAATGAGGTGCAGTGGGAGGGGATTGTAAAGCATGAACTTACACAGCATGCCCTCCCACTTTACCTCGGCCAGGGGTTTGACCTACATGCTGCTGCTCTAGGGCCAGAGACTCCCTCAATCAACCCTCTAACAGGCCCTGCAAATGCCGCCACATGGGGGGGGTGCATGACCTTGCCAAGGCCTAAAAACTGCCACTCAAGACCCAAAGGGTCTCGCCACCAAGAAACCCACAGCTGAGGAACAAGCACCCATGCTCTGTGTCAGGCCCTGCTGTCCACCCAATCTTTTAGGCCTTGGAGCAAGTCGTGCAGCCAGAGGTCATTACCCAGGGGGGTCAAATGTACCCCATCAGCCCTGAATAGTCCAACCTTATCCACTCTGATGGATGTGGAAGAGGAGGAAACAAAGTGAGGTTTGGCCGAAGGGGTTGGCCTCTTTTCCCTTGGCCCTCGCCCCACCCCTAGCCGCCCGTCCATTGTCCTCCCAGGCCAGTGGCGAGACGATGGCCACCCTAACACAGGTGGGAGGCACCCAACCAGGTAAGCCCCGCTTGGTGTCACAAACCCTGCCCACCTGTTGGGAAGGGAGGGCGGAAATTACCTTCAGGCATGGTCAAGTCTTGGTTGGAACATGCCAACCCATTTTGGAACATGATAAAGAGGTAAATTTCTAGGTACTCTAGATGACTGTGCCCTTGACAGAGGGGTGGCAAGTCTAGACCTAGTGCAAGTTGTAAACGTTGTTGAACCAGCTAAGAACAGTGACCATTTTGGGTGGGCCATCAGCACAAGCAAGAGCAGAAAATCCTCAAAACAGGCACCATTTCCCCTAAGAATACCTCAGAACAGTGCTATAAATCACATTGTTTCAAGGGGAATTCAAGAAGAATAGCAGCCACCAGTGAATGAAAGAAAAGTTATGGCCATTGCCACCAAATTGTAAGCTCCCTCCTAAACTTTGGAGAAGGCCTTCTTGCTCTGATTTAACACACAGCCTAAACAGCAGTACCCAGGGGTTGTTTGCATGCTCATTTTTTAGGGGAAGCCATGTGTTAAAATATTATAAAACTGAAATAGGTGCAGAATATAGACTGGCCCAAAAATGAAATTTTAAAGTCTGATTACTTTCAGACATTAAGTTTGTTCAAGTTTCCTTAATTTTTCAAAATCTATTTATACTTCAACTGCTGGAACCCATTCCAAACATTACCCATTTACTTAACAGATATGAACTCTTTTTTATTTATTTTTACTCCTTCGCAGTTCTCATTTCTGCATCGGCATTCTCTTTCATGTATGCTCTTATAACCTTCACTTACAGAGTGATTGCCTTTAAATATTAAGTTGAGACAGATATGTGATTGAAACATAATTCACTGGGAACGTGTATGCTGACAGGGTAGGTTGACATCTTCGGAAAGAGTGCCTGAAGGTCAGAGAAATATGGTATGTGATTGGTATCAGATTTCAGCCCTTTCTCCTTCTTCACCCCTTTCAATCTACTCAATATGTAAATTTACACTGCTAATAAAGTATTAGCCATAGGAGAAGATTGAAAATCAGCTGGAGTCCATGCAAGCTCATAAATCCACAATATGACTGCCATGATCTCAGAATCTCCGGCTGAGCATAGTTGTCCTCAAATACAAGCTTCCTAATCACCCCTTGCAATGCAGCCTTTTTGTTTCAGTAGACACCAAAGCACCACTAATCCTGTCCTGGCTGACTAAATACCTTATGCCACCAACTCCTTTCACAGTTACCATAACATTGATCCAACTTTGCAATGCTAATACAGTGGTACCTCAGGTTAAGTACTTAATTTGTTCCGGAGGTCCGTTCTTAACCTGAAACTGTTCTTAACCTGAAGCACCACTTTAGCTAATGGGGCCTCCTGCCGCCGCCATGCCACAGGAGCCCGATTTCTGTTCTTATCCTGAAGCAAAGTTCTTAACCTGAAGCACTATTTCTGGGTTAGCGGAGTGTGTAACCTGAGGCGTATGTAACCTGAGGTACCACTGTACATGTTCTGACTGTACTTGTTTTAGCACTTCAAACTAATAAGAAAAGCCCTGCTCAATCGTGCTAAAGATCCACCTTATTCTTACCATGGCCAACAAGATGCTTACAGGAAGCATCCACAAACAAGGCCTTTGATTTGATTGTTTGATTGTTGACCAAATTCAGTATGACTAGGAACTGGGACAATTCAACAAGGATCCTGGGAATTCCAGGCAAGCTTTGCATCACATGATTCAGCCCTTCTAGTTAGTGAGACTCTAAACCAGTGGTGGGGCTGTTTAACCAGCCCACGAGCCGCCCCTGAACCAGAAATCCAAGGCACCAGAAATCACGTCTGGGCAGATGCAGAAAATTGCATCTGCGCAGACACAGATGCCGGAAATCACGGGCACAGGCATGCACACACGTGATCCAGTCCACAGAGGGATCTCTACTGGAGTGAACATTGCAGACCCCTGCTCTAAACTGCTATTATTTGTCTTGTTCTCCATTCATCCTTACTTCCCAGAAGCACATCTGTCTCCCTGAATGACCTGCTTCCCTGTCAGCTGACCCAACCTGAGGAGCCAGAATGGTTGTGCCAGAAGTGGTTTAGTCATGCTGCCCACATGAACCGGAAAGCTGTCTGTGGACAAACGCCGGCTCCCTCGGCCTGAAAGTGAGATGAGCACCGCAACCCCACAGTCGCCTTTGACTGGACTTAATCATCCTGGGGTCCTTTACCTTTTACCTTACCATCTTATTGATGTTGGGAGTCCTGCTTTTTCCTTTTGCTTGGTTGCCTGGAGCTCACAGGGTTTTATTCAGTGAAGACTGTTGCCTTTGATTTGTTTTTTTCTTTTCCTGGGACTGACTTTGCAATCTGATCACCTCCGAGAATTGCCTTTGCCATCTGTAGGCTACCTGACAGCTATAACATAGTTGGAGAATTCTGAAGAAAACAGAATTGAGAGGGGAAATTGCCGGTATTCACTTTTCATCCCACACCCTGAACATAAATCAATCCAGTGAAAACAATCCATATTTGCTCTTGTTGTTGCTTTCAGTCAGCAGACAATACGCAACTGATTACATTATGCCTCCTCCCATTTGCTTTGCGCTGAAACGAATGGGGTGGGATAACATAAAGAAAATGTAACTTAGATATTTATGTAATTTCACCACAGCGGTAGTTTGGGGCAGAATATGAACTGCAGCAGAATAGAAACTGCATGTGATGAATACAGAATGGAAAAGGATGCCTTCATATATCCCTCATCACCACCAGCATCAAGAATTCCCAGAGGTTCCTCTTCTCCTGGGACCAACAACCTCCTTAATACAGTTCATCAAACTGACGGACATTTTCCTAGCTACAAATGAACAAAAACAAGGACTTGTTTGCTAACTTGCTATGCGGTACTTTGAATATTAAGTAATTGACCTGGAACACCGTTGTATTAAAATATTAGTTTTAAAAAGAAAGGAAAAAATAATAATTGAGGGGGCATGCACTTGAATCCTTTGTGACTCTATGTACTTCAAATCAAGATATCATTTCTAACAGCTGTGTCCCCTAATGTAACACCAACTCAGAGGGAGGGATGCCACATTCTGAATCATAAACTGAATCATGTCTTGCAGCACTACATATATTCCCAGGAAGTCTCCCAGTCTGGTATGTGGAAGGATGAAAGAATACTACTTGAGATTAGTAGGAATGTTAATGCTATTCAGCAAGCTGAATGTGGCCTAAAATATTAATGGCATCAACAGATAGTTCAAGCATGGCTGCCAATGCTATTCTCAATTAGGAATTCTCTTGGCCTAAGAGATGCTCCACACTTTACAATACATAAAGGCCTATTGGTGTTTGCCATGGCAAATATGCAGAGCATGAAGGGGAGACTCACATCTCCAAATCTGCAGTTGTGTGTAACATACATTAGGAAGTTGTGGTGAGCTGCAGCCCATGAGCATATGTATGGGGATTTCACATATCCTCTTCAAAGATAATATAGCAAATAGTGGTATATTTTAAGTACTGTGTAAATAACTGGATGGTTCCAGAAGTGAATGAACAGTAGTTGTATAGCTAACTTCTTCCTGTGGCTTGAGCATTGCTCACCAATCCCCTCTGCTCCTCCCACATAATAATATATTCTTATTCTTATTATTTATACCCCACCCATCTGGCTGGGTTTCCCCAGCCACTCTGGGTGGCTTCCAACAAAATATTAAAATACAATAGTCCGTCAAACATTAGAAGCTTCCCTAAACAGGGCTGCCTTCAGATGTCTTCTAAAAGTCTGGTAGTTGTTTTTCCTCTTTGACATCTGGTGGGAGGGCGTTCCACAGGGCGGGTGCCACTACTGAGAAGGCCTCTGCCTGGTTCCCTGTAACTTGGCTTCTCGCAGTGAGGGAACTGCCAGAAGGCCCTCGGCACTGGACCTCAGTGTCCGGGCAGAACGATGGGGGTGGAGATGCTCCTTCGGGTATACTGGACTGAGGCTGTTTAGGGCTTTAAAGGTCAGCACCAACACTTTGAATTGTGCTCAGAAACGTACATTAACTCCCAGAGCTTCCCCTCTACACCCCATGCAACTACTAACCCCACCTTTTCACCTTCCTAACCTCCTACAAGCAATACAAACTTTATTTGGGAGTGATCTCGCCATTCACTTCCATCACCACCAGATCACTGCTCATCTATCTTATAGCAAACATCAGATCAAAGTATTGCCTGCAATATGTGTTGGGTCAGGGATGTTTTAAGACAGCTGGCTTGTTGCGTGTTCAGACCCAGAGATCTCCCCCCTAAATAACTTGACTCAAATTATAGTTTTGGTTTTTGGCAGAATTTAGGCCACAACTTTATTGATTACAGTAAGTGAGTGGTTGCATAGGCTCTGGTTTGACTAGCTCCCTGCACCGTTGCAGGCAGCACTGATCCAGGGCACCAGCAATAGGTCAGCCAAGGATGAACACTTGGGTAGCCAAAAAGCCGGGAACAGATGCCCCCCTGGACTCAGGCACAACCCCCTCTTGGGTGTTGACCAAACCAGTTGAGTCCCTGGATTCCTTTAACGGAATACCCTTCACAAAGGGATGGCGAGACCATTTTCCCATCCCTACCACATGAACCAGTGCCTATCCTCAACCTTACAAGTTGTGATGATTCGCTACGCGGCAGGCAAAACCCAAATGGCAACAGCCAATCAGCCAAGTGGGGAAATTCCTGCTGTGCCCCTGTCCCAATGACAGACGGCACACGATGGCATAGCAAGGTCAATTGCACAATGCCCTAAAAGTAGGGAGAGGTGGGTGGGTGTTCTGAATGCACGAGCCGAAAGAGAAGCTCTGGGTCACGTGCATGGGTATATATAGGTCCCTCAATCCGTTTAGACTGCACCCCATTGGCCAGATTGAACCCAACATTGAGGGACCTACCAATCAGGTGTTGTGGCCGAGCAATCCAACCCACCCACAACACAGGTGGTCAGTCTCCAGGTCTCACCGCAACATGTGCCCTTTTTAGGGGGACACGATTTATAGTGATCATGAAGTCCTCAGCCAATACAACCAAGGCAGCCCTTCACACCAGAACACCTTAAGTCTGCTTGACAACTACGTGCTAAGAAAATCACCTGGAATTCACAAATGCAAAAACATTTTTTCTATTTTTTTTCTCCTCCTCCAAAATATTTTTAGCACTCCTCAGCAAAAAGTAAAGTAAAACATATTCCCCATGGAGAACAAGGAAGCGAGAAGGAGATATTGGGAAGGGGGGAGGGCTGAGAAAGTTATTTTTGCACACTATAATTAGAGTAATCTGTAACAATTACAGTAGCTGTCTGTGTGCCTTTCTTTTTCACCGTAGCTGTGTGGTGTTCTTAATTGCAATCTAAACAGAGAGCCGTTGTTTTAGAAGCAGACATTCTGTTCTTGAGCAAGTTAATTACAGATCATAACATCACTTGGAAGAAGATACCCACCTTCAACATTCATGGGAATCAATATAAAAAGTTCTACACTGTGGCCCAGAAAATATTTTACAGTTAGTTAAAGTTGAACTCCAAGTGGATATGGCAGTTGCATAAACAATGTAAATTTGGTCCCATTGCCCCAGTGTTGATTCAATGATCAAGTGTTCCCTGTGAGCTCACACACTCCTACACGTGTCTCCTTTTCTCATGGACAGGAATCATACCTCCCTTTCATTTTTGGAGATAGGACATTATATATACCCCCCCCCATTTCCAGTCTGGGAGAATCTCCCTAATTTAGAAGCATTTACAGGCAACAGCTGGTTTAGACACATCGGATAAGTGCATGATGGCACATGTACACATGCCAAACCTGGAAGTGACTCGAAAATGTCATGAAAACATCACAAAAAGAGGTGAAACAGAGCAGGGGCAGAACAAGGTGTATGCAGGCTTTTTCAGTGGTGGCTCAATTATGCTCAGTTTCACTTAAATGCACAGTGCCCTGGAATGTAAACCCCATGTAAATTGGGAATTGCCTGTACCACTTTTTGAAACTAAGTTAAGCTGTCCAAGTTTTCTTGCTGCGTCTGGAAAAGCACATGAATTTGACTTTTGAAGAGTTTGTAAGTAAGCTATTTTTAACTTACCAAACGTGCTCTCTTTTTCTATGCGAAGGGAAGAGAGGAGAACTTTGGAAAGATCTAATTTTAAAGATCCAATAGCCTATATTTCCACACTTTACTTTGCTTCATGTTTTGAGATTTTAAATGTGTGCTGGGGCTCTCTCACCAAGAGAGTATTTGTCCCAAACTTGGATCTAGGCATCCAGGGAATTCTTTTAGTCTTTTAAATCATTATAACAAAGCAAAAATACCAACAAATCTCTCTTCCCACAAAAGGTGAGTATGTCAAGGAAGTTGTAGCTTAGCCTTCTCCCTGATGTGCTGTTTGCCTGAATTCCGATTTGGTATTTGGGAGCACTGAACCAGGCAACCACTAGTTCCACTTGTAGTATGAAATTTGTAGTCCAGACTCCCAGGAGGCCTTTGTCTCCAATGTATGCATCAGTTCTCAGGCGATGGCCTCCTATTAATGCTTCACAAATATGGTCAGAATAATTAGACTAATTAGAATTAGAGTTTTGTTTTGTGCTTTCTTTCGTCTAACAGGTCTTGTTTGGGTGTGTATCTAAAATAACAACAATAAGCAAATCTAAATAGATTTGCGGCTTCTTTTATGTGACTTCTTTAAGTCAGCAGATTGTCATATGACTAATGGACAATGTGGCCTTCTAATGGTATACTCAAATGGAGGAATTAGCAGGTATCAAGTCTGATAGTCAGGGATCTGGACAGCTACAATTCACATAGGTACTGGCCAATTTCCATATGGATAGCTCTGATCCTCTTACTTGATCTGGATTTGAGTCACTTCCTGTTTAATGTTGTCATTGGTAGAAGAATCAGGTGCCTGCAAGCACCCAGGCTGCGAGAAAACCAAATTGTTACTCAACGTAGCAGCAAAGAACAACTGCTACCAAAGAGTGAAGTACGCCAGGGACTGAGAGCATACTGTGAATCAAGAATATGTGTAATGAATCACAACAGTGTTAATTATAAGAGATGCACGTTATATCTAATGCCAAGCTGTATTTCATTTTGTAGAAATAAAAACATTCATTGCATTTCAGAGAAGTTGACGTTTCCCCTGCTCACTGGAAGTGTAAATGAAGAACATGAGATTGAAACTATTATGAACATCATTAAATACAGCAGTCCTCAAACCTAGAATAGTTTCTTACTCTCAGCAAGGCGCATGCTCTCCAGATTGCAGCCAAAGCACATGGACAACTTTCTGAAGACAGGTTTTGTGGGCTGCAAGCCAACCCCTGGTACATCTCTGCCTTCCTATCTGGATCTGTTTTGAAAGGCAAGCACTAGTCTCTCCTTAGTGGAAGTGTGACAATGAGATCAGAACACTCGATGACAGTGAAGCACTATGCAACCTACCCAACGCATTCTACAACTGTCCTTGGATCTGCTTTGGTATAGGTGCCGTTTTTATCCTGAGTACTTCAGCTCAAGAGCCGTGTCCGCCTCTTACTAATCTAAACAGCATCCTTTTAAAAGCCATAAGCTTTTGACCATGAATAGTATATAACGCAAACAGAAACACCACAGGATAAGAAACTGGAAGCCATTTTGGAGACCGCCTTGGGAAATGGGGAATGTTTTGCCTCTGGAAGCCGCAGGCAGTCTCAACACATGTTCTCCCCACCTCATTATTCCATTGTACATAGTCCAAGCTATTTTATGCCATGGAGGAAAAAGAGACAAAAAGGTGTCCCTCTGCTTTGGAACCATCTGCCTGTGCAGACCCCTCCACCTCCAGCCTAGTCTCCACATCCTCACCCTTAATCCCATTTCCTTATTAACCACAATTTCAGGCTCAAGATAAATTAACAAACGTACTATTTTTTCCAAAGTGGCACTGCATCGCCTATGAGGCTGTTATGAAAATAATGTGCCACTTCCAGAATCACAACTCTTGAAACACTTGAAAGATTCAGGCATTGTATCCACCAGATTAGCGTCATCTTCAGAGATCCCGTGGTGCATGGTGTAGCCCTGAAACCTTGTTGTTGTTGTTTAGTCGTGTCCGACTCTTCATGACCCCATGGACCAGAGCACGCCAGGCACTTCTGTCTTCCACTGCCTCCCGCAGTTTGGTCAAACTCATGCTGGTAGCTTTGAGAACACTGTCCAACCATCTCGTCCTCTGTCGTCCCCTTCTTATGCCCTCAATCTTTCCCAACATCAGGGTCTTTTTCATGGAGTCTTCTCTTCTCATGAGGTGGCCAAAGTATTGGAGCCTCAGCTTCACAATCTGTCCTTCCAGTGAGCACTCAGGGTTGAAACCTTATGAATATCTAAATGTAGCCAGCACCCAGGAAGGCAGGGTCTCTGTGATATATACTCATTATATATATAATCCCAGTTCTATCTACTTACTACTTTTAAATCAGTGTGGAAGACGAACCCAATAGGTGAACTCAAAGATTCTCAGAGACTTAAGATTTGGTTCACTCGGCCCTTTAGGTCCATGTCTGCTAATGTTAGGGAGAATTCTTTGAAGGTGGTCGTCCACTGGTTTTTATTGTAGCTCTTATTGTAAGATCTGATTCCCCCTTATGCTAGCTGGGTTGTAAGGTACGAGGAACATATTGGCATATGTGGTGGGAATGTAAATATGTACACAAGTTCTGGAAGAGGGAGTTATACAGATTGGCAGTGCTTTTTTCTGGGGGTACTCAAGGGCATGCAGTATCGGCACCCCCCAATGTTAAAAGTGTGACACTTACTGTAAATCGTGACCTCCCTAAAAGAGGGCACATGTTGCAGTGAGACCTGGAGACTGACCTCCTGGTTGTGGGTGGGTCTATTGGATAGCCACAACACCCGATTGGTAGGTCCCTCATTGCTGGGTGTAATCTGGCCAATGGGGCACAGTCTAAATGGATCAAGGGACCTATATAAACCCATGCACGTGTCCCAGAGCTTCCTCTTTCGGCTCCTGCATCGGAACACCTGCCCATCTCTCCCCAATTTTAGGGCATTTTGTGATTGACCTTGCTATGCCATTGTGTGGCGTCTGTCGTTGGGACAGGGGCACAACAGGAATTTCCCCCACTTGGCTGATTGGCTGTGGCCATTTGTGTTTCACCTGCTGCATAGCAATTTGTCACAACTTGTAAGGTTGCCGATAGGCACTGGTTCATGTGATAGGGATGGGAGAATGGTCTCACCATCCCTATATGAAGGGTATTCCGTTAAAGCAGCGGTTCTCAACCTGTGGGTCCCCAGATGTTGTTGGACTACAACTCCCATCATCCCTGAGCTCTGGCCTTGCTAGCTAGGGGTGATGGGAGTTGTAATTCAACAACATCTGGGGACCCACAGGTTGAAAAAGGCTGCATTAAAGGAATCCAGGGACTCAACTTGGTTTGGTCAACCCCTGAGAGGGGGTTGTGCCCATGCCTGAGTCCAGGGGAGCATCCGGGGGAGTGAACAGAGTCTGTTCCTGGGCTTTTCACCTGCTTCAGGTGTTCACCCTTGGCTGACCTATGATAGAGCTCTGGGTCAGCACTACCTACAAGGGTGTAGGGAGCTAGTCAAACCAGAGCCTATGCAATCACTCACTTTTCTGTAATCAATAAAGCTGTGGCCTAAATTCTGCTAAAATATGAGTCAAATGTGTCTTTATTTAGCGAGGAGGTCTCTGCGTCTGAACACGCAACAACTTCATGGTGAGTACCAGCACCATTTTTCCTATAAAAAAGCACTGCAGATTGGTATTATTGTTGGCAAACAGGTCACCGTGGATGCTAAGCTTATACATTTTTGATGGTGCCACTGCTGACTTCACTTCTCAGCAATTAATTTTGTATCTGTTGGTTGCTGCTTGTCTAGTGATCTCTCAAGGGTGGAAGAATGCATCTTGTTATTCTACTGCTCTATGATTTTTAAAAGCCATGTCCATTGCCATTTCTGAAAAACTGACTCAAAAATACATGCCAACAGGAGTGATGCAGAGCCCTCTGACTTTGTTTCTGCTTGGAGGCTATTTCTGATTTATGTGACCAAAAAATCTCATGGGTGGCACATTCTAAATATGAGTTTATTTGGCTACATTCATGAATATTTGTTATGTTTGGTAGAAATCTGAACCTTGTTTTCCACTGTGTAATATATTTCATGTTCATTTTTTAAAAGCTTTCTATGATTATTAGGATTATTATTTTATTACCTTGTAATTTTATTCTTCCTATTTTTAAGTACAGATAGGGTGAGCCTACAGAATTAGCAGCTTGCCACAGTCAGCTGTTTGGAATTTTCTTCTATATTGGGGCTGCTTACTTTAAGGAATGTGTGGTGATTCTTTTTATTGTAACAATCTGTATGTGATATTGTATATGCATATAAAAAACTCCAAACAAATAAAATGCCTTATATTAGGGGAGGTTGCTTTGCAAAGATGTGTATACTAAGCAAAAGTGCATACAAAAATGTGTAAGAAAAACTCACATTAAAATGCCAATGGATTTTCATTTTTTTAAACCAGACAAACCACGAACTGATGTGGCGAATTGAACATAACACTGGAAAAATGGGAATCTTAAATGGACTGGTTTGATCACCCCTAGCTACTTTGCCACCACTGCTTTCCCAAGCTTAATTACTCCCCCTTGGAGTAGACTCAGTAGAACAGGGGTCAGCAAACTTACCGCACCTGGGGCCGGTGTCTCCAGCGCCGATAGCGAGGCAGGCCAGAGGGTGAGGGAGCGCGTGCCCATACACGTGCACACACACTATTTCCGGCACACTTCCAGGTCAGAGGAGCACCAGAAATAGCTTGTGCGCATGTGCATGGGCCTCCTCTGATGCGGATGTGCACCGGAAATAACACTTGCGCATGCGCAAATTACGCTTGCGCACGCACACAAGCTATTTCCAGTGCTCCTCCAACCCGGAAGTGGGCAGTCGTACAGTGCAGCGCTGGTAAGAGCAGGCAGCGGGTGGTAGGGGTCACCGTGGGCCAGATAAACGAGTTCCTCGGGCCTTATCCGGCCTGCGGACCTTAGTTTGGGGACCCCTGCAGTAGAGGATATGGGAGCAGTTATCTCGGTTGGTTAGAGGTGGCAGAGAGAGTTGGTGCATTTGAGTCGCAGTTGTTTTCCTGAATGCTCAGACCCTCTTGACCCACTGAAAAGAACTGATTCGCTGTTCTCAAAGTGGGATACGGCTGTCTTAGGGAACAGTGAACTGGAAACTATCACCCATTCCTTTGTACCGCTCCATTTGGATCACTGCAGTGTGCCTCTGAAATTACTTGGAAACTTAAACTGGTTGAAAATGAAGTCAATTAAGAGGTATAATACATTGTTAACAGCAGCCTTCCATTCCCTCTCCTGGTTAACAGCAACTGATTGGCAGTTTCTGCTCACTTCTTGTGTAGGTAAGCAGCAAAGGATGTCTCAAGCTGTCAACAAGAACAAAATCCTAACGACGAGGAGACATTTTACATGCAGCTTAGCTTCTGTCCAGCATTGATCTGCGTGGGATGAATAATGTTCCGCTCAGTTTTAAACAGTAAAACAAACAATCCATGATGCTTGCATATGCAAAGAGAAAAGAAAGACATGGGATTTGGGGAGAGAAATGTAGCTTCCTATTAGACTGCTGCAGACAAAAACACACAAATCCTTCAGTGGAATTAGTTAAATTATCTGTATCGATATGTGCAATGAGTTGCCATTGTTTGCTCTGCCAAGGATGCCTCTGGTGAAACGTCAGTCCTGTAATGCAGGGGCAGAGAACCATTTTTCAGCTCGAGGGCAGCACTCTTTTGGGGGGCAACTTTCTGGGGGCCATATGCCTATGGGGTTGGGGCCAGAGGCAAAAGTAGCCAGAGCAACAAATGTGATCCCCCACCCAACCCGTACTGGATGCTTGTTTCTACATACACACATGCTCACCCCTCTCCATACAGGCAAGCAAGAGGCATCATCAGAGTTCAATGATGGCTTCCACCTAGGCAAAGACACTAATGGAGGGTGCGCGGCCAGGCAGGGTGGACTGGAAATAGGGTGTGTGGCTAGAGACTTGTGACTCCTAAGGGCCAAACAGAATGACTTGTCCCCAGGCCTGTGATTATAATGGGTTTAGGCAGTGCTCTTTTTCCCCCCTAAAAAAGTAAAATAAAAATGTTTTGGGGTACTCTCATTTTGACCCAAGAAAACCACCATTTTATAGTTCAAATTGGGAAAAGTAAATACAGTAAATGGACAAAGGTACAAAGATTCACAAAATGTTTTTTTTTTGTATAAATTTTTATTAAAGTTTTTAATACAAATGCATATTTAATAAACAACATTGGTTATTTCACATCTTTTCATTACTACTTTGGACTCCCTCGCGTCTCCCGCTCCCACTTGCATCATTATAAAATTGTTTCCAAGCAAATTATCATTTTGTATAGAATCTTAAATCCATTCATTTAAATACAGTCCTTTCCTTTCTCCAAAAAGAAATATATACTTTCCTTATTTCCCTTATCATTACACTCAAATCTAATTTGATGGTAGACAATTGTTTCTACTCTGACATCCTTGTTAAGATTCAGCCAAATTACAGTACTTTTGTAAGTAAGTCTTCAATTTCTTCCAGTCTTCTTCAACCCTCTCCTCTCCCAGGTCTCGGATTCTGCCAGTCATCTCAGCTAGTTGCATATAGTCCATCAGCTGCATCTGCCATTCTTCCAGTGTGGGTAGATCTTGAGTTTTCCAGTTCTTAGCGATGAGTATCCTTGCTGCCGTTGTTGCGTATATAAAAAATGTTCTGTCCTTCTTTAACACATTCTGGCCGACAATGCCCAGAAGGAAGGCCTCTGGTTTCTTAGTAAAGGTATACTTAAACACCTTTTTCAGTTCATTATATATCATTTCCCAGAAGGCCTTCACTTTAGGACATGTCCACCAGAGGTGAAAGAATGTTCCTTCATTTTCCTTACATTTCCAACATTTATTGTCAGACAAATGGTATATTTTGGCAAGTTTAACTGGGGTCATGTACCATCTATATATCATTTTCATTATATTTTCCTTCAGAGCATTACATGCAGTGAAGTTCAACCCAGTGGTCCACAACCTTTCCCAGTCTTCAAACATGATATTATGCCCAATATCCTGAGCCCATTTTATCATAGCTGATTTAACCATTTCGTCTTGTGTATTCCATTTCAACAGCAAGTTATACATTCTTGAAAGTACAAAATGTTTAGGGGTATGCATACCCCTGCATACCCCCCCAGAAAAAAACCAACACTGGGTTTAGGACACACAAACTGGAGTTGGTTGTGGGATCTGCAACCAAATGTTGCAGGGTGTTATTGTCAGAATCGGGGGCTCGAAAGGCCAAATGGCTCGGCCCCAGCTGGAGTGTCTCCCTTCAGTCTTGCCGCTGCAGAGATCCCTCGACCTCTGCTCCGACGTGATCAGTGACTCAAGCTTGCAGGCTTGAGCACACTTTACTCAGCAGTGTAAACTGTGCAACAGAAGAGGCTTGGGGCTGTAGACACATACTAAACTACACATTTATTATACATAAATCAGGACAAAGAAAACATGGCATCTCTCCTTGCCGTCTTCTTGGAGAGAGACTAAAAAGCAAAAGCAATACAGAGGGGAAGTTCCGCTCACGCCAGCAATCTGTGCTGGAATGTAAACAGACATGTGACATGTAACAATCCCATGTCTGCAGCAAAGGGTGGAATGGATGTCCCAACAGTTGTCTGCTCCTGTTCAAAGTTCCAGACAGCCTGTTCTGTTGTCTTCCAGGATATTCCATTCCATCCCCCGTCTTCCTGTTCTTTTCACCCACACCCCAACAGTCAGTCACCCCATGCCCTATGAGCATGCTCAGTCTTCACTGAGTGGATGTCCCTCACACACACACACAGAGAAAGATTTCTTATACTTCTATAAAGCTTTGTATGACGAAGGATAGGCTGATAGCTAGTGACTGGCCCAGTGAGCATTGTGGCTGGCCAAGGACTTGAACCCAGGTCTTCCAATTAAAATCTGGCACCGTGGCTGCTACATCACGCTGAATCGCTAAGCTAGCACAAAGTTGATCTCATATAGTACAGTATCTCCTGGCATGATCATTATGGTATTTTTAAAACAGAAGATGTTAAGTTGGACCTATGAATAGGGAACACATAAGAGCTTCCTGTTTGATCATCATCACAGTCAACATAATTTAATTTGTATGCTGCCTTTCCATTGTTAAATCCAAGTTCAAGGTGGCTTACAACATTAAAAGATTAACATAATTGCAAACATAATAAAAACTAGTCATAAATAATCAGTAAACCACATCAAAAAGTACACAACCAAAGTGAATAATTGTAAATTTGAAGATCTAAAAGATACAAAAAATTTAATACCAATAGCAACACCAAAATCCCGCAACCAAACCCCAGCCCAGGAGGTCCTAAATTAGCCAGAGATCAAAGTCCCTCACATCCCGTTTTACACTTGGGCAATATAACTGATTTTTGACATTTCAAGTGACAACCTAAATGTGTATTATTAATCATATGTAATTTGTATCAGAGATCTGAGGTTACAAAACATCATAGTCTTTTACATCTGGTGTTTCCTGCTTGGCAGGGGTTGGACTCGATGGCCCTCGTGGTCTCTTCCAACTCTATGATTCTATTCTATGATTCTATGATCGGATTACACTGCTTTAGCACTGAATGTAGATATGGCACAATAAATATGGTACACAGGACATGGGTGGCGCTGTGGTCTAAACCACTGAGCCTCTTGGGCTTA
This sequence comes from Podarcis melisellensis, assembly GCF_964234715.1. Classification (NCBI taxonomy): domain Eukaryota; kingdom Metazoa; phylum Chordata; class Lepidosauria; order Squamata; family Lacertidae; genus Podarcis; species Podarcis melisellensis. The sequence continues at coordinate 27,113,158 of NC_138530.1, read as the reverse complement.
CTGATTAGAAGGTCAGCGGTTCGAATTCATACAACCGGGTGAGCTCTTATTGCTCTGTCCCAGCTTCTGCCAACCTAGCAGTTCAAAAGCACACCAGTGCAAGTAGATAAATAGGCGGGAAGGTAAGGGGCGTTTGCATGAGCTCTGGCTTCCATCACGGTGTTCGGTTGCACTGGAAGCAGTTTAGTCATACTGGCTAGATGTGCTAGAAAGCTGTCTGTGGACAAACACTGGCTCCCTTGGCCTGAAAACAAGATGAGTGCCACACCCCATAGCTTCCTTTACCTTTACCTAACCATCCAGGGGTCCTTTACCTTTATGTTTTACAATCAATACAATACCCAATGTTATTTTCACCTGGAAAATGGCTCCCAGGGAATACTCCCCCCCCCCCCGAGCACCAATTAGCTGCTCTGGCATAGGCTTCTTAAGCCCTGATGGAAATAATTTCAAATTTGCACTAGCAAATTATTTGTTCCTTTTTTAAAAAAATAAATTTTTATTAACCGGCCAATCAAATCAAATTAAATCACATCACATAAATTCCGAATTAGAAAGCCGAATTTTAAATTTTTGTTGGGGGGACCCATATTTCAAGATCCGAAGGGGGATTCTGATCATCTTCTTGCTACTGCGTTAATGTCCAAATCAATCCAAATCAGTCCAAACAGAGTTCATAAATCTATCCAGTTTTATCTTGATGTTTCCACATCACATCTTGTTCATATAGCAAATTATTTGTTCCTGTAGTCTCCCCTGCTCTCTGTCTAATGGTCTTCCACTGCAGCCTCAAGACTTATTTTTAGGCCTTTGGGCTGTGGGAAGTTTTTGTGACCCTCTCAGCTTTGTACTGCAAAGCTCTTCTGTGGGTAATTTATTTTTAGCTTTTGCTCATCTCTTTTATTTCTTTTATCATGTTTTAGTGGCTAGCTGTTTGGCTCTGGATTTCATCTGCTGTTTTCCCCTTTAATGTTATGTGGATATTTTATTGATAGGAAGGACAGAAATGTCTTAAAAAAATAAAATTGAATACTTAATCTAGAACCTCCTACAAGACAGACTTCCCCAACCTGGTGCCCTTCATATGTTTGTACTGCAACTCCCAACAGCCTCAGCCAGGACAGGAGCCAAATGGAAATTGTAGTCCCAAACATCTGGATGGTATCAAATTATGGAAGGCTGGTCTGAGGGCAGGTAAAATCAGGGGTGGCGTAACTACCTACCAACCTTGGGTTCCCTGTTGTTGTTGTTGTTTTAATGTATGGCCCAGCTGTCAACTGTCATGGTATCATTCCACGACATTGTGGGGTGTCAAAATGGCAACTAGATTCAGCCACCTGATACGGCTGCCCAGGTAAAATCAAGGAAGCTTAGCTCACCAGAGTTCACATAGTTCTAGAGCACCATCAAGTGGAGATTCCAGCTGGAAAAGTGGGCCTCTTTTCCTGTGCTTCTTTTTGCCCTCACATATTTATTTCCCTCCCTCTTTCACCACCTCCTGTTGTTGTTTAGTCATTTAGTCGTGTCCGACTCTTCGTGACCCCATGGACCAGAGCACGCCAGGCACTCCTGTCTTCCACGACCTCCCGCAGTTTGGTCAAACTCATGCTGGTAGCTTCGAGAACACTGTCCAACCATCTCGTCCTCTGTCGTCCCCTTTTCCTTGTGCCCTCCATCTTTCCCAACATCAGGGTCTTTTCCAGGGAGTCTTCTCTTCTCATGAGGTGGCCAAAGTATTGGAGTCTCAGCTTCAGGATCTGTCCTTCCAGTGAGCACCCAGGGCTGATTTCCTTAAGAATGGAGAGGTTTGATCTTCTTGCAGTCAATGGGACTCTCAAGAGTCTCCTCCAGCACCATAATTCAAAAGCATCAATTCTTCGGCGATCAGTCCAGCTCTCACTTCCATACATCACTACTGGGAAAACCATAGCTTTAATTAAACAAACCTTTGTTGGCAAGGTGGTGTCTCTGCTTTTTAAGATGCTGTCTAGGTTTGTCATTGCTTTTCTCCTAAGAAGCAGGCATCTTTTAATTTCGTGACTGCTGTCACCATCTGCAGTGATTATGGAGCCCAAGAAAGTAAAGCCTCTCACTGCCTCCATTTCTTCCCCTCCTACTCCACCCCAATCACTGTAGCAACTTGTTCAAGGACTGGAGAAAAGGAAGAATCATAGAAGGGACCCCAAGAGACCATCTAATCCAAGGCCCTGAAGTGAAGGAATCTCAAGAAATGAAAGTCTTTTCCATTCTACAAGCAGGGCCTTGGGGGCTGAAGGCAGGTGCATACAGGTGAGGGCAGCCCTTCAAATAGCCTGGCCCCAAATCATTTGGGGCATTCAAGGTCATCACCAGTACTTTGAATTGAGCTTGGAAATGGGGAGAGCCTGCTTAAAATAAAGAAAACAAACTCTTCTTTGCTGAGAAGATAAGCTGCAGGTACTGCTTATCTTTTAGAACATGTCCTATAAAATAGTAATTACTTGTTCGCCCATCCCCATAGTGCTAGAACCAAATCTGTATTTTTTTAAAAAAGTATGTGTTTTGATATAGAAAGCTTAAAGGCAGCAAATGGACAGATAAGAGGATACTTTCAACACCATAAGGTGCCTAGTATGGAACAAAATCTTCACACTTGGATTTCAACCACATTCTATTTGAAGCTTTAAAACAGTTTTCAAGATTTAACACTTCTGACTGAATTCACTGAAGAGTCAGAAATCACCACAGCAGCTGCAGCAAATTTTCTAGGTCCCAAGCTGACTGGAATGTCTATGAACCTATTAAGAATCCATCCAGTCAAAAGGAATAGGGGACTGAATGTGCTGGATGACAAAACTATCACTGCTACGCCAAACTAGTGGTTCAGCTACCACAAACTTATTTCCTTTTCTGGGGGGTAGGAGGAAGGGTTACCACCAAGAAAATCCAAAAGTACCACACAACATAATAACTATATTTATATTGAGCCAGTGTGGTATAGGGATTAGAGTGCCAGCCTAGGATCTGGGAGACCAGGGTTCAAATCTTGATTCAAGCATGAAACGCGCTGGGTGTTCTTGCATCAAAATGGCAGCCTGTCCTACCAAGCGTAGCTACCCTGTTGGTTCTCTCATTGCCTCACCATTCAGATTGAGCCAGTCAGATTGAGGCAACAATGCTTTTAAATACCAGTTGCTGGAAACTGTGCGGGGGGGCGGGGGAGTGCTCTTGCGCTCATGTGCTGCTTGCATGTATCTCATGGGCATCTGGTGAAAACAAGATGCTGGACTAGATGGGCCACTGGTGTGATCTAGCAGGACCTTCTTATGTCCCCCCCCCAATATTTTATTAAAACTTCTTCATAATTCTTAATGTCCACCAATGGATGCAGGACCCTAGCAACTGCATTACCTTCCTACCAATAAGGGTAAAGGTAAAGGTAAAGGGACCCCTGACCATTAGGTCCAGTCATGACCGACTCTGGGGTTGTGGCACTCATCTCGCTTTATTGGCCGACAGAGCCAGCGTACAGGTTCCGGGTCATGTGGCCAGCATGACAAAGCCGCTTCTGCCAAACCAGAGCAGCGCACGGAAACGCCGTTTACCTTCCCGCAGGAGTGGTACCTATTTATCTACTTGCACTTTGACATGCTTTCAAACTGCTAGGTGGCAGGAGCAGGGACCGAGCAACGGGAGCTCACCCCGGTGCGGGGATTTGAACCGCTGACCTTCTGATCGGCAAGTCCTAGGCTCTGTGGTTTAACCCATAGCGCCACCCGTGTCCCTTACCAATATGGGTGCATCATATTATATTTCATTTCATTATTATTACCATATTGTCTTTACTATCTCGAAGAAGGCTTGAAGAAGGATTCTGTGCAGCTTAAATGCTTTGAGTCCAATATACAGCACATGTTTTGCTTGCTCTCTCAGCTTCTTAGAGCTACCGATCCCTTTTGAGCACTACTGAAGACACTGGAAGGTGAAGGATACTTAACTATTCAGAAAATACTGCTGCTCCAGGTGGGATGCGATCCTTTTCCAGCTCACATTAGCTATTTTCAGGACTGGATGCTACCGTGTGAGCAGCTGTTGGCAGCCCTTTTGCCATAGGTGGTAACAAAAGACTCTAGGCATTTAGGGGTCCCTTTGGAACACACACATTATTATTTTTTTAGTTTCCCCTCTTGTTTTCCAACCTATACACCCAAGTGTTCCTTTTCATGGCCTGAATCGGCCCTTCCTTTCTCTATGATTGTGTAAAAACAAAAATAAAAAACTAGTACAGTGGTACCTTGGTTTACAAACATAATCCGTTCCGGAAGTCCGTTCTTAAACCAAAGCATTCTTAAATCAAGGTGTGCTTTCCCACAGCAGCGGGGGGCTCAGTTTACAAATGGAACACATTCAACAGGAAGCGAAACATGTTCTTATTCCAAGGCAAAGTTCACAAACCAAAACACTTACTTCCGGGTTTGCAGCGTTTTTAATCCAAGTTGTTCATAAACTAAGCTGTTCTTAAACCAAGATACCGCTGTAGTTTATCCTGAGTTTAGAGCCAGTGTTCAAAACTCAGGCATACAGGAGTTCAGATTTTAGACTACAGTTCTCATTTATAGTGCAATAAATGACAAGTAATTTAAATCAGGACTAACTTGTCCCATTTATTTCAATCATGGGAGCTAAATTCAGCATCTTGGTCTCAATCCAAACCAGTAGGTTTAAATTGAAGGAAGATTATTTTATGTTAGAATATTTAAGATAATCCTTAAATTGGAAGATGTGAAAAAGTGGCATGGGAGGTAACGATTACAGATAAAAGTGCACCTGAAGCAACTACACTTCTAAGTCAGCAAATGAAAGTAGCTAATAAATCATAATCATTCCTTTGGTGGTTGTTCTATAGGTCATTCAAAACCTTTTATTTGTTTATCATTGATTTCAAAGAACTTAGCTGCTTCATAAGCCATTGAGCTACTGTGGATAACTTAATAACACCAAGCAGTCTGAGACTCATTCAAATTCAGTAAGGATAGCCTGTAGTTCAGGAGATGTAGAGACAAAATGTAACATCTGGAGTGCTCCCATCAATGGCAACTCAAAACTATTATTCTGCCCATGACTTTCTCCTTATTTTGATTAATGTTTTAATGAATGTGTGCCTTGTTTTCATTTCTTGTTGATTTCTATTTTCTCACCCAGAGAGGTGTTTGCTTGTCAAAACTGGCAAATGAAGGTATTTGTCATTTACAGAGTGTAGCCAGCCACGATACAAGTCTTCTTCTATTTCTCTAATATAGCTTAATTTCCACCTTATGTCAAATGAGTATGAAAATAATCTCAACACACACATGACTTTCAAGTGTTCGAAGTGCTGCAACCTGCCCTGCAACCTCATGGTAAAGGGTGAGTATGAAATCTGATTATTGAAGAAGGAGGAGGAGGAGGAGGAGGAGGAGGAGGAGGAGGCAGGGATTTATTTATTTTTTTAAAAAAATCAGTGTGTGACAAAAAAAGTGCAGAGTTTTGTCCTAGACCTTTCAAAAATCACAGGCATCTCACTCCACCATCAGCAAATTGGCCTTTGCTCTGAACCAGGTACAGAATCGGATACCAGCATTTTGATTGACTAATTATTGTTATTATTACTTAGATCATCAATTAGACATTGACCAATAGCCTGTATAGCAGGGGGAGCTACTACAGTACCTTCCAGATGTTGAACCTCAACTCCTATCAACCCTTGTTTTTGGCCATGATGGCTTGGAGTCCAGTAACATCCGAACGATGTTTGTGGCTACCCCTCTGATGTAAGGGAAGTTTTCGTAAGTGAAAGGATTTCATTGTGACTTCTTGGGGTGGGAGTGGGGGGATTTATCCAGGCCACAATACTTCTTGTCTCATTATAGGACGAGTGTTTTGTCATTCTCATTCCCAGTTCCCTTGGAATCAGACCCTGAATACATGAACGTTACTATGGTTACCAAGTGCCAAACTGAAAGAAGGCTGCCTGTTAAGCAACAGTAATAAGTGAGGCTGTTTGGTTTCCACACTAAAGATTTGCTAATTTCACTGCCTCTTGTCCCAAAGCTTGTATTTTAGAATGGAACGTGAATAACATGAGCGTGAAAAGTTGGAGCAGAATCCAGTCAAGTCTAGTTGATTTCAACAGTTAGTTAAGTATTTGCTTAAAGCTGTGCCACTGAAAAGCAGTGAGATTTGAAAGTTCAGTTAGTGTCGTTTACCCTAAAATGTAATGAATTCTCCATGCCTGGACCTGTGTCCCCAGGAGCAGAAGCAAAATAAGTTGAGTATCTGTGGCAAGAAGTTATTAATTAAGGGCAGTGCTTTTTTCCCCTTTAAAAATGTTTTGGGGTACTCTCATTTTGACTCAAGAAAATCACCATTTTATATTTCAAATCAGGAAAAATAAATACAGTAAGTGGACAAAAGTACAAAGAACACACATTACACTGGGAAATGAAATGAGGCTGCCACTGGAGGTGGTAAGAATGGAACTGACCAATCAAAATACTAGATTCCAACTCCTACTTCACACATTAAACGCTCACTTCTGTCTGAGACTCAGGAAACACGGTGACAGGAAATGAGGCCGCCATCAGAGGTAGCAACGGAACTGACGACTCACCATGCTAGAGAAGAAACAATTTTTTTTAAAAAAAAGTTTCTTCTCCCATTAGATTCACAAAATGTTTAGGGGTATGCGTACCCCTGCTTCCCCCCAGAAAAAAGAGCACCGACTACAATCCAATCCCCCCACTGACAGGGTTGTGTGGAGCAACAGAACTACTGCCACAACTGCAGCTCAGCCACTTGGCACAGGGATCCAATACAGACCCTCATATCTCCCTAGTTATGAGCATGCACACAGATAGCCCTTTCCGTGACTTCTTTTTAATTAATGCCTAGTATTTCAGAATTCTGACGCGGGTGGTGCTGTGGTCGGCGGTTCGAATCCCCGCAACGGGGTGAGCTCCCGTTGCTCGGTCCCTGCTCCTGCCAACCTAGCAGTTCGAAAGCACGTCAAAGTGCAAGTAGATAAATAGGTACCGCTCCGGCGGGAAGGTAAACGGCATTTCCGTGCGCTGCTCTGGTTCACCAGAAGCGGCTTAGTCATGCTGGCCACATGACCCGGAAGTTGTACGCTGGCTCCCTCGGCCAATAAAGTGAGATGAGCGCCGCAACCCCAGAGTCGGCCATGACTGGACCTAATGGTCAGGGGTCCCTTTACCTTTACCTATATTTCAGAATTGTAATGTTGTGTTAGTACAGATGAGAAGAGGACCTGTGTGTCTGCCTGAGTTACAATGAACCTAGTTACCATGATGAAGTTTTTCCTGCAGCTAATGATTGCTGTTTCAGGAGGTACTTTGACTTAGCACCATCATCTCTATCTGCCGCAGCTCTCCTCTGCCCCAACCTCAAAACCTGACAACTTACACCAGTCAGAGGAAAGTGGCGCAAAACAGATGCCCACTGACTCCAGCCCCCTCACAACAGAAACAAGGACAGTGCTTGAACACATGCTGCACAAATGGAAATGTTGAGAATCCATTACGGATCTCTCACAAAAGCCAGAAGAAGAAAAAGCAGGTTTTCAACTGCATTATTCTGGAGTCCTAAGCTAAATAATGATGAAATCGTGTGGCAACATGTCAACAAAAATCCGATACAAGCAGCAACCATGCCACTATAAACGGTATGGGTGGGATTCACCTGAAGATTCCTGTCAGCAGAAGCCCTGAGCAATGGGGATTTCCACCCTCTCCTCACTGAAATTGGTTCTAGGTGGGGTGGGAGAACCCAAAAAATAGCATGTGGGGAAGAAGAGTGGGAGGATCATAAGGTCTGGCAAGCTGAAATGCTGGCGCTGATGGACGGACCAGAGCAGTGTGGCATAGTTTCTCCTAAAGCAGGCATCCTCAAACTCGGCCCTTCAGCTGTTTTGGGACTGCAATTCCCATCATCCCTGATCACTGGTCCTGTTAGCTAGGTATGATGGGATTTGTAGTCCCAAAACAGCTGGAGGGCTGAGTTTGGGGATGCCTGTCCTAAAGTGTGGAAAGGCCCTAAGATGGTGGAAAGAATCACAAAAGAGAACACTAGATTAGAGCCAAGGTTTGCCTTGTGATGAACTTGAGAAAATGAAAGGGAAAGTAATCAAAAATGTCTCTCTGATTAAGTGGTTATTAGGTGGACTTCCTAGAGCAGTGTTTCCCAACCTTGTGCCTCCAGCTGTTTTTGGACTACAATTCCCATCATCCCTTGCCACTGGTCTTGCTAGTCAGGGATGATGGGAGTTGTAGTTCAAAAACAGCTGGAGGCACAAGGTTGGGAAACACTGTCCTAGAGGAATCTAGTTAGATCCATCAATCTTTGGTCTGATGCTCAGCCTCTTCTTCAGCAGTTATATGACTAAACCGAGAGTAAAATATGCCCCTACCAACTCGGATCAGTATCTAAGCTGTACAAAGGAACAACTACAGGCAAGATAAGCAGCCTTTAGAAAACACTGGCATTGAAAACCACACAACTCCCAACCCCTGGAAGTAACGTAATTTTTTATGAAGGTCAGACCAAATTCATTAGTTAAACCAATCTGTGTGCTTTACTTGGTCAGTAAAGGTCCTACTGTGAACTTAATGCAAAGCACGTCTTCCAAGAGTACATATTTTCATGTAATTCACTGAGAGAAAACAAACACTGTGTAGGAAAAAATGTACAAGAAATAAGAAGATCGTACTGTCATCCTTAGTGAATGTTTACCTACCAAATACCTAGTTCGTGAGCCCATGTTATGCAGATGGGATTCACTTGAAAACATTTCACTGAGCAGCTTGTTTCCTGAGCAGATCCAAGCTTTGTTGCTGTGTCTTTGAAGACACTTTAACTCAGGACGAAAGGGAGAAACGTGATAAGAGGAAGGCATGTTTGGCAAACCCTCACTGTGATCAACTCCCACCCAGAAACCTATGTCCCCACTGTGGAAGAACGTGTGGATCTGGAATTGGCCTCCACGGTCACTTATGGACTCACTATTAAAACCATGTTCATGGAAGACAATCTTACTTGGCTACGAGTGATCATCAAAGAAGACTTGCAGATGCAGATTACAATATATTTTCAAGCAGTTTCCTTAAGTGGCTGACCATATTGGAAGAAATTCCTTCCATCCATATTATTGAACAAGATGGTCAATTATTCTACTTCTTCCTTGTAAATGTTGTTTCTTGAATGCCTCCCACATTGACACTTTGGGGGAAGAAGAGAGATGACTATAGTGGTCAGAGCACATAGTGGCCAGAATCACACTAGGACTGTTGAGCTTCAAATTCCCTCTTGACCATGAAGCTCACTAGGTGATATTGATAACTTCAATCAAGCAGTCAAGCAAGCAAGCAATAACTGCCCAAGATGGAGAAAGAACGAATAGATGCAGAACTGACTCAGCTGTGCGTGAGGGATAAGGCAAGTGAGACCAGGTAGAAAAGAGAGAGAAATCTGATTCAGTTTGCATTTAAAGGCAAACCTACCCAATTTGCATTTTCCCAAAAAGGCAAACCAAGCTACAGCCATTCTTTGAAATTTGCACTTCGCTGCATTTTGCACTTCTCCTACTAAGTAATGTGTACAAAAACGCACATATGTGGGTAAAGTGCATATACAAAAATGCATATACGGTATTTCTGAAAACAACATACAAAAATGCATCATGTTAGGCAAAATTGCTTTGTAAAATTGTGTACATTAGGCAAATTTGCATTCATTCAGGTACATATTAAGATAAATGCACACCATACAGTAAGAACCTATTTGTCATACCTTTCTCTTTGTAACTACTCCCACAGGATATGATCTACAGTAACACAAAACTCCATTATTTTCCTGGTGCCTATGCACCCTTATGCGAATAAGGCTGCAATCCTAACCATACTCAGAAGCAGCTCTCATTGAATAAAGCTTGCTCCCAGGTAAGTGCAGCTGTAGTGGGACTACAGACTCATTCCATAGTTAGGATTTCAGCTGTAGTGGAACTACTAACTAGTCCTCTGAATATGATCATGTTTGCAGGGATGTAATCCAAAGCACACTTACATAGAAGTCCCATAGACACCACTGGGACTCCCTCAGTGATGTACCTTGAGGTCTCAGATTTCAATGACTCCAAAATTTGGTGCTCCAGCCTCTAACATCCCATTCTATATCATTGTTATGGGGCCTCTAAGACTCTGCACCAAGTGCAGCCAAACTGGTTGTGCTCCCTTTAATCAGCCTCTGATTGCTTTGTTACTACAATGAAAAGCTGCAGTAGAATCTAAAGACTTGGGCAAAACTCCCCCCCCCCACTTGAAAAGTAGACCCTATTCTATTGAAACTCCCATCAGTTTCAAAAGCAGTCTGCCATGTGGCATAGGGACCAGGTGTTTGAAGGCAAAGAAAAAACATGTTTCCTTTGGCTCACATAACTAGTGGCACTGCTGTATGGGTTCTGACCTCTAAAGTATGACTTCTGAATAGATGTACAAATTATGTGCTATACAAATTATGCCCTGACCTCCCTCTTATAGAAAGAAATGCAGTCTTATCTAGCAATTCGTTTTTTTCCCAGGGGGGAAAAGCCCCACATCCAGCTGCGTCCTGCTTACCTTAAAAAAAATCTCTCAAATCTTTGTGCTTGCTACGCTGCTCTGGCTTCAAAGAGACACACAGCCCTGAATTTGTTGCTCAAGGGATTGTTGGCAATGCAGCATCCTTCACCCCTATCCTCCTGCTATATAGATGAGCAGGGGATCAGACTGTGTGCCTAAAACCTAACACATTTCAGGTGTGCTTTGGCACAATCTATTTCAGAACACATCTCATTGAGATGAAGAGCACAATGTGCTTGCTCAGGGATTTTCTCTCTGTGTGTCTACCTGCCCAGCCTTGAATGTGCTTGCTTGATTGCTTGCCTGAATGTGGGTGGATTTAATTAGTTCCCCCTACAAGTTTTTTAAAATTATGTAATTTCAAAGTCCTGCTCACGATAAGCAAAACTTTAATAAGCTCCTCTTTCATATTCAATGGCAGGTGATGAAATGTAAAATTGCCTCCCTTATTTCTCATTAATACGGCGGAGACTGAAAATATCACATTTTACCAAATCTGCGCTTGATTTAGTCACGAAACAATTATAAAGATTTCCGTTGTGTGCAATTCATACTTGGAACATGTACACTGAATGCTTGTAGAAAGGGAAACAAGGATGCCATTGAAAAGAGGACAGGGCTGGCTGCTTTCAGAAGGTAGCACAGGAGAAGACCCACAGGGGGGGCAACAGGAGGTTTAACATGCTAAGGCAGGGGTTAGCAATGTGGTGCTTAGGGGCTAACAGTCTGCTTTCCCTGGCACCCACAAGATCCCTCCCCTCTGATAATGGTAGGCTTGAAATGAGCATTCTGTTGTTACAAATAGACTAGGGTGTGGTGTGGTGTGATGTGAGTGGAGTGCCCACAACAGTTCCTTTGGTTTGCAAATGTGTCCACCTGTGCTAATGTCTGGGGTTCAGAGGAGAAAAGGCAAGAAAGCTGGACTGAGGATCGAATTCAGCCTATACAACAGGATCAGCTTAACCTCTAGCCCTCCAACTCCCATCAAACCCAACCATCATGGTCAACAGTCAGGGACAACGGGGAGAGGCCACTGCTAAGCCACTCCTGCTATAGGGAAAACACAATGTAGCTGGAGACATTTCCAAGCACTAGAAGTTGCATGACTTTATTTGAGTGATCGTTCAATTATAATTCATACAAAATACCAATACTTAGCTGATACTAGGCTTCAATTATCTAAACATCTCAAAACAAATAGAAGCAGCCCAGCCCAGCTCACCTCCACTAGCTGGTGATAATACGTAATTGCTGAAGAACCCCCGTCTTGGGTATTATGGTTGACAGGGAAGACTCTGCTGGTGCTCCCTGGTTGGCACTGACTTGTGCTCAGGTCCTACTTGTGGGTTTCCCATAGGCATCTGGTTGGCCATTGTGAGAACAAGATGCTAGACTTGATGGGCCATTGGCCTGATCCAGCAAGGCTCTTCTGTTCTTATGAGAAGATGTGGAAAAATAATATACATTTTCCTACTGGTAGAAAAGCATCTTAGGGAGAGAGGCTCTGAGAAGAAAAACAGCCCCCAGGAAAAGGAATCCAACAAAAAAAAAAATCACATTTAATTTCTCCCTCCAACTCCACATTTCCCAGTAAAGTTAATAAGCTAAAATAATAATAACATAATGAAATTTTCATTTCCAATGAGACCTTCCTGTCCTGACATGCTACTTTCAACAGCAGTAGAGGGAGGTCTGAGTATAGTTGCCTTCAGAACAATGTCTAGGCAGGATTCAGGACATATCTTCCCAAGTGCTGGATTTATGCACTTGCTAAGAAAAAGAGCTTGTAAGATCATATGTAAACAACTTGAGACGTTTGTCATAGATGAGTTACAATTGTATTGTCTTGAAATAATAAGGGGTGCAGCAAAATGGCGACCACCACAAAAATGATGATCGCCTGCTGAATAGGGAACCGTTTGCATGGTTGCTGTTTCGTCGCCAGCGCTGCCATCGTTGCTGTTGTGTTAGGAACAATGGGCGGGATTGCGGAAGCCGTCTGAGCCAGGTAGGAGTGCGATAACGGCCTGGGAGAGCAGAGTGGCGGCCTGGTGCATTTGCTGAGTGAGGCACTGAATGCCGAGTACATACTGGAGATCACATCCAACTATGGCAACTAGACAACAACTCAAACTGATGGACCCTCTCGCTCCTTCCCCACCTATCCTCCGACCCCTCCCACCCATACCTATATACTTAAACCAAATCCTACCTTCGATACTGCTACGTTTCCCCTCCCTCGCCCTTTCTACAGACCTGTTGAATTCGCCTTTACAATGTTACCCCAAGTACTCCCCCCATGTACTTACATGCTTTCCTAAATAACCCAAAAGTAAAAGCAGCAGCCACTAGACTGTTGACCACCTTTGAAAGCCTTCTTTTGTTGGCAGATGGCATGGTAGGGGGACGGTATCTGCAGTATACAAAATACTGCTCCACAACCCTGCAATCTCAGTCGACACAATTAAAAAACAATGGGAACATGACATAGGTTATGAAATAAACGCTACCCAATGGACTACAATGTGGTCCAAACCTCCCTTTAAATCCATCTCAGCCAAAAGAAGGGAACTCACTTTAAAAGGTATCTATCGCTGGCATCTGACGCTGAGGAAATTGGTGTTAATACATCCAGGAACCTTACCAAAATGCTAGAGAGGCTGTACTTCTATAGGCACATACCTTCACAAGTGGTGAGAATGTCCCCAAATACAACCCTTTTGAACGGCAGTCCTACAAAAAATACGTAAAATAACTAAATAGGTATTGGAACCCACCCCAGAATTGGCCCTATTAAATATTTTCCAAGACAATAACGCTTACTTGCACCATAAAGAGCTTATAACCTTCTCTTGGTGACCAGAAACATCATAGTTAGACACTGGAGAGACTTGTCCGGAGTAAGCATAGACCACTGGTGCCAAATTGTATGGGAAATGGCCTTATTCACCCCGGTATGGCTCCCTTTTATTACACACACATCTCAAACTGACAGCAATGATAGGAGGGATCTACCACTAGCATACAGATCAATATAGCTAACTTGACCCAATATTCCATACCTCCCTTCCTCAAACACAAACAAATCTCACTACGGTTAATCAAAGGCAATTAAAGGCAAACACACATGCCATGCCTCCCCAAATTTTCTCTCATTGCCAATATAAACCAACAAATATGCAGAAAGAGAACCTACTCAATTGACACCCACTTGAAAATCCCATATACACACCAAGTTGACAAAACAAGATTGTGCGTAAGTTTACCTCCCACCCTCTACCCTCTTCCCCTACCTTTGTAGGGGAATGTAAAATGTAACCAAAAGACTTTATAGTCTGATCAAAAGACATTGCACATTCTTTGTAGTTCATGAAGATCTTTAATAAAAATTATTTCAAAAAATAAAATAAAAATAATGAGGAATTCTTCTGAGATGTATGAAGCGCTAGAGCAACGCTGAGGGTGATAATCATGTGAGTTTTCACTGGGGGGTTACACTTGAGTGTAGTTTACTGTGCAACAGTTTCTGTTATTGTCTGAGATCAGAGATTTCAAGCAAGATAAGGTCTCTTTTCTGTGTGCCTGCATATGCGCACATGCGTGGGCGGCAGTGCATGAGATTCATATACAAGACAGATGGACAATTAATTCTCTTCACTCATTATCCAAGGAGCCTTGCTTATTGTTGCTTTTTTTAAAAAAAATCTCCTGTCATTTCATACCAAAGACGGCTGTTTAGTCTATGTATAACAAACATGCTGGCCTGGATCGTGTTTGCTAGCATGGGGGGGGGGGGGAGAGCCATTATAGAATAGTTCCATTTATGGAAACTGCAAGAGGGACATACGTAGAATTTGGAAGTCATTTGCATCCAAGCAGAAGGAAGTGGTATAACAGAACAACTATTATTATGTGTCAAGAGATGACCCTCATTTGCTTCAGTTGCAGGGATGGCCAAATATATTTTGAAGCAACAGCAGATGGGAAAAGAAGAGATGTGAATGCTGTTCAGGATTAAGTTGTTAGGAAGAATGGGGGAAGGCCAGGGAGACTTACTCAGTGAGAATTGGACTCAGCCTATACAGCAGGATTGGCTAACCTTGGCTTTCCAGCTCCCATCAGTCCCAGCCAACATGGCCAAATGTCAGGGATAAATGACGTACCGCATACAGAAACTGATCACACTGACAGTTGAATCCTATTTCAACAGTGACAAAAGGACAATGTCCTGCACAAGGCTGGCCTGCCCATGAGGTGGGGGTGAAAAAGCTGCCTCGGGCAGTGGAAGAAAAAGAGGATTTACGCCTTGCCTCTGCTGGCAAGAGTATCACCTCTTTGGCTTCCCAGGTATGTTCCCATTTCTCCTCAGGTGATGAAATGGGATGCCCTGCCTCTGGTCTTTTGCGACATCTGAGGGCAGTGAGCTAGTTGAAGAGATCCTGGAGGAATGAGGAGGGCTACTGCTCTCACCAGAATCTGTGGCTTGAGGCAGCCACTTCAAGCAGAGTACTCCCCCTTGATTTGTTGACTTGCTTCTGAGCACTTAATCCATTACTGATGCTTCCAGAGTTAGCTGGAGATTTTGTACTTTTGCACACCACCCTGTGTGTTTCCTGGGGTTCCAGGTGCACTTACCCAGGGTTCATGTTTCCTTTTTGGAAATGAAGCATAGTGGTGACTGTAGTGTCATTATGATATATGGTTTATTTACACATATATACATGTCTACATGTAAGGGAGACTAGTGGATTGCTCTTTTCACACACAACAGATCTTTCCTGCAAAATGTCCCAAGCACATGGGAAATGAGAGGTACACACACCTGGCTCTACATGTTGAACCTGCACTTTTAAAAAAAATGTGTGACTATCACTTTACAGGAATCCCTTTGAAGTATTTTCAAGTGAACTACCTTTGGTTGCTGAATAGAGACAGAACTATAAGAGGCCTTTTTAAAGACCCCCCATTAGAAAAGTAACCTTATACTTAAAAAAGGTAAAATTTTATTGAAATGTAGATTTACTTTTAATAAAAGCAGGAATCCAGAAACTTTTACATTGAAAATGGGTTTCATGTAACACACAATAAATATTTATTTTCTTTGAATGTAATAAAATTGCCCTTGGCCAAAATGAACAGAGCAACTAATGCCAATGGACCAGTGCAAATACTATGCATTTAATTATTTTAATGATTGCAAAAGGGAACTGAGAAAAAAGTAGTTATGCAATAAATATATCAGATTTACCAAGGTGGTAGTATAGAGCTTGCTGCGACAGCACATGAAAAGAAAGAAAATGCATGACTTCTCCAATAAAGTCACATAAAGATATCCCATAAAGGTTAGGTGATTTAAGATCCTGGCTTTATCTGAAGTTTCAGAAATACTGTTATTCTGCTTAGCTGAGGAATAAGTTTAATTTATAAGCCTTCTGTGGCGATGCCCTCTTGTATGTCTCTGCTCTCCTTTCCAAATTTATTCCTGCCCATTCTTTGAGCATGGCTGAAAAGACAGGCAGAGCAGCAAACCAAACACTGGCTCAGCCATTCCCAACCAAACACAAGTGTTTACTACAACATCTTCTTCCTTGGGAAGTTATCAAGGTATCCAGTATCTGGCACATAAGATGGAATAAGGATTTCCTCTCCCCTGCCCCCAAGTGACAGGATCAGCCACTTCCACCCTAACAACAAGAAGAAGCAATGTGTAACTAGAGCAGGATCAGGAGGAGGTAGATGAGCAAGTATGGGGGACAACACTTACGGCAGTCATAGCAGTCCTATCTCTAGCTAGGGAGCATGGGAGTCAAGGAATATGGCAGAATCATTGCCGCATTGAAAGCCCTGCTTGTAGTGTCCAGGACAGAAAATGGGGGACCTCATAATATCTGTGGGTGTGGGTGTGCCAGTTCCAGGGTGGCATAACAGAGAGTCCTGGATTAGGCCCCTCTCCAGGTGCCAGACCAGTTGAGGATCCAGCAAATCCTTAGCCAACCCATCACTTCCATGTCCCAGAAGATCAGAAGCAGTTCTTTATAAAACAACCACCACCCACTATTCCTGGCCTATCTTGCTCAACTATATTTTGCCTGCAGTAGAGAAATAGCTTCTTGCATTTGCATTGGAGGAAAATGAAGTGTAAGTCGAAGGGATTTTGGCATAGCCACAGATGTTTCTACTCCTGCAAATATAAAACAGAGAGAGAGAGAGAGAGAGAGAGAGAGAGAGAGAGAGAGAGAGAGAGAGAGAGAGAGAGAGACTTTGGCAGACTTTCATGGCAAAATAGCACCATCACATTTCGCATCTACCAAAGGGGGCATGGCAGATACTGTGAAGAACCTTGGATCATCAGATTAAAGCCACCCTTTTCCCCTTGCCACCAGCTCCAAGCTGTTCGTGGTTTTGTATATCAAAAGACAGTGTTGGTGTGACTGCTATGTTGAAAACGTTTTCCCTTCACAGGCAAATAAGTGTGGAGGTGTGCATGGAAAACATTCCTTAGAGATGAAAATATATTCTTCCCTGCCCATTATATCCGTGAACAGGGACAGTAAGACTCTGTTTGTTGATCTTTCTTCCTGTCCATGTGGATTTTCCATTATGTCATAGTTTCCACATGTATTCCTTTCAAATGGGAAAAAGTGTGCTGGAACCAATTCAGTGAAGTCATGCCAGAATCAGTCACATGTTCCATGCTTTTTACCCCGCTAGCAGTGAAAGGTGTCAGATCGGGTAGACAATGACACTATACCAGAGCTCTGGTGATATAACCAGGGATGACCAGCTGCACCAGCATAAGATGAGGGATACCTGGCTTGCCAGTAGTACATGCTGAAAGGAGCTATGGGTCATAGCAGACCATCAGCCTAACTTGAATCAACAGTGTGATGCAGCAGTAATGGGGGGGGGGGGAGAGAGACTGCATCAAGAGAAGTCTAGTGTCCTGGTCAAGGAATGTCATAGTCCTGCCTTGGTCAGACCCCACTTGGAGTACTGAGTGCAGTTCTGAGCACCACAGTTTAAGAAGAATATGGGACAAACTGGAAGATGTGCAGAGGAGGGCAACTAAGATGATCAATAGTCTGGAAACCAAGCCTTATGAGAAATGGTTGAGGGAACTGGGTATGTTTAGCCTGGAAAAGAGGAGACTGAGAGGAGATATGATAGCCACCTTCAAATATCTAAAGGGCTGTCACATGGAGGATGGAGCAAACTTGTTTTCTCCTGCTCCAGAGGCTAGGACCTGAACCAATGGCTTCAAATTACAAGAAAGGAGATTCCGACTAAACATCAGGAATACAGTGGTACCTCGGGTTAAGAACTTAATTTGCTCTGGAGGTCCGTTCTTAGCCTGAAACTGGTCTTAAGCAGAGGTGCCACTTTAGCTAATGGGGCCTCCTGCTGCTGTTGCGCTGCCGCCACCCGATTTTTGTTCTCATCCTGAAGCAAAGTTCTTAACCTGAGGTACTATTTCTGGGTTAGTGGAGTCTGTAACCTGAAGCGTCATTAACCCAAGGTACCACTGTCACTTTCTGACAGTAAGACCTGTTTGACACTGGAACAGACTCCCATGAGAGGTGGTAGGCTTTTCTTCCTTGGAGGTTTTGAAGCAGAGGTTGGGCAGCCATCTACCATGGATGCTTGAGTTGTGATTTCTGCATTGTAGAAGGTTGGACTAGATGACCCTCAGGATCCCTTCCAGCTCTACAATTCAATGATTCTATTTTAAACCAGAAGTGTAACACCAGATATTAAAACACCAGAGCAGCATTGATGGCCCAAAGGCCTCATGAAACAAGAATCATTTCAGCCAGGAGTCTGAAGCTTAGCAGGGACGGTGTCTGCCAATTTGACACCATCATCACTACAGCAGATGTTCCTCTTGCTCTACCCAACAGGGCAGTTGTTTCCAAGACTGTATGGGAAGGATAAGGAGGCGCCCACCAGCAAGTGGAGATGATAGGGGTCCTCAGTGACAGCAGCTTCTTCTCTTCCTCACTGGGCAGTTGGGACCAGTGGCCTCTATGACAGGAGAAGAATGGCCCGGTCCACTTAGGGAGAGCCTGTGCCAGGGAAAGAAAGATTTAATCATCTGTGGAAATGGCTGAGTAAGAATGCAGCAGATGGAGGAAATTAGAGAGAAATGCAAAGACTTACCTGATATCCACTGGGAGAAACCTGTCAGTCAACCTAGAAGAGAACGATCTGTCACTTGAAGCTTGAAGCAAACATGGATGAATGACATTGGTGACCTTGTTCCTGCTCTTTGTTATCTCTTCTCTTACCGTCCTTTGAAAAGTCTCTAGTCACATATGAAATCCAATGCTCACACAATGTATTCTTATACAGCCCTTAGGGCTGCAACTGGTTCTCTAGTCCATCACAAGGGTACATAAGAATAGAGCTCTGTGCCCTCCCACAGCTTCACAGCTTGTAAAGATTTGCTTTCTAAAGCTTTTTCTTTTTCATTCAGGCTAC
Organism: Podarcis melisellensis; assembly: GCF_964234715.1. Classification (NCBI taxonomy): domain Eukaryota; kingdom Metazoa; phylum Chordata; class Lepidosauria; order Squamata; family Lacertidae; genus Podarcis; species Podarcis melisellensis. The sequence continues at coordinate 27,094,031 of NC_138530.1, read as the reverse complement.
ACAGTTACCTGGGAGTAAGTCCCGCTGAACTCAGTGGGGCTTACTTCTGAGTAGAAAACCATGGGAAACCCAGTAAAATTGTAAGCACGGTCTCTACAACTTCACGGCACTCTAATCAAGAGCGCAAAGCTGTAATGAAAACCAAAACAATCTAATTACAACAGTCAATTCAATTGAAAGGTAAGGCTGGTTAAAAAACAACTTAAACTGATCTGTGTGTTTAAAATAAAGAGCATTGCTTCTGCTGGAGTATTCCTGCATCTTTTCTGCTATTATAATTTTCTCGTGATGGTAAAAAAATGTATGTTGTAAAGCTTTTATTTTAAAATGCACATCTTCCTTTTCTTGGGAAATATCCACAATAGGAAGGCCCAACAGAGACTCCATTTCCTCAGGGTCTTGCGAAAGAACAATGTCAAACAAAAATGGGTGATCTCCTTCTGCCGGTCTACAATAGAAAGTGTCCTTTCATACTGTATTACAGTGTGGTACGCTGGTTTGACAGCCATGGACAGGAAGTCCCTACAGAGGGTGGTGAATGCAGAACATGATATCATGGGCTGTCCCCTGAGTTCGCTAGATGATTGCCTCAGGAGAGTGAGGAAAATTCTTAGGGATGAATATACCCCGGCCAGCACCTCTTTAATCTCCTACCGTCAGGTAGGAGATACAGAAGTATAGTCAGCCGCATCAACAGGTTAAAGAACAGGCTTTATCCGTGGGTTGTTGGGCTGCTGAATGAAAAAAAAAATAGTGGTGCAATTGACTTCCAACAAGCACACAGAGTGCAAACAGGACTGAGTGTATGGGGGGGGGTCGTTTAATTTCACTGCACACAGGTGGTGTAGTGGCAATAAAGGTTTATTTATTTATTTACAATACAAAGGGATTGGTGATTCTGAGTGGCCCTTGCTAGGATCCTGGGGAGGACCACTTGGTAGCCTCCCTACCATCTTTTAGGCCTAGGAATGGACAAATCCATCCACCCATTTCCATTTCTCTCAGTTTTTCAGTTTTCCTTGCACTCATTATTTGCTTTTATGTACATTTTAATATAACTCGTTCAGAGAGCCTTGATGTGGAATGGTATATAAATTCAGGTAATAACTATCTTAAGTATCATCCAAAGAATATAAATATTATGCCAGAATCCAATCAACAATAATCAATCAGCACAACCCAGCCCAGGAAGATAAATACCAGTGAAGCTGTTACTTCCTGGATGCACAACTATTATTTCTGGGTAAAGCCTGGTCTTCATGAATTCTTCAGCATTCATTTAAAGTAGGTTATGCTTTTCTCCTAGATTGGATTTCTCTGCAATCTGATGCAAATATTTTATTTTGTCGGAGCTACAATAACCATAGAACATAATAGCTTTTCCCAAGCAGGATTTCTTTACTAATTTGATCAATGGGTTCTTTTAAGTGATGCACAAACTCTGCCTTCTGAAAATTAAAGAATGTACAGCATAATGCCCATCAATGAAATGTAATGCTTTACAACTTTCTCTAGTGCACTTTGAATGAAGCCCATGGAGACTTGAGAGTAATGTATTAATTACTCTGGAGTAGATGCTTTCTTCTAGATTTTCTAACGCAGAAGAGGAGCAGAAGAAAATCTATTTTTTCAAAAAAAAAAAATTAAAATCATCATATAATTCTCCAGTGCAACATAAAGAGATTATTGCACTAGGAGAGAAGTCCCACATTGCGCTTAATTTTTCCCAGAGCTTTTTCGTTTTAGTGGTAGCCATGTTGAGATTAAAATACTGCCCTGAAATGCATTGATGTTGAAATACTGTCTCTGAAATAAGTCAATAAAATTCAGTGGGATTGAACACCAGCAATAATGTCACAGAGACATCAATTTCCTTTCCAGTTCAGTCTTACAGGGCACACTGCAAATATAACAAAGGTCTTGTTAGATCACACTAAAGGTCCATGTAGTCTAGCATTCTGTTTTGTGAAATAGCCAACCAGATGCCCCTGAATACTAACTGTATATACCAGCAGATGAAGTATCCGTAGATGGAACTTCAGAGATCAACATCATTGCTCAGTAAAATAGCAATTGCCCTTGGAGCTTGACATGGCTCAGGTTTCGTGACAAGTAGCAGTTTGAAGAATGATTTGGGCGGACAGCATCACATTACATCAACTGTTGATGCAGATCAGAGGTCTGTTGCATTCCTCATACAGAATTGGGTTTAGTTTTGCTGAAAGACCTCAAAGTGCACTTTATTTTTTGCAACTTAAAAGATTACACTGAGGAACAGAACATGGACAGTCTGGAACATAACTGTAATTGTGCCCAAGTTTGGGGCCAGAGGGTGTGTGTGTGGGCGTGTGGGTAAAAAAGCCAAAACTTTGATCTGGTTGCAGACATTTCATGAATAAAGATCACTATCAACCTTTTCGGATTGTGTGTACCTTCTTGCCTGGATACCACACACACACACACACACACACACACACACACACACACACAATTTAGTACTCATTCTATTCTTGTGATTTCAGTTTGTTTTAAACCATTTTAAATGTTGTGTTTTAAATTGTTGTGACCTGCCCTGGGACCTTATGATGAAGGGTGGGTAATACATTAAATTATAATAGTCTGTAGCAAAGCTAAGGGAATGATGCAATCTGATTCTGTGCAAGGAAAACTGCATTCACAACTCAGTGCATACACGAGGGCCACTGGGAGGTAATCCTTCATGCGAAGCACTGCACACACGAGGAAAAGTGAAGCATTTGGGGGAGCCAGATCATCCTATCAATAAGCACTGTCAGAGGCAATGTAATCAGCAAATAGAAATAAATTTTTAGTCACAAACATGTACATCACCCACCATGACAATGCTGATTTGCAAATAATTTTTCCTAAAAAGCATGCTCCCCACTCCAGAAAGAGCATGCCATTTATTTTAAGAAAACTCAAATCACAAACTACATTGATTAAATGTACCATTATATCTCTATGAATTAAAGTTCCATTTCTAGTATGGGACTCATTAGGTGCGCATTATGTAATAAATGATATAGTGGTTGCTTAAGAAAAGAAAAGAAAAGAAATGGCCTTTTAAATATGAAAAAGCTCACTACATCTTTGGCCCCAGTTTCTGTAGATTGATTACTGTTGAGTGTATGTTTTATTATAATGAAAGTTAATCCATTACAATTAATGGTATTTATTGTAACAAATGACGGCCGATTTCTTTAAATAAATGAGAGCCACATACTGAGCAAGAGGAAGGCTATGATGGAAGGCCTATTAATGATTAACTAATCATGAAAGCAGTCAAATATGATGTGTGTGGTTGCAATATGAATGGAGAAGCCTTTGAGTAAGAGAAATGAGCCAGAGGAATAATGCATTGAGTTTGGTACTAAACGGAACTGGGTCCATAATATGTTTACTGGAACCTTTGTTATACATAATGTTAGAAATATTCCACATTTGGTTTTCTGGCAGAGTTTCTTCCACTTCCTGGAAATGATGATAATGTTCTCATCATTGGATTTACAGATCTTTCACAGAAACCACTTATTCCATCTGTAGATCAATTTAATAGTACGAGGAAAGAAAAATGATTATGTTTCCCTCCCCATGAAGTTCTGGGCTGGCAGGTGGAACATACATCAAGGTGTAACCCAGAAGGTAGGCCAGGGCCGGCACACTCATTAGGTGGTGTGAAGCAGCTTCCTCAGGTGGCAGAAGACCCATGGGTACCCCACTTGCCCTGCTGTCTCCATCACTGGCGGACAAGTGGAATTGGCCAAGAAACAGTGTGGGTTAAGAAGCTATGCTGGCAGAGAAACGGCTCTGGCATTGACATCAATTTCTGACAAGATGTCGCCGGAAATCAGCACCAATGCCAGCACTGCTTTCTGCCAGTGGCAGAGGTGGCTCAGCAGGCAGTGCCAGCAGCAGGTTGGGTGGGGTGGCAGATTGGGGTGGCATGTCCCATTTGACCTCAAGTGGTGAAATGGGACGTGCCAGCCCTGAGGAAGGCAGTGGGCTGAACCACTTAGTTACTGTAGTGAAAACATGTCTAGGGTGGTGGACTAAAGTTTGGACATTGGTAATAACAAAGAATGTATGGAAGTGAGAGCTGGACCATAAAGAAGGCTGATTGCCGAAGAATTGATGCTTTTGAATTATGGTGCCGGAGGAGACTCTTGAGAGTCCCATGGACTGCAAGAAGATCAAACCTATCCATTCTGAAGGAAATCAGCCCTGAGTGCTCACTGGAAGGACAGATCGTGAAGCTGAGGCTCCAATACTTTGGCCACCTCATGAGAAGAGAAGACTCCCTGGAAAAGACCCTGATGTTGAGAAAGATTGAGGGCACAAGGAGAAGGGGACGATAGAGGGCGAGATGGTTGGACAGTGTTCTCGAAGCTACGAACATGAGTTTGACCAAACTGTGGGAGGCAGTGGAAGACAGGGGTGCTCTGGTCCATGGGGTCACGAAGAGTTGGACACGACTAAACAACAACATTAACAAAGATTAATGCAGCACGGCCAAGTCCTTAAGGGATTGCAGCAGTGCAATAGATTTGATGGAAATGGGTACCTTTTATTCTGTATGTAGCAAGATAGGAGGATCCTTGGTGCTCCTCCAAGCTCACAGAAGTTGCTTTGGGTAGACTTATTTCTTGGAACTTTGAAGTGTCAGGCATAGCCCTATTGGCTTTAGCCCAAACGTAGCAGAGTTTTCCTGCACAGCGAAGAAGCTAGTTGCGGCAGTGATGACTAGTCAGCTAGACTCAGAATAACTATTTACAGGATTTATTAAAAAGGAGAAAATAAAACCAGCAGAGTTTCTGCATACAAATAAAAGCAAAATAAATCCTCTCTTTCTCTCTCTCTCAAAACCATACACAGCACTTCTACTCCTAACACACCTCACATCAAACTGAGCTAGCAATCCCTAGTTAAGAGTTGAATGCTGGTCGTTAACCAATCAGAGTAAGCAGTTTCTAGGTCAAGCTGACCTGAAGTCCGGAGGGGGGGGAAAGGCTTTGCTCCCCACCGCCAGCATTTAAAAGAGGTCCCTGGAGATTTCCCTATGGGCTTTCGTCTTGCGAAGCAAGCCCATAGGGAAAATCGTCTAGAGAAGCGTCGCAAAAACTGAAAAACCCTTTCGTCTTGCGGGTTTTTCGTCTTGCGAGGCATTCGTCTTACGGGGCACCACTGTACCTGGTTCCCTGTAACTTGGCTTCTTGCAGCGAGGGAACTGCCAGAAGGCCCTCGGCGCTGTTAAGTTGTTTCATGTACGAAATAAAGACCACTTGTGCAATGAGACTTCCTCCCCCCCCGCACCCTCAAAATCTGCTCTAAAGGTTTGAAGGAACCCCCCCAAAATAGGTTTAGATGGGGGGGGAGAGACACAAGGAGAGGAGGGGGGAAGTCACCTTGTACGAGTAGACCTCATTCCCTGCATGTCTACACACGAACATGAGGTGCACGACTATGCAAAAATATACTAATTATAAATCTACAATTATACCTATAAATTAGCAGGTACAAATTATATGCAAAATTGAGCCCTCTTTTGCCTTCATTTCTGCTGGTGCATTTTCTCTTTTTTAGCAATGCTCCCAAGCAATGCATCCAACCACACTCTAATCGACAGAACATTCCTGTCCAACAAACTAGCTATCTTTCTGCACTCCCAGCCTACTTAAATGTTCTCCCTACAGCAGTTCTGGAGGGAAGGTACACACACACACACACACACACACACACATAACCCTACCATGAAATTCAAGTGCCCCTGTGACTTTGAAGAGGTCAAGTAAGAGACCCATGTCCTCCTACCATGATTTGTGCAAAATCTTTATTGGATCCTTCTTGTCAAACTTGTCAGGATGATCAGATGCATTTTATGTCCTTTTACTCCTTTCAGATCAAAGTGCATCTATATCACTCTCACTATGACCAAGTACTGTGGTGCAGCAAGTAAAGTCAACCATTAACTTGAGCTCAGACACTGTAATTTTTCCCTTTGGAGTTCGTCATATGATTTCATCTTTTAAGCTGTTTGTGCCCATTTCATTTCACTCTATGTCAATTTTTATTTGCCTTAATCTATTCTATTCTATTCTATTTTCTTTATTATACACACTTGGATAATGTATATTATGTACATCTTATTTTGTTTTCTCATTGCTGGTCATTGACCACAACAATTTTACTTAGCAATGCATAAATGGAAACTTGTGCTCCCTGTCCCTGCCCACCTGAGTCTCATTTGAAGTGAAGGAAGATATGAATCTTGTGAAATGGTCCTCTACCCACTTTGGACAAGACCTGGAAGTGCATGAAAAAGAAGGGGGGGAAACCTTGTAACTCTGCTCTGGCTACCTCCTATGAACATTCAAAGCAGCTGTTAGCTTTCAGCCTTAACTACAGCACTTACTAGCTAATTATTTCACCAGATCTCTCTCATGGACTTGTTGGTTCCCCACTTCCCTTGCTGCTGATATAGACCAACTGCAAAGCTGGCACATTGACTGTTTTTGACGGGAACTGGCATTTCACTGCATTATGCTACACACATTTGCAAATATGCTATTTATCATCTTGTTTTGCATCTGTGATTACTCTCTTGCTTTTTAATTATAGATTAGTGCAGAGCAAAGCAAATTGCTGGATGGGACCCAAGGACAAAATATTACTTCTTTTTGGCTTAAGAGAAATTGGATCAGGGACCAGGAGGTGAGCCTTGATTCTCGATAACATTTCCACTCTGGGTGTTTCATCTTGTTGCTTCTGTGTTGCAATGTAAGCCTTTTAAATCTGTTCAGACTGCATATACCAGCAAAAGAACAGAGGACAGCTGGGAGTTGCCTGGATACCTTTACTCCAGGCAAGTGGGTGGGGTTGAAGAACGAGCTATGACATTCTGTGCAAATTGTACTTCCATTTATCAAGGTTTCCAGAATATTCATTCATTTACTTAGTTCTTCAAGCTGTTGTAGGATAATCCAAACCCTGGCTGGGAAGTGGGGATGTGTGGCGAAATGGAGAAACCTGCAGCCCTGTTGCTCACACCTGGGAAGGTATGCTGGGGGAAGAAAGGCAAATCACTCCGTCAGCCTGGAGACGGTACAGCCATTGGCCCAGTGTTGTCAAGGGATGGCAGTGGAGTCAGCTGGGATTCAGCAGATCCCTGGCATGGCTCAGCCCATCCTACAGAACAGCCCATTTTGTGGCATTCTGCAAGCTACTACTGGCAGAGATCCCATTAGCAGTACTTCCACTCACCTGCCCATTTGGTGGGTGGAAAAGGGAGTTGGTACCGCCCTGTGGGCAGAGGTCAGCAGGGCTTGATGAACAAAAACTCCCACCCAATACAATCCCTCTCAAGCGGGTGCAAGGCAGCTTTGGGTTGCAGCTTATGCACCACTCTTCATTGAAAATTTCAGGGTGGATTCCCCTAAGGTTTCCATAAAACAACAATACAATAACACCAGGGGGGAAATACTATATAAACAGTAGGAAAATACAAATACTAAAAGCTAGGAAACAACAGTAGTAAATGCTTCAGTAAATAAATGGGTCTTCAGCCAATCAAGATACCTACCTCACAGCTACATAGGAGCTGATTCCAAAGGCTGGGAGCCACTACAAAAAAGGTCATTCCTCTGGTTGTCTCCAGATGGATTTGTGTAGGCTGAGGGACAACCAGGAGGACCTGAGCTAATGATCTCAGTGTATGGGCAAGCCAGAAAAGGATTCTCTTGGGTCTTGTGGTTAGATTTAGGAACATAAGAAAAGCCTGATGGATTAGGCCAGTGACCCATCTCCCATTTCCCATGGTTTCAGCAACTGATAGCATACAGCCTCTGATGGAGGAGATGGGTAAATTTATTAAGGGATAGAAAATACAAGACAACGGCTGAAAACTCGAAGAGTAATGAACAGAAAATCCAGCTGGTCTTGCATTACTTTGCAGACAAAGCCCGGCTCACCAGACATGGTTAAGAAGAGCCAATACAGCTCAATGAAGGTTCTTGACAACTGTCAAGGATGTAGATACATATTTTTTCAAGAGACAGGTCAAGTGACAGGTTATACTTCCTCAGAAAAAAGTGATGCAGAGCTACAGCAGGCAAAAGCCTGTAGCTGACACAGCAGGTTCGGCAGCATACACATTGCAGGTTCATAGCACATTGCAGCTCTCAAACGCTTTAGCCATATGTCAAGTGGACACCCAGCCTTACAGAGCTGAACTACAGAAGGAGCAACCTTAAGTGCCTTTTCACACATTATGCAGAGGCAAACCCAGGTCTGCAAGGTCAAGAGGGAGCCACAGCCACTCTTACAGATGTGTGTACAATCTACAGTCAAATCGGTGGAGATGTTGCCTGACGTGTGTGCAGGACTAGGCATGGTGCCAAATCCCTAGAAAATGGCAAGGGAGACTTGGAAGCGCAGAATGGGCATATGAGAGGTAATCTAATCTGTGAAAAAGGCACTTAGGGTTGTTATTTCATTTTAAACATGTGTTAATTAACGGTCATTAAGTAAAAGGGGGAAAGACTACCCTGCACCATACTGCATTGATCTCCCCAGTGCCTCACTCTTCTTGGGAAATGGCAGTGACCCCCTGTGTTGGGAACGTAGGAAAGCAATGCTGCCCAAACTGCACAACCTCAGCAGGTTACCGAGAAGAGAAAATGGAGGGGAGGGACTTGAGCTCACTGGCTGAGTGTGTGCTTTGCATGTGGGAGATCCCAGTGCCTCTAGTTGAAAGGACCAGGTAGCAGGTAAAGTAAAAGACTTTATTGTCATTTTTAACAATAATGGGCTACACAGACAAATTGTCTAACCTGGTATAAGGCACCTTCTTTCATTCATGTGCCTACAACACTGAACTCCAGGGGCCGGATAAAAATGTAGCTATTAACGACAAATTGACTGTGAGTTCATGCTCTTGAGGCCTTGTCACATTTAGCCTGAAAGACAGGGAAGGAGAGAGTCCCATGACTGGCCTTCATAAATGCTGCTCCTAATCTCGGGGTGGGGAGAAGAGGCTGGGCTGTATGGCACTGTATGGAGTTCTATGGTTCCTGTCTGGAAGACTTGCAATTCATTTCTTCACCACCATTAATGAGCCCCCTGAAGTGAGGGCAATGTGCCTGAAAAATCTCCAAGTGACTCGACCACACTGCTGCCCGAGGCAGCTGCCTCTGTTTGCCTAACAATAGAGCTGGCCCTATGTAGGCCAAAGTATTGACTTAAAATCGTAGAAACATAGCATTGTGGAGCTGGAAGGGACCCCAGTGATCGTCTAGTTCAACCCCTTGAAATCTTTTTGACCAAAGTGGAGCTCGAACCCTTGACCTGAGATTAAGAGTCACATGCTGTACCAACTGAGCTATCCCAACTTGGTAGAAGGCAGCTTCACGGAAGTCCTCACCCCATCCCTTGGCAGCTCTGATGTCAAAATTATTATGAGCACATTCCAAAACAGGCTTAGGGGAAGGGCTATAGCTCAGTGCAAGCAGAAGGTTGCAGGTTCAATCCTGACATGTCTATGTAGGGCTGGGAGAATCCCTCCCTGAATTCTGGAGAGCTGCTACCTGTCTGTGTGAACAACGCTTATCTAGGTGCACCAAAGGTATGACTTGGTATAAGGTAGCTTCCTATGTCCCTATGACAGCCCCTCCTTTCTCTCCTCTTGTTAATTCTGATTAAGAAAAGATGGATATTCTAAGGACTGGTCATTAGGCTTCTATGCAAATTAATTAAACATTGTGTTTAACAGCTGACCTTCTTTCACATGGAGTTTGGAATCACATCTTACTTTCATATTCTGCTTTAAGAAATGATGTGTGAATATCAAAAGGCCTCATTCTCTTTCATTAGTAAAGGGCCAGGGAACACAGCTGGCAGAGCCTCTGCAAAATCTGTTAAAACAGAAAGCAAAGAATTGTGAGAAAGTGATGGGAATTCTGATCTTAAGGCTGCATTATTCACCAAGTATATAGCCAGTGAGTGTTTTGCAATATGTTGCACTGCGTCATAGTATTGGTAGTATCATATTGTGGAAAAACATAATATAATAGGATTAGAGGAGATGACAGTATCAAAATAGACAAATATAGATTGCATGCTGCAGCCTGAGAACACTGGAAGGTGCCAAGTGAGTCTCTGTGGGGAAGCTGTTCCATAGCCGGGTGCCACTATTGAAAACATGGTACATAAAAAAGCTTCTGACTAATTCTCATAAAACCTTCAGAAATAGGGGAAGGGGTTGAAAGTAGAAAACATTCTCTGCATGCACAGAGTTTCCTGTATCTCACTGGTATCTCGTGGTAGGACTAGAAAGAGCTCCTGCTGAAGCTTTAGGTGGCTATTGCCAACAATGTAAAGAATACTAAGCTAGATGCGTCAGTGGTCAGAGTCAGAATAAGGCAGCTTTCTATGTTCCTAAACAGATCAATAACCCATAGCAACCTTGTGAGTAAAGATTAACACCCTTGTAATCCATTTTCACAAGAGGAGTAACTTGTGGTTATGTTGTTCTGACAGGGGAAAAAATCAAACACAATTCTCAAAAAGCTTGGATTCTGATCAGATGAATTATACAATCAGCCCCCACAAAATGTGCATAGCATCAATATTCCATCTGAACTTTTAAGATGTCATTTCAAGGCTACAATGATGTCTTCTAAATGGGCACCATCGTAGTCTCTCTGCCAACTAGGGAGTCAGAATGTCTGAGCTACAGTTCACCAGGGCTGTTGGACCCAACATGAAAAGAATTCCATCTGGTTCAATGAGATTCCAAGCGCAAAGATCAAATTGAAATACTCCCACATTTTTCTGGCTGTTGGGTTTTTTTTTTTTTAACTGCATAACATCTACAGGTTCCTTCCTGTTTGGAAAACATCAGATAAAATATTCATCTCCTGGCCCTGTTAAACTAAACACCATAAGGTCATGGATTTAAATTCTCTTGTGGTATGGTGAGAACTGATGTGACCTCTCCCTACCCCCCTTTTCTTCTACATTACCTAAGAAAAATGGCAGCAATTTTAATATGTACGTGGCAGAGCATTCAGTTAGTTTAAAGAGCCAGATGCTCATGCATAAAGCTAAAGCTGTTAAAGTTCTCCAGTAAACTTTCATATAAAGAAGGCAAGTAAATAAATCGGTAGTACTGAAATACTAACAAAAAATCATAGAATCAAATCAGAACAGAAGACTAGTCCAGCAACTAGTTCTCAGAGTGGCCACCTAGGTGTCGGTAGGAAGCTCACAAACATTGACATGACCACGATATCGTTCTCCCACTGCTTTTTCCCAGCAACTGGTATTCAGATTCATACTGTCTCTGCCCCTGCAGATAGCCATCATCACTATTAGACACTGAAAGCTTTATCCTCTATCCTTCTTCACGTGCCTCCTCCGCAAAGGGTCCGGACTTCGGAGGGCGACAATATGAGAATAGGCCTTTTCTGCGATGGCTCCCCATTTGTAGAATGCTCTCCCCCAGGGAGCTTTACCTGGTGCCTTCATTATACACCTTCAGGCGCCAGACGAAAACATTCCTCTTTAGACAGGCCTTTGGCTATTTGACACCTTTTTAAATGTGTTGTGGAACAGAGGGATTAATGGGCTGGCTTTGATTTTATTTTTATTATGTATTTTCTGTTGTTTTTTTATATTGCAATTTTATATAACGAACCGCCCTGATATCTACGGGTATGGGACGGTAAAGAAGAGTTCGGATTTGATATCCCATTTTATCACTACCCAAAGGAGACTCAAAGCGGCTAGCATTCTCCTTTCCCTTCCTCCCCCACAACAAACACTCTGTGAGGTGAGTGGGGCTGAGAGACTTCAGAGAGGTGTGACTAGCCCAAGGTCACCTAGCAGCTGCGAACCCGGTTCCCCAGATTACAAGACTACTGCTCTTAACCACTACACCACACTGGCTCTCATACAAATTTAATAAATAAATAAAATTTGTCAGATCCCTTTTTAAAGCTAAGTTGGTGGCCATCACTCTATTTTGTGTTAGTAAACGGCATTAACCATGCATTGTGTAAAGAAGTACTTTCTCTTGCCTGCCCTGACTCTCCCACTATAATGCCAACATCCATTTTCTGGTCATTCACTGAGTTTCAGTGGAGGGGGTAAAGGTAATGTAAAGGACCCCTGGATGGTTAAATCCAGTCAAAGGCGACTATGGGGTTGCGGCACTCATCTTGCTTTCAGGCCGAGGGAGCCAGCATTTGTCCATAGACAGCTTTCCAGGTCATGTGGCCAGCATGACTAAGCCTCTTCTGGTGCAATGGGACACCGTGACAGAAACCAGAGCACACGGAAATGCCCTTTACCTTCCCATCACACCGGTACCTATTTATATACTCGCACCAGTATGCTTTCGAACTGCTAGGTTGGCAGGAGCTGGGACAGAGCAACGGGAGCTCACCCCATCGCAGGGATTCAAACCGCCGACCTTCTGATCGGCAAGCCCAAGAGGCTCAGTGGTTTATACCATAGTGCCACCCGCGTCCCTCACGTAATTGGCTTTGAATATGCAAAGAGATGTGAATATATAACAGGCTTCTGAGAGAAATTCAACATTGCTCTAGTCAGGGCAAGCATTTCAACTTGCCAGATGGCATGATTCCCGCCCCAGGTCTCCTCACCATGTGCACTGTTCCTGGGATTCCTGCAAAGGATCCTATGAACCATAGTTTGTCATGGGTATTGAAAGTTGTTAGTAGACAACTATTCCCCTCACAGAACCACAATTCCCAGAGTTCTCTGGGAAGAGGGATTAATTATAAATCCACTCTGGGTATTATAGTTCTGTGAGGGGAATAGGAGTCTCTAATAACTCTCAGTGCCCTTCACAAACTACAGTTCCCAGGATTCTTTGGGGGATGCCATGGCTGTTAAAGTAGCATAATAGATCTTTCAGTGTATAGTGTTGATATGGCCTGAGGCACCGCAATGCAACTGGGAGTGGTTGCAGCCGCTCTTGAGGCCGTGCATGTCATCCATTTAATCAAACCTAAAATCTAATTACTCCACTTTTCATCTGGTCAGTAGATTGCAGCTGAACATGTAACCTTCAGTATCATGGATCCTCAGCCTTGAGTGGTGCTACACACTCCGAATTATTGCGCATCCTTTGATAATAAATGGTGATGTGTCAGTCACCAGTCATGTCATTTGAGAAAAGGAAGGCGCTAACGAATAATGAAATAGTGCTCTTCTAGTTTAATCAAATATTCAGCAAAGAATGCCAGCAACCATTACAGACAAGTGACGTTTTTCCAAGGGACAGTAACTTAGGAGAAGCTCAGAAATCTGACAGCCTATTATATAATTTCATTAAAGTACTGCTATTCCCTGAATATCTGACAAATGGGGGGTGTACACAACTTTCTATGCAATATCTCTGACTCTCTGGAAGAGCCAATAATCTCTATTTGGCCCTCCACAATAGAGCACCCACAAAATTCCCCATGAAGGGGCTGGGCACCCACAAATTTCGGTGCCAGGTCTATGCAACCAGCATGGCACTCATGGCCCCGGGCACCCACGGTCACAGGGCCAAGTTGGCACTCCTGTCACTAACACCATAACTACTAATTCCTCTTATTCATTGTGTGAGGGTGTTAGTAGTCAGCCAGAGGCTACAGATGGCAGTGTGGAAGTTCAGGTGTTATCTAGTGGGAAGGCTGTCACTTCATGGCAGAGCACCACCTTTTGCATGCAAAAGGTTCCCATTTCAATCCCTGGCATCTCCAGGTAGGGCTTGGAAAGACACTGACTTGAAACCCTGCAGAGCTGATGCCAGTCAGTGTTGACAGTGTTGAACTTGAAGAAGAAGAAGAAGAAGAGGAGGAGGAGGAGTTTGGATTTGATATCCTGCTTTGTCACTACCAGAAGCAGTCTCAAAGTAGCTAACATTCTCCTTTCCCTTCCTCCCCCACAATAAACACTCTGTGAAGTGAGTGGGGCTGAGAGACTTCAGAGAGGTGTGACTGGCCCAAGGTCACCCAGCAGCTGCGTGTGGAGGAGCGGGGAAGCAAACCCGGTTCACCAGATTAGGAGTCTACCGCTCTTAACCACTACACCACACCAGCTCTTTGACTTGCTATAAGGCAGCTTCCTATGTTGCAAGAGAACCACCTTGGCATTGCTTGATGACTCACCATTCTGGTAATTAGCATAGACACACTCAGTGGAGGCTGGTCCATTAGGACAAACTTCACCAACTTCAGTCTGCCCTCAGTCAGCCACTACCAATGCACCTGCCTTCTTAGTGACAACCAGTCCAAGGGATGGCACTGCCTGCCAGTGTCCTCCTCTCAGCACTGGCCTGGTAAAACTTAACAGGCAAGAGAATTGGGACATGGCTAGAATTAGTTGGCTCTGTCTGTTCATTGCCACTGGGCCCACTTACAGTTGGCTTCCCTTCCTTCCACGTTACTGGTCTCAGTAGGTTCCACCTACCACTGGAAACATCACATGGGCAGGTGGGATGGCATGCTTATGCCTCATGGCAGTTTGCTGGGCCCATGAGCATGCCAATAGGTAATCGCATCACCCCCCACATCCTCAGGGTCCTCATTTAGTACCAGGGACAGAGTATGTAGCAAGAAGAGTATGGAGCGACACACACTTGTGGCTTCAAACCTGTCAGGCAGTTTACCCTTCGTGGCTCTAGTCGATCTCCTCGGCATGATCTCTGGTATCCCCTCTGACCCACTAGGACCTGCTGCGTCTTTTGAACCTTACAGAGTAGTTATACTGAAGTAGCTCTAGTAAGACAAATTAAACCCAAGTCTGCATACAGTTAAGAGATGCACTGTGCAAGGGTGCTAGGCAGCCAAATCCTGCTCAGGGTAGTCCCACTGACATTAATGAACCTAAATTAATCCCATCCGTTAACTCCAATGGGTCTCTTCTGAGTAGGGCTAGCATTGAACACCACCCTAAATTTCTATAAGTGAACTCTGGGTGGGTAATGTGTGTCCAAACTGTCCTTTGGAGCAGCTCACAGACTTCCCTGACCAACCACTTAATCGTTTTAGGGATTAGGAGATCCTTTCTCAGCTAGATGACTAGATTAGGTACTAGATCATGCAGCAGCTTGAAGTTGATAGTTTCCATGGGTCTTACTCCCTGCTAAAGCTGCAATCTTAACCCTATTTACCTGACATCAGTGGCGTAGCGTGGGGGGTGCAGGGCGGGCCGGCCGCACCGGGTGCAACATCTGGGGGTTAGGGTTAGGGGGCTCAAATCCATGGGCGCAAATCCACGGGTTAGGGGGTGCAAATTACTTGCCTTGCCCCGGGTGCTGACAACCCACGCTACGCCACTGCCTGAGATTAATCCCCAATTGAATTCAGCAGGATTTAGCTCTGAATAGACATGGTTAGGATTGCACAGTTTGTTTGCATAGGATTGCGGCCTTTAAACAGCAATATCTTTGAATGTTTTGAGCTGCTTTGTGGACTTGGTCAGAAAGTGGCCTACAGAGCTCCTCACTCTAGCTGCCTCTTTTCTCTATAGCTGGAAATTAAAAGCCCTGTGAGTAGGAGGAACCCTGGCTTTTGTTCTTTCAGTGCCTGGTGACAAGGAGAAATGCAGAAAGAAAATCTATCACAATAGGTAAATGACAGCGAGCATTAAACGGTATTAGAAATTGTCTTCACAAAGACAAACCCCAGTTTTATTGTAAATCTGTAATAGACTTACAAGGTTTCGTTCTGTCATATTTTCCATGCCTGCTTACACTCAAAAAAATTGCTTGGCTTCTTAATTGCTGCAATTAATTATAACATTTCATAACGAATTCATTTGTGGGCGTAAGCAGCTCTCACTTTAAGATGTTGTGACAATGAAAAAGAAAATCATAATTTCATTTTAAGGCAACACATGGTGTTTTTTTTAATAGCAATGGATCTGACAGCTCTTAGGTTTATTATTATTATTATTATTATTATTACTGCTACTACTACTATTAAAGGTGGCATTGTGTTCTTGTGATTTTACCACTTTAAAACAGAGCTAAAACAGAGCAAAATCGTTAAGTAATTCTCTGTTTTCTTCTGGGTATTCAGGAACACCCTGAAAATAGTGTTTTGCCATACAAAGCTTCCATATGTGATATACAGCAAGCCTGCAACTTATGTGGGGGTTACATTCTGAGGATCATGCCTAAAACCAAAATTGCATGTTGTCAAGATGCATTGGGTGCAATGGTGGGTGGGATTGCCAAAGAAAGGCTTTCCCTTCAGATGCATATCCCTTTTTAGAAACATAAAAATGCATAAAGCCGAATGCGAACAAGTTAAATGCTTGTACATTGTGGGCTTACTGTAATTCGAAGGAAAGGAAAAGGGAAGTTGGTAGTGACTTGTGGCAAAGGAGAACTGGCTTAATTCTTTATTATTTATTTATAACATTTGCACCCCACCTTTCTTCAAGGCGTTCAGGGTGTTGTATCTGCTTCTCCTCCTCCTCCTCCTCCCATTTTTTCCTCACAAGAACCCCGTGAGGTATGTTAGGCACCTCAACTTAACTCAAGTTATGGTTCAAGTGGAGATTGGCACACCATACTCCCAGGTTGTAGTCCAACACTTTAACCATAACTACTACACCACACTTGAGATAGACCTGAGTTTCATACTAATATGAAAGCTGCTTGTCCTATTCTTGACTCTGAATGTTAAAAGCCACAGCAGATGCGTTCATCCAGGCTAGTGGGCCTTCAAGAGGAGTCATTCCTTCTTCCACATGTAGGTAAATCCGGCACTTCAAACTATGAAATAAGGCTGCAAACCAAAGAACACTTACTTGGGAGTAAGTCCCACTGGACTCCTGCGCAGAATAGTGCTATTAGTGTGTTCTCTGGCCAATCAGTTCCCTGTGATTTCCTTCTCATTCTCATGGTTTTCTGAGCAGACACTTCATAATGGAAAGCAGATGGCAAGCATGTCCCTCTGCTCAGGATGAAAGAAATGTGATAATTATACTTTGTGCCTCTCACTTACCTTCCACTTTATTGCTGACTTAGTTGGACGCCTTTCTCCAATTGCCTCCTAAGATGTCCCACGGTGTGTGTCTTCGCTCTTCTCCCTGTCTTACAGTGCACGTTGGTTTTAATATGGACCTTGTGTTGCCTTGCTGGCAACAATCTCACAGCACTCATGGGAGAATTAGTCATACTGAAAACTAGGTATACACAAGCAGGAATACTGTAGAAGGCAGTGTTTTTTTCCCAGGGGTACTCAGGGGTACACAGTACCAGCACCTCTTTTTTGTTCTTTTCAAAAAGAAAAACTTCATGGTGAGTGCCAGAATCTATTTTTTTCTAGGGGAAAAAAAGCTGTGGTAGCAGATAATTAGAAACATCAGATTTGCAGGGATTGGGGTGAGGAAGGTCAACAAAATATAATGAGGGATCTTTTCATAGTGCAGATACACTCTAAAACATTAAACATGCAATGGCCCTTAAAAATCTGCTATATAGACAGAGCACGAGAAAGCTAGAATGACTGTATTGAAATGGTCTAGAGTTCAGCAATTTTCCTATTGTGCTTCCAGTGGCTTTTCTGTTCAGATGCGTAAGAGAATAATGGAGATTTTTATGAAGACAGAAGTAAACAGAGAATCTCTAAGACCCACTGCCATTCTTCAAGTCATCTGCAGCCTGAATACGGTCTGGGGATAAAAGGATAAAAGAACTGCACTCATTCTCTGAGGCCACAGGGTGTTTTCAGACAGACTTTCAAGAACCCCAAATGCAAGTATCTGGAAAAAAACACCTGCTACATCTGTTAAATGACAACAAGGAGACTTGTGGCACCATGATGCATTATGGCCGGGACTGTCAATATCATGCCTGTGGACACACAGATACGGCTTTGAGGACTTTCCCTGGCACCTGTGAAGTCTTTGATGCTCTAGTCCTTAATTTCTCCATTCTCATAAATGGTGGCGGTGACTACCTCCCCCTCCCCCTGCCGCAAAGGAAGTTCATAGTGTAGTAAGAAGGAAGGAGAGAAAGGAACAGAAAGGAGAAAGGGATTCAGTGATAAGAGATGGCAATGAATAATCTGGGAGAGTTGGGGGGTGCACAGAAGGGAGCGATCAGGAGGTAGGTAATCAATTTGGTGAACAATTTGGTGTAATCAGCAAACTTGACTGTCTCACTGCTCACCCCACCTCCATGAAGGGGCATAGGAAGGGGAGACGGTGGATGGGAGCCGCCCTGGGTGTCATCCCAGAGGGGGTGACAACACCCCCCCGGGGTGGATCGCCTTCACACTGATCACCCCCCAGGTGGATTGCCCTGCCCCCTGGATGGATTGTCCTGCCGCCTGGTGCACGGCATGTGCGCTACTTGGGTGCCTGAGTGGCTAGCTCCACCGCTGCCTCCATGAATCATCACCATCATCATCATCATCACTTTTAATTTGTATACCGTCTTTCTATCTTACAATACTCAAGGCAGTTTACAAGCTGAAGAAACAAAGAATGTACACCTTATCATCATCAGCGTCATCTGTCACCAGCTCTGTCATCAGTGTGGACAGAACGACTAATGGTTAGTGATGAAGGGAGTTGTATTAGGTTGCTGCACCCTTCTCCCACTGAACCCTTTGAACTGTGTAAGGGGGAAAAACACGTTGAGTTAATGAAATCAGTAGGAACATAGAAAGCTCCCTTTCACAGAGTCATAGGTACATATGTCTACACAGACTGACAGTGGCTCTCCAGAGTTTCTGGCAAGAGTCTCTGGCAGCCTTACCAGGAGATGCCTGTGACCTTTCACCTCCAACGCAATAATTCTACCTATAGCATGAATCTTATTCTAGATGAGGATCATGTTTCCCTTTTTATGCTTCTATTAACCTTTCGTGTCCTTTGCTTTTTTCAGAGTACCACAACATTGTGCCTCAGTTTTCATAATGTAAACAAGCTATTCCTTGTTCTTTTTAGTTGGTGCCATTATTGTTAAACTTTGGTCAAAGAAGTGCACATAAAAGACTCTCTTCAGTCTCTCTCTCTCTCTCTCTCTCTCTCTCTCTCTCTCTCTCTCTCTCTCTCTCTCTCTCTCTCTCTCTCATCAGCTGGGGCTTCCCTTGCTCTGTTTCTCCACCATATATCAAAGTTTGATTAAATTAGAAATTTATAGGCTAGCATCCTTGAAGCCTTATATCATAATTTAAGTGCTTCTTAATTCTCAAGCTGCCTAAACCTCTGCTCTTCGATTTATCTACCAGGATCTTTTTTCTGTGAATAATTATCAGATACAAGCGGTGTATAATTTAAAGGCAAAGTTGAGCAGACAGTCAGGGCTCCTACGATGTTGCCTGAGACCCTGTTGTGCTTTTTAAAGAGTTGTGATTGTGTGATTAAAAATCTGCTGAGTACTCATCCCTAGCTAGCAGGAACAGTGATCAGGGATGATGGGAATTGTAGTCCCAAAATTGCTGGAGACCCAAGTTTGGGAAACACTGGTTTAAAGGTATGCATTTGAGCAGGTTTGATAAGACAGGCTTAGGCTTCATTGCAGTTGAAAATAAGGTTAAGCAACAGGCTTCATTGAATTAGGCAACAGTGCTTCATGGAAACGTTATCCCAGAACGTAAGAAGAAATATGTTGCACTAAAGGTCCATCTAGTCTAGTTTCATGTTCTCACAGTGGCCAACCAGTTGCCTATTGGAAGCCTACAAGCAGAATCTGAGCACAGCAGCCCTCTCCCCACTTGCACTGCCCAACAACTAATAGCCACAGGCCTTATGTTTTTGATCTTGGAGGCTATATAGGCATCATGATCTTGTTGTTGTTGTTTAGTCGTTTAGTCGTGTCCGACTCTTCGTGACCCCATGGACCAGAGCACGCCAGGCACTCCTGTCTTCCACTGCCTCCCGCAGTTTGGTCAGACTCATGTCTGAGAACACTGTCCAACCATCTCGTCCTCTGTCGTCCCCTTCTCCTTGTGCCCTCCATCTTTCCCAACATCAGGGTCTTTTCCAGGGAGTCTTCTCTTCTCGTGAGGTGGCCAAAGTATTGGAGCCTCAGCTTCACGATCTGTCCTTCCAGTGAGCACTCAGGGCTTATTCCTCCACAGATTTATTTATCTGAAGCCATCCAAGTTGGTCATCACTATGTCTTGTGAATTCCATAACTATGTGCTGTATGAAAAAGCACTTCCTTTGTCAGACCTGATGAGAGGGAATTCAGTATGAGGACAGGGGGAAACTTCTATCTGCTTTCTGCACACACATCATGCTGCCTCCCTAGCTACTGTGGAAGAGGGTGACATATATGCTTTGTTTGCTTTCGGAAAGAACTTGGCTGGAGAAACTCCAGTGAATGTGTGGAGTGTTGGTGTTGAATCTACCAGCCTTAGCTTTTTAACGGGAAACAAAATATATGGTAGAATGAGAGATGTATTGAACATTATTGCTAACAGTTGCAGCTAGTAATATTTATGTTATTTCTAATAGTTGTAACTCCACTAAAAATTCCCACAGACATCTTGCTTGAGTAGAACGGACCACATTTGCTACTAAATATATTTTAGGTGAAATTCAGGGCAATGCTAGAAGAAAGGAAAAGGCTGAGATTTTGGGGCTCATTTTCCATGATATCTTCAAGTGTTTAATTATGCACTTCAGAAAATGATGCTCAAATTGGCTTGAAGCAATGGGGCGGCACATTGTCAGTATTAATTGAAAACTGAATACATTTTCAAGCTGGTTTCAATTAGAACACAGTAAACAAACAATCTGTTTTGATTTTACTTTATTAGAGATGAAAGCTATGCCTAGATTCATGATTTAATTTTTTAAAAAACACACAAAGAATCTCAGTTACACACCCACCCACTGTTCCTTTGCACCATTTTCTTAGTTTTAGTCACTTGTTAAAATTATTAAATATATATAATCCTATAAATGTGATAATATGCATTTCATTTTAATGATATGTCTCCGTTTTGAAATTAGTTTTCATTTGTTCTTGCTGTTTAGTCATTTAGCCGTGTCCGACTCTTCGTGACCCCATGCATGCCAGGCACTCCTGTCTTCCACTGCCTCCCGCAGTTTGGTCAAACTCATGCTGGTAGCTTCGAGAACACTGTCCAACCATCTGGTCATCTGTCATCCCCTTCTCCTTGTGCCCTCCATCTTTCCCAACATCAGGGTCTTTTCCAGGGAGTCTTCTCATGAGGTGGCCAAAGTTATTGGTTGGGGATGTACAACCACCCAACTCTCCGCCCCCTTGCTTCTTTTTAATGTAGGATTTTACTTTGATAAGAAAATAAATGTAAAAGTCAATAAAATATAAGTCTGAAATACAGTAGATTCCTTCTCCCTTGGAAATCAAGCAGAAATCAAGCATGTCTCTCTCTCTTTGGGGCTTCAGCCTGCAGCCTCTACTTCCAGCTTTTACCTCTCACACACCTCAACTCTGACTTTAGTTCTTCACTAAACATTTTAGCAACATGGGGCAGGATGACCCCAGTAGTGTAAGACCTTGGTGAGGAAGGCTAAGTCACTGATGTGATGCTCTTCAACAGTTCTGTATGGGCCTCTAACTTATTGCTTTATGATTGATTTGACATTTTTATATGACATCCTTCGATACCTATTCCAGGATAGTTTATTTTTTAAAAAACAAACCATTAAAGCAAAGTAAACAACAACAATCGATACAGCAGCACATGAAATAGTAGTGCTTAAAAACTCATTAAATGTTTTATGGCCTGCGGAAATAAAAAGAACTTTTTCTTCGGCCAAAAAGCCATCAATGTAGCATAGGAATGTATTTTAATCATCCTGAATATACGAGTATATTGAGTGTGTATGGGCACATACAGGGCCCTAGTTATTGATGAGTCCTACAAACTTTGCCCACAAAGTGGACCATGACATAATGCCTACTGTCTGAATTGAAAAGCAGAGTCAGATTCAAAACTAAAAGCATAGACTCCAGTGCAGTAAAAGCACTGGAGATGATACAGGAATTCGGACAGGTAGCAGGATTTAAGCTAAATAAGAGCAAAACCAAAATTTTAGAGAAAAATCTGGATATTGAGGAAAGGAAATTATTACAAGAAAAGACGGGCCTAGTTTTTGTGAAAAAAGTTAAATATCTGGGGTTTAATTTGTCAGGGGAAAATTTGAATTTATATAAAGATAATTATGAGAAATTATGGAATGAAATTAGGAGGAGTACCAGGACGATTGGATGAAATTCAAAGACTATTTAGTTAAATATGCTAAGATAACTTGATTGGAAAAACTTGCAAATACCAGATAGGCTTAGGATTTAAATATGTGACGCTAGAAAATAAAATGTTTAAAGTTAAAATGAAAAGGAATAAAGATGTTAAGTGACTAAGTTAATTTTATGAGAAAATTGGGTTTGGAAAACTGTTACAATGATATACAATGAAACTCAGCCAGGGGAATTTGAGGAAGTCATTTAACAGTGTTACTAAGATTGGATTAAGTACAGTTAAGATCTATGTTTGTTTGTTTAAAATTTTGGGAAATCAATATTTTTTTTTGAAAAAAAAAAACAAAAACCTAAAAGCATATGGGATTTATTCAAGATACACAGCCACACAGAAAACAATGGGGATATAGAGAATATGGAAGTAGAGATTTAAAACGGCTAACTGCTCCTCAGTAACTACTGTATTGTATTATCAAGAAGGAGACATTTGATTTTAAGCAGGACCTACTGTGTTCACAATACAATCTTGTGAACTT
The DNA here is from genome assembly GCF_964234715.1 of Podarcis melisellensis. Classification (NCBI taxonomy): domain Eukaryota; kingdom Metazoa; phylum Chordata; class Lepidosauria; order Squamata; family Lacertidae; genus Podarcis; species Podarcis melisellensis. Next base: position 27,071,249 of record NC_138530.1, on the reverse strand, counting down.
GATGTGGAACCTAGTCTGGATATGTTTGTTCTACAGCATAAATAAAATGGCGAGCAATATGCTTTCTCACTCCTCCAAACCTCAGCCTACTAGTCACAAAAAAAAAACATCAACCCACTGAACAAAGGATGCAAAATTCTTATTGTGAGTCCTATCTAAGGAGCTATTTTAGAGGGGAGCATCATTCTTCAAGTTTATAGAAAGTGGTGGTTTAGAAGCACTAGAATGAGCACCACAGAATCCATTTAACCAATAGCAAGGAATATATATTAGGATCAGTCCAAAGGCCAATCTAGCTGAATATCTTGCTCTCACTGTGGGCAACTCTGCCCACTTGTAATTCCCAGAAACATAGTGCCTCTAACAACAGTTAAGTTAGAACATAGTCAGTGGTAGCCAGCATTTTCCTCCATGAATTTGTCTAACCATTTAAAGCCATCCAAGTTGGGGGCCGTCGCAACATCTTGAAGGAGCAAATTCCATAATTTAATTATGTACTGTGTGTGTGTAAGTCCTTTATTTTATCTGCCCTGAATCTTTCAATATTCCCCTTCATTGGATGGCCAAAATTCCAGTATTATGAAAGGGGCAGAAAAATGAATAGGTCTACAGTCTCTACCTAAAGGGCACAGATTGTATACAATCTACACTGGGTGGAAAGAGCTTTACAAAGAAAATGGACTGTAAGGGACAGGAAAGAGAAGAATAAACAAGTTGTAAGTATGTGATAGAAGAAGAAGACTATCTAGTAGAAAAAGTTGCAGCAAAGAAGAGACTGTACTAAGCCAGAAAATGAATTTGCAAACAGTGGCGATCATCACAAAGAAAGCCACCCAATGTTTGGATGAGTGGTGACTGATCACTCAGTAGTTTTCTAATATCTATGAGCCAACTTGAACTGGAAGCAAGTGACAAACCTCTCTTGTTACAAATCAAAGGAACAAATCAAGGGCAGGAACATCTTCTGCTTCTTTGCCTCAAAATGTTCTACTAAACTCATGGAGAGAATGCAGGATTTTGAGCACGGCAAAAGTGCAGGAAATGGTTCTTTTATTCTTAAGCAGCCTGTGACCTTCAGTACCCGCAAAGAACAAAGAGGGAGGTTTTCTAACCACTTTGACAGCACTGTTCACTTTGGAAGAGATTGTATTGAACCAGTGTAATGAAAGATCTTGCCAGAGAAATAATTCCTGGGTGTTCATATACTGTCAAGGAGAAACTGTCCCGAAACATAAAATGAGTCAAGAAAAGGCCTGTTGGTTTCTGTTTCAGTTCATCTCCTCTGTGTCCATTGAACTATGGTTTATTAAATCATGGCTTAGCATTGTGTGTGAATCCTCCCCACACCTTAACCATGTGGTTTTTTTACCCTCAGAAAACTACTATCTGAAGCTATGGTTTGTTATTGGCTTATGGACCTTCATTTGTTTTAACTATGGCTTGATATTATATGCAAGCACAACATCCTTATCCATGGTTTGTTTGACCACCCCACCTCAGATGGTTACCATGGCAAGACCACTTAAAGAAAATAAGAAAAACGTGGATGAAGCAAGCCATGGTTTATCTGATCATTCATGGGACAACTTGTGATAACTTGTGGGTTGCTTAACAAACAATGACTTAGGATCAGTGCTTTCTTCTGGGGTACGCAGGGGTATGCATACCCCTAAACATTTTGTGAATCTTTGTCCTTTTGTCCTTTTACTGTATTTATTTTCCCCAATTTGAACTATAAAATGGTGATTTTTTTAGTCAAAATGAGAGACATTTTTTAAGGAAAAAAAAGAGCACTGCTTAGAATTATGTGCAAAGGAGATCTAATGTGGTCTAATGCCCCTTGTACAATCTTGTCAAAACTAAGTACTTCAGTTTAAGCCTTCTCAGGGCTTCTGAAATCAGATCTATTATCAGTATGTACCAGATGAGAAAGGTTCCATAATACTTCCATAATACAGGGAATCTGGAGAAGGAATGTAAAGTTAGAAGAAAAGAATTTGCTACAATCTGCTCTTATGAATGTCTTTTGAGGTGGCTATCCTTGGGTCCCAGACACAAATTGGATGATGAATGTTAGAAGCATCACAATCTCATCCTGCCTACACATGCCATTCTGAATCCCTTTCATTGGGGAAAAAAGGGTTTCACAGTTATTGTTTTCTGAGGCACACTAACTGAATACTAGTCTCCTCATACATTTATAATCAAATTTGAGTACACTCTCAAATTCTGAATCCTATAAGCCAGAACAGCAAGAGGGATCTACCTTCTGGCATACCATGTTGCTGTTCTAGCTTCTGGGATAACCATGCCAAGCCTCTTCAGGGCAGAGGGATGAAGGCTCCCCCTGCCCGAAGAGGCTGCGCACGGCTAAGGCAGAAGCCAGGACAGGCGCGTCGCCCCTTCAGCGAAGCTGGAGAAGGAACAGGAGGAGAACCTTCTGTTCTTCCTCCGGCTTCCAGGACAGCCACGTCGCTGAAGGGGTGCTGCGCAGTTCTCCCTCTCCCTTCGCAGGAGAGGCGCTGCGCAGAGAGGGAGAGCTGTGCAACACCCCTTCAGCGAAGCGGGAGGAGGAACAGAAGGGGCTCCGTTCCTCCTCCCGCTTCGCTGAAGGGGCGCTGCGCAGCTCTACCTATCTGCGCAGCGCTCTTCGCTCCATAAGACGCACTCATATTTCCCCTTACTTTTTAGGAGGAAAAAAGTGTGTCTTATGGAGCGAAAAATACAGTAATTTTTTAATCACACACTGGGCAGACATACTTGCAGAGATATGGAGTGTTGTTATATTAGTTACAGTATAGAGATTTTTGAATGAGAATGAATCAAAGAAAAATGAATAAGGAAGAAAAGGTGGCGTCTCCACTTCCATGGTACTTCTTTGCTATGCTTATATTTGAATGAGTTGCATGATGGGTGGTGGGGTTTTTTGTTTTTGTTTTGCAATCCCTATTAATTACAGTGATCAGAGAAAGTTATTGTGAACTCCGCAAAGAGAGAGAGAAAGAGAGAGAGAGAGAGAGAGAGAAGGCATTTCAGCTGTCAGTAGTGAAACTAGCAAATTGTTTGCTAGGGGAATAGCCTGGGGGGAAATACGATGCCTAATTAAGAGGTTCTTATTGAAGGGATTGTGAGCATTTTTGCTTCATCAGCAAGGTATCAGCACTATCTTTGGAACCATAATCAAAACTGTGCTCATTAGCACCCATCTTTTACACTTTCTGAACTGCTTTAGATTTCAAAGAAAAATTCTACTGATGCCTCTCAAACAAGGCTAACCATTTGGAAGGTTTGCATCTGAAGAAATACTCCAGAGACCAGGACCTACTTCTCGCTTAGGTGGTAAAACCTGTGTAGGGGCTTTATTATTTCACACCAAATAGAAATTGTATATGTAGAAAACTAGCTTGGGGGAAAACAATAGCTCACTAGTAGTGTCCTGCTTTATAGAGGACACCCCTTTATTTGAGGGCATCCTCTGTCTCAGGTGTGACCCTCCAGGCATTGCTGAACTACAATTCCCATCAGCCCCAGCAAGCATGAGCAAAGGACCCCAGAAGACCAAAACTTCCTCACACAGTCCAATTCCAGGCTCAAGATAAAGTCTTGATTGCAAATTGGTTGGGGAAGATAAGAAGGCAGAATGGGCAAACTTGAAGTTGCTCATCAACTTGAAGTTAGCAGCTGGACAGTAGGCTGAGCAGGCATACAGGTTACCCGGTCACAATATTGCTCTCTGCTATGGTGAGATGTATTGCATTTCTACTTAATTACTTCTTAATTTGCATTTATGAATATAAATCAGCACATGCAAATCTGTGTCCACCTTTTGGTGATGCCTTTCCTCTTTCTTGGCAATGCATGAATAGCTGTCCTACTCTATGGTAGAGCCAGGAGTGGAATTAGCAATTCAAATTGTACCATACATTCTGAGAGCAAGCATAGCAGCTAAGCATCAAAGTTAAGCCTGCACTCATCTATGGTGGCTTTAGCAGTTTAATCTTTTGTCTTCCCATACAATCCCTGCTAAGAAATTCTGGTTGTCGGGACTCCCCCCTCACTGGCATCTGGGCACTGAAGAGCATGGAGGCTCACCACAAGGCAGTGGGTTGCTTTTGAGGTCGGCCCCAAAGGAAAACACCACAAGATCCCCTTTGAGTTGTAAAATATGGGAAGACATGAGGGTGAGGGCACCACTGCCTTGTGGGATTTGCCACAGATAAGAAAGGGAGTGTGTCACACAGGTGAGAAGCAAGAGGATGGAGGTGCGGTCCTAAGTGAGAGACAGGCCCACCAGGTATCTCCCCTGTTCTAGGAGAAAGATGGGAGAATTGTTATGAGCAGGCTGCCTTGGGGAGAGGAAGGTGAAATTGACCTGTTCACCAAATAGGCATGGCCCCTGAGCAGGAACCTCCAAATTCACCAAGATTCTATTTGGTGAAAACAAGCAGTGCCCAAAATGGAACCACCCAATATCCCACAGGCCAATATTGTTCTGATTTTGACCTATGCAGCCCTAAAGGTTGTCTGGGTCATTGATATTATGGAATAAAAGATGCCTCATAAAATCAAGAACATCTTGCAGGGGTGGGTGGGTGAAGACCTGGTGAGACATGATGGAGGCCTGGTGAGCCAGGCCGAACATTTGCTGAAAACATTTTTAAAAAATACAACCATCTTTCCGCACGTCAGAGACAAGAGGAAGGCTGCCAGTTCTAGTTATGCCATAATTTAGTTATGGCTCTGGGGGCTGACACTAAAAGGAACACGTTGCCAGTTTATTGACTACAGCCTGGTATACAGTCAGTTATTTTCCACCTCGCATAGCTCTACTTTAGTTTGATTTGTGTCTGTGATTCGAGCAATAGGTTCCACGGACAGCTCTGGAAAGAGGAAAATAATGAGGTTTCCTTGGGGAATATTTCCGAATCAGTGTGTGCTAGGAAAAGGAAATCTTGCTCCTACTTACGAGGTGATGCCAGTGTTTTGGAGCACTTGCAGACTATGTGTGACAAGCGAACGGGAGTTTTAATAGGGCTGTTCAGAGTAAGACTCCAATGACAGATTCCTGGAATACATTTCAGGAATGTATTGCTTACAAAAGAATTCAGTGCAGGCGTTTTATTCTTTCTTTCTTTACTTTTTTTTTACTAAGGCTCTTTCACCTCTTTGACAAGCAGTGGCAGAGGAAACTGCTTGGGCGCCTGGGGCGGCGAGCCCAGGGGTGAGTGAGCTGCCTATAGAGGTGGGGCAAGCCACACATAGGGGCGGGGTGCACCGCAGAGCCTCTGGAGCCTGCCTGCCTCCTCCCACTTAGCCACCCTACCCTGGGGGGGAGACAGCGGTCAGACCGTTTGAGCAGCACGGAGCCTGCATGGACCCAAGCCACGGCCAGGAGAGGTGCGTGGCTCAGGCGTGCTGCAGGCCCTGCGGTGAGTGTCCCCCGGCATTTTGTCACGCCCCTCAGTGGTGACACCTGGGGCGTTTAATTCCCACCGCACCTCCCTTCCTCCACCCCATTTGACAAGGTCCCAGCTAATGGATCCTTTGCATGCAAAGTGTAATTGGTTTTTTAAAAAAGGAACCACATCTGACAATGTCAGAAAAATATCACTTTTCAGAATTACTTATGATCTTGATTGAAAGGCTCTATCATTTGGCAGTCTCACTTACAGGTTAAACAGGCATCCCCAAACTCGGCCCTCCAGATGTTTTGCGACTACAATTCCCAACGTCCCTAGCTAACAGTACCAGTGGTCAGGGGTGATGGGAATTGCAGTTCCAAAACATCTGGAGGGCTGAGTTTGGGGATGTCCTTAATATTCCTTTACTTACCACCTTGGTAACTGACATGGTAACTGACATGTTCAGTTATAGAGGAGCCTACTACGCAAACACAACACATTCATTCCACTCACCCATCCCATTTCCTGGGAATACTTTCCCGTTCCAAAATGGCACTGGGCTGGAAAGATAAAAGGAGAAGGCACCAAGCAGAGAGCTGTTCTCAGATGTTAATCTCTCTTGTTGATCTATCTAGATGTTGCTGGACTCCAATGGTCCAACAACCAACCAATGGTCAGGGATGATGGGAATGGTAGTTCAGAAACATCTGGAGAGTCACTGGTTCCCCAGCCCTGGTATACAGCATGCAATAACTTCCTCCAGTATATTTTCTCAGCAAAGTGAGTGACTTTAGATAAGGGGGAAATAAGCAAAGGAAGAAGAGCTTCAAAATAGTACTAAGAAGTCCATCTTTACCACATACTTACTAACAACCCGAACTGCATTTCAGCTGAGGCCAGTCAAGGGCAATGAAAAAAACAAGCAAATAAACTGAAACACAAGTGATAATGGACATTGGCATACCTTTTAACTGGACAATATGATAAAATAAATGCATTATACACATTAACGCTAATCATAACGCAAACTAATGCCATACAAAATAAATCTGTTGTACATTACAATATATGCCCCTTTTTGAGGTTATACTTTTTAGTTACTTTTCACTTGCAATAGTCTACTTATTTAGGTTTTGTTTTTACTAGGTTTATTAATTGAATAGAAATTCCCTGGGTTTTTTATGCGTATTTGCTGTTGATGTTTTAACCCACGTAAACCGCTCAGAGATTTGTTTAAATATAAATATCTATTGCCTCAATAAAAACACACACAAATAAATAAATAAAATAAAATAATGAAATTCTCTTAATATTTCATCGAAAGCATTGTGATATAGATCTCTTCATATGCATCCTTAAAAGAAATTATATGTGGTTACAAATATGATGTGTGGCGCTTTTGATATATGGCGGGGGGGGGGCAGAACCAGGGGTTTTGAAAACTGGAAAGAAAAGTATTTTTGGAGGGTGCTTGGGACAACAAGGGGAGGAGCAAAATCTACTTCTTTCCTTTTCCATTTGTTGAGGTGTTCACTGGATCAAATTGTATTCCATTCTAAATATCTTTTTTTGCTAAGTACAGTACTAAGGGAGCGCAATGAAACTATCAGAAATGTCACTACTCCATTTCTACTGCTTTTCTCTTTATCTTCAGTAACTTCATTCAATCCATTGCCTGGATTTCCAGTTCAAATTAATATTAGTCACCAGAAGACATGTTTGCAAACTGCTTCTCTCTAGGCCTTAATTATTATGCAAACCATCTGGCCTTTTTGCCTGCATTGTTTCCTTTTATGTCTTTTCTTTATAACAACATAATTGTCTTTAAAGATCTGTTTCAACGTCTTTGAAGCCTGAGCAGGATATCTTTAACAACTTTGAGATCTTATTTAAATATATGCAGAAAATTCCATTCCATTTTTAAAATGTGGCCTGGAAATCAGAACTGAAATGTTTTTTAAGAGGTTTAGTTGGCTTCATCCCAATATTTATGTAATAAAATAGTATGACCAATGCAGCTCTAAAGGTTGTCTTGGACATGACACTGATATTATGGAATAAAGGATGCCCCATAAAATCAAGAACATATTGCAGCCCTCCTGTGTCGGGGGGAGACATGAACCAAATCATCGTCTGGGACAGGGTGATGCTTTAATAGTATATTCATCCATTTTCATATCGGTTATAATATTTCTTTTCTGTTTCATTTCTCTATTTAATTATCTTAGCTCGGTCATATTGGTTTATATCAGGGGTGGGGAACCTCAGGCCCAGGGTTGAATGTGGCCCACAGGAGCACTCAGTCTGGACCATGGAACATTGCCCAGAATAAAACCCTAACCCTCCGTTAGTCATTTTACTTGGCTAGAAAGTACTGTATCCTCAAACTGTGATCCTATCTCTAGCTTGCCTGAATAGAGGAGGGAAAATGGCATGTGTGTCTCAGCACATCTCCTTTTACCACATCCACCAGTTGCATGTGGCCCCTGGAAAGTTGCCCATGAGGGAATCTGATCCTCTGGCTAAAAAAAAGGTCTCCCATCCCTACTTTATACAGTGTTGTTTTTTGGTTTTGTTTTGTTTTATCTATTGGGTTTCTTACCTGCTGGTGTGTTTAAGCTGTTCATTAGGTTAGCTTCTTTGTATTTGTTTAGTTGTTCAGTCGTGGCCAACTCTTCGTGACCCCATGGACCAGAGCACACCAGGCACTTCTGTCTTCCACTGCCTCCCACACTTTGGTCAAACTCATGCTGGTAGCTTCGAGAACACTGTCCAACCATCTCATCCTCTGTCGTCCCCTTCTCCTTGTGCCCTCCATCTTTCCCAACATCAGGGTCTTCTCTTCTCATGAGGTGACCAAAGTACTGGAGCCGCAGCTTCAGGATCTGTCCTTCCAGTGAGGACTCAGGGCTGATTTCCTTAAGAATGGAGAGGTTTGATCATCTTGCAGTCCATGGGACTCTCAAGAGTCTCCTCCAGCACCATAATTCAAAAGAATCAATTCTTCGGCGATCAGCCTTCTTTATGGTCCAGCTTTCACTTCCATACATCACTACAAACCATAGCTTTAACTATACGGACCTTTGTTGGCAAGGTGATGTCTCTGCTTTTTAAGATGCTTTACCCAATGTTGTATGGACTGGGGTATTTTTGTTGTTGTTATGATTATTTATAATTGTTTCTAAGATGTTTTTAATTGTTACACTTCCCGTTCATTATTTTTTGGGGGGAGGTTTTGTGGGAAAGTGGTATAAAAATAGCCAGCAACAAACCTACTAGGTTGAAACCACCCTTCTGTAATGTGGGGACGATGATACTGGCCTGCTTTACAGGGTTCTTGTAAGGATCACTGAGGTAGTTGCGCGTGTTAGAGGCTTTGAATGCTTTCAGTGTGCTGCATGAATGCAAAGTATTATAATTCCACTCGTGTCAATTGACTATACTTTCTATTGACTAGTATCAGTGGAAGACGGAATCCATTCAGATTAAATGCGGTTTCTAGAATGGTAATCAATATTGCCAGAAAGCAGTGAAGTTCGCTTGTTAACCTCTTCTAAAATGCTGTAGCACTCAATAAGAGGCAATGACGACATGTGTCACACAATTGTGAGTGACACAACAGTTCTCTGCTTTGACATCTGCACCAATCTCACACCAGAGAGAATGTTTGAATACAATAATAATAATAATAATAATTTATTATTTATACCCCGCCCATCTGTCTGGGTTTCCCCAGCCACTCTGGGCTGCTTCCAACAAAACACTAAAATACAATAACCTATTAAACATTAAAAGCTTCCCTAAACAGGCCTGCCTTCAGATGAATGCATTTTAGTCCTCTTCTTCTTCAATCTTGCCCCATTACCCTGGCCTGTGGGCATTGGGTAGGGTGACTTCTTAACCATCCCTCAAAAAGAGAACAAGGGAGGGCACAGATTTGCATTAAGTTTGAATATCCTAACTGATGTCTACGCAAATTTAGAAATACACACTATATTTTTAAATAAAAATACATCTCACCATGGTGGCAAGGAAGACTGTGGCCATGTGACCTGTATGCTGGCTCTGTCGGCAGTAAGGTGCTATTTATTAATGGGCACCCTCAAGGCTCCTGCTCACCTTTCTTATGATTGTTTATCTGTAAACTGGTTTGCAACTGGACAGCCCTTCAGATGGAAAACTGTCCTCTGTAAAGAAGGTGATATGGCTCCCTGGTGCTGGAATGTTCTCCTACTCCAGGGATGGGGAATCTGTGGCCCTCCAATGTTGTTGGAATCCAATTCCCATCATCTTCAACCATGCTGGTGGGAATTGGAGTCTAACAACATCTGTAGAGCCGCAGTTTCGCCATCCCTGCCCTAAACCCTATTGCCAGTTCTAAAACGTCTACAGGCAGTTGCTTCCTGTGTCCCAGCTCCTCAGATGAATTGTTAGTAATAGGGATATGTTCTCTAGGAAAGCTTATTATGGACTCAGGTAAAATCGGTTCCCACTCTACCTATTCAATTTCTTAAAACGTTTTAAATTGAATTTTAATAAGGATTCTTTCTTTAAAGATAAGTTTTAACAATTTACGATGAAGAAATATAGGACACACTTATACAATTTGCTGAGTCAATCATAAAGCATACCAAGAATAAAAGGATGTGTGGTCTATACTTGTAAAGGGTTCCTTCGTCTAAATAAAAACAATTACAAATTTTCATTGGCAAAAAAGAAGATAAGCTTGAATTTTACTAAATGTAAATACTCACATAGACTTGTGGTACCTGATGCTCCTGAGCCACAATGTTTGTATATGAATAAAATTAGTCCAAATGGCAAATATGCGATTTTGGGCACTTTGGTCCCTAAACAATTTTAGCTTATGTGAGGCTTTGTTTTTCCCCCAAGAAGGGCAATTTGCCAAGTATTGGAATGACAATTGTCCATTGGTACCCTATTCTCTTCTTTTGATCTGTTTGTCTCCAGGCTGAAAATATGAGCTCTGTCAGGTTCAAGATCTACTTTTATAATTTGATGGCACTTGGGAAAGCTGAAACAGCTGCTTTCAGGACTGTTTTCTGGAGAAACCTTTGTTTTCTTGACTTTGACAATATTTGAGAACTCCTGTAATAAAACAGCAGTTCTATTTTTGCTTCTGTCTTTGTTATCTCATGTCACCAACAGAGTCCCTTGAATTGTGAGCAGTTCCTGTTGAGTGACGGCTGTCCTACCCAGACACTTCAATGTCTCTCTCCTATGTGTGCTCCTGTAACTCGTCGACTTTGCTTTTGGCTTGTTAATATTTCATAACCTTTTCACCTCAACTCCAGGCGATGGTTGTTAGAACATAACACCGAGAGATAAATTCTGCTCTTGGTTTTGTTCCCCAGCCACATCAGTTTTAAGGTTTGCATTGTATCTTGACAGCATGTATATATTCCTCTATGTCTTAAGGTTGGCCAAGGAGGGGGTACCTTCTTAGTTAATCTGTGTGTCTCATGCATTAATCAACATGACCCAAAGCAGAACACATGTAGCTGCACTAGGGGCACTGGAGAAAAGTAGGCATATATAGTTGAAAAAAGAAAGTATAAGTGGGTGTCACGCAGCAGGTTAGGGTTAAAGGCAGGTTGAGATCTGGAAAGGTTTTGGATTACTGTTCTACATTGAGATAATTGTATGATGACAGAGTTAAAGTAGGCAAGAAGTGTCAGATCTGTTAAACAATATGACATTACTATAACTCAGAAATAAGTCCTATTGAGTTCGGTGGTGCTTATTTCCAGGTACATGGGTACAGGATTACAGCCTTAATGTGGGAAGCAATTTCTAGTTAACCTTCCTTGCAACAGTCCTGTAACTTCCATTTTATAAGCACAGATAGAGCAAAACACAACAAACATCTGGTCCTGCTCCTTCCTCTTATGTAGGCAAGTAAAGAGAAGGTGTCTTGGGGAAGGAAGCCAGGTAGAAACCACTTATGATCCAAACTGGAAAAAAGTGCAGGGGTTCAGTTGGGTGCATATACACCTGCCTTTCCTTTTGAGGCACCCTTTTAAAATCTCCAAATGTTGTTTTTGTGCCATCATAGTGTGCTCTTGCAAGGCATCGCTAGTCCAGAAACCTTCAAGCTGGCCGGGATTAAAATGTGATCCACAGCAACCTTCTGTACCATGAAAATAAATACAGTATTTTTTTTTTAAAAAAATTGATTTTATCAGGGTGGGATGGAGAGCACTGTCATATTTCTAAATAGCGTCAACAGAGTTCATTTGATAGCACACCAAGTTCTCAGCACTGTAGCCCCATAGTCACTGGCACTCCCAAATTTTATAGTGCTGTTAAAATTCACTGGGACTTGTATGGGGAGGTGGTTGGTTTTTCTTCTTCTGGATTATGCCCTCCCTGTAATATAGTAGGTGGCAGATGTATTTATTTTAATGCATTATTTATTAACCATATTGATGTCCTGCCACTCCAGAGAACCATTCAACCCATAGCAAAAGAAACTCCAAATGCAAATAAAAAGGCAATAACACAATTTGCTGAAGTAGCAGTGCAGAGCCAAAAGCCATCCTTAGATTTTTTTAAAGATGCATCCGTAGTAAGTCAATGATACCTGAGTCCCATTAAAATCAATGGGACACATTAGTTATGGACTACTGTTAGCTCCCATTCATTTCCTCCTCCAAACACCTCCTGCCCAGGCCAGGTAGAATTTAGCACTGAGCTACGATGAATGTTCCATTTGTGCAAGCATTTTAGCTTCATCATAGCTCAGTGCCCCAGCCCCACTAATATAGGGCTGCATGGGTGCACAGGAGTGGGGGGAGAGGTAAAAGTCCCATTGCACAAGCAGAAGTCTTTGCGTAGGGCTTCTGCTGATGTGGCTTGGTAGGTGAATCTCTCTCCCAGTACGTAAGTTTCCAGTCTGCATGGAGTTCTTGGTGCTGCTAGGGTGCATCTCTATAGGGATTCAGAAATAGTAAATTCATGAGCCTTCTTGATATGCCTTGTGAAGCCTGATTTTCAACCCCCACCCACCCAAAAAAGAAGCACATTTATTAGTGGTTGGTTGAAGGATGATAAGGCAGGAAAATACAGTAGTGCTATTGAGAGCTGGATCATAAAGAAGGCTGATCGCAGAAGAATTTATGCTTTTGAATTATGGTGCTGGAGGAGACTCTGGAGAGTCCCATGGACTGCAAGAAGATCAAACCTATCCGTTCTGAAGGAAATCAGCCCTGAGTACTCACTGGAAGGACAGATCCTGAAGCTGAGGCTCCAATACTTTGGCCACCTCATGAGAAGAGAAGACTCCCTGGAAAAGACCCTGATGTTGGGAAACACGGAGGGCACAAGGAGAAGGGGACAACAGAGGACGAGATGGTTGGACAGTGTTCTCAGACATGAGTTTGACTGTGGCTGGCAGTGGAAGACAGGAGTGCCTGGCGTGCTCTGGTCCATGGGGTCACGAAGAGTCAGACACAACTAAATGACTAAACAACAACATTGCTAACTTTTTACCACTTTGTAGTTACTTCTCTTCCTTGCCTATATTCCTTCCAGCTGTCCACCCCAAATTTTCAGGGAGAGCTTGATTCTGCTCTCCAGATATTATGCCATGCTTTGGGTTGAGATTTCTTTTTCTTTCTTCTTCTCTGGCATATATTTTTAATGGCTTTCTTTGAGTTAGCAGCAACATCACAATGAAGCAAAGTGAAGCCTGGTACAGGGAAGTCCACTTTGGAGTCCTCCCTGAGGGGTGGAGGTGAGGTGATCACTGAAAAGAAGCCTCTTCTATATGGAAAATCTAATGAGCAACTCTTTCCTTGCAGCCGGCTGGAAGATGTCTTCAGGCGCACACAGCAAAGGGCCTAATAAAAATAGTTGGATTCAAATAACACATGATGCTCCAGAAAAAGGCCATCCACTCAACTCTCTGCAACTGGGATGTCTAAGGTCTCATCCAGACACACAACCAACCACAGTCATTCTGTGCCGCTGAAGAATAGGGCTGCATTGTTTATTATTTTACCCTGATGTTTCCTCAACTGCTGATTTGCACATTATAGTTGAGATATCACATGACGTGAAAACCAATTCCAGAAATTTATCATGTATCATGGAGCTCTTTACTAAGAAATGTAGCTTTGTACGTGAGGTATTAATTTGTTAATAATAATAATAATATGATTTTTCCTGTAATTGTGATGTTTAGCTAATTTTTTTAGTTGCTGTTTTGTTAATAGAGCTTTACAGATTGTAATTGTTTTATTGATGGTTTGTTAATTATTTTATATGATTTATGCTTTATTTGGGATGTGACAGCCACAGTACCTGGAGACCATCAGTCAGGTTGTATATCCACATCAGTGAACAGAGGAGGAATGACTGCTGGAACTCAGAGGGAAAAAACACCATGGTGCATCTGCAGCAGCACAACTGGACACCTTCATTTGCCCCAGCTGCAACAAAACATATCTCTCCCATATTGGTCTCTACAGCCACAACAGGTGCTTTAACTATTTAAATTTAAATATACGATAATAGCTTCTGATATTAAATTCAGCCTTATTGATAAACCACAAAATGTATTTATTTGGGAAGAATAGGAAGAAACCTCCATTTTGTGGTCATTAAATATTCTGTCTATTTGGAAACCATTTTCAGACTTGCTATTTAGAAATGTCTAATTACCATTAATTAAAATGCAGCCATGAACACCATTCTAATTTATAATTAGAAAAGTAATTTAAGTCTGAAATTCATTCCACGGAAACTATTATTTATCACTGATGAAAGGATTGTTATTGCCTATTTAACAAAAGGAAGATCTGATAGGAGGATGAGTTGAAAGTTACATATTTGTTCTCTGGGATTAGCTCACATTAACAACTGAGCTAGCAAAATTCATCACTTTTTAGGAATATCTCACTGGTGTTAGAATTTACCAGCGGAAGTAAAACATGAAAACATATGCCTATGGCCTGATCCTGCAGGGTTATTTTTATGCTGGTATGACACATAAGCACAGTGTGATGAGACATATGTACCTTGACTGACCTGCTTATTCCATTTATAAGACTGTAAACATGAAGAGCTGGAAATCCGCTTAATGAGGTTTCCATATAACTTGCATTCATTGCTGCAATTGTGGCCAAATACTATTCTCCCCCCTGCAATTTATTACTAGCTGAAGCTGGCTGATAATCTTTGAAGGCCTTTGAAGACTGTGAGAAAAAAGTATTGAAATATAAAAGCAAGAAGCAAAAGTAGTTTAGTCCGTAGGCATGGGTTTTAAACTCCTATTATTGAGGTGTGACTGGCTGAAGAGAAAAAGGCTATATGTGGGAAGTGAGAAAGGTTTTTGGGTCCCTAGAGCCACAAATGAAATGGGAGTAATTGGGCAGGTGCTATTTGCAAACCTCTGACTACAAGACGTGTCACAAACAAGCTAGGTGTTGGGAAGATTGCATTCCTTTAGGATTAGCAATGGCGTTATACATGATACAGACATAATCTTTCAAGCAAATGCAAAATGTGTATATCCTGTATATGTTAGGATTAATTGAGCTAATCAATTAATACTCAGATGGATTTTGGTAACTTTTGCTGATTTTCCATGGGCATCACTGAGGCTTACATCTTGCCTGCAGAAACTACAAAAGTCTGAACTTATTGCTTTCTGAAGGCAAAATTTGGAATAACTGCCCTGAGACCTCTGGGCAGTGCTTTATTTCTTTCTAAAAAAATGTTTAGGGGTACTCTCATTTTCCTAATCGTATTGAAACACTTCCCCTCAATGAGGCCAACCTTAGATTCACAAAATGTTTAGGGGTATGTGTACCCCTGCACCCCCCCCAGGAAAAACGCACTGCCTCCAGGTATAGAGCGGTATATAAATTCAATAAATAAAATAATAAATAAGTAAATAATACAAGGCTCTCTGTAGCTGTGCATACACAATTAAGGTTCTGTGTAGCTACTTCACCAACTGATTTTTTAGAAAATATTTGAGAAAAATAATGTTTTCTGCAGTGGGACAGAATCGAGTCTTATTATTTGAAGGCATTGGTGCTCTTAATTTGCCAGCTGTAGAATGGCATTGCAGAGCCTTTCAGGCACTCTTTGTACTTCCCAAACAAAGCAGCAAGAATAATCCGTCTACAAGCTAGTAAAATCTGTTTACCAAGTTTGTTGAAGCCGTTACTAACATTACTGTTCCTTTGAAATGGGTAACCCTAACCCCTCTGTTTGATTCAGAATTGACTTGTTATTTATAAACTTTCTTAGTGGGCATTCAGAAAAACTATCGGTTTTGAATGCATTCTTCAGATCAATGCTCACAAATAGTGCCCTGCACATATATTATTACATTGTGCCAGTGGACTTGGAGATTGGTTTCACCTTTCCTGCATCTGTCCCATAGTACCAGGAATGTTGGAGACCACCGTGGGAATTCAACCACTCCCTCCAACCAAACATACCTTGGCATCACAGGGTTTCTCAACATAGGGTTGAGAAAAATCTCAAAAAAAAACCGTTCTGTTTTTCTAGAAAAAGAGATTCTGGAACTCACCAGGAACACCTCCCTCGTTCTCTTAGAATGGCAATGGCACCCACTGGCAAGTTCCAGCTGGGGGGAAAAAAGGTAAAGGTAAATGTAAAGGTACCCCTGCCCGTACGGGCCAGTTGTGTCCGACTCTGGGGTTGAGTGCCCATCTCGTTTAAGAGGCCGGGGACCAGCGCTGTCCGCAGACACTTCCGGGTCACGTGGCCAGCGTGACAAGCTGCATCTGGCGAGCCAGAGCCGCACACGGAAACGCCGTTTACCTTCCTGCTAGTAAGCGACCCCTATTTATCTACTTGCACCCGGGGGTGCTTTCGAACTGCTAGGTTGGCAGGCGCTGGGACCGAGCAACGGGAGCGCACCCCGCCGCGGGGATTCGAACCGCCGACCTGACGATCGGCAAGTCCTAGGCGCTGAGGTTTTACCCACAGCGCCACCCGCGTCCCTGGGGGAAAGCCTGCATAAAATATAAAACAGGGATACAACAACCACATTACCCATTTGCAAGGTATGATCAAGATAAAACATTGACCTAGACAGAGAACATACTTACCAGTCAAAAGGCTGTTTGGTCAAGTGTTCTAACATAATTTGGAGCAGCAGCCAGTGGGAGCTACTACAAGAGTAAGTGATCATTTCAGTGAGAGTTGCTCTAGAATCAAAAGAGTTAACATTTGTAGGTACGTGCAGATGCAAAGCAGCTCTTTTTGTTCAAATGCCTGGTCCGCTGAACGCAGTGACTGTGGATGCTCAGAATATCGTTCAACTTTCTAATCTGGAAAACTTCCCCTAAAAAATGATGCTGCAGCCAAGCATTACAAACTGGACAAGTTCATACAACAAACCAGGCAATTATAAATTTCAGTGACGTGAAATGGCTGTCTGCCAACGATGAATTATTTCTTAGGCAAGTGTGAACAATCGATAGGAAAGCACAAGATTCTCTTGCCAGTCTGCACCTTGTTTGGGTCAGAGGTAAAGTACCAGTCAGATTGTAAAGTACCATTACAATCTCTTCTAACCAGGGCAAGTTATTTTTCATACTTGTCTTGATTTTCTTTTTTTAAAAAAATAATTTTTATTCATTTTTTCAAACACATAATAAAAAACAAACACAGCACAAAACAAAAACATACACAACATTAAACATATATAATTTCATGACCTTAATTTCATACACCTTCTTTCCTCCGACTTCCCCATACCTCCCTTTCGCTGCATCCTTATTCCACAATTCTTTAGCAACCCTTTAGTCAATTTGTCTATTAGTTCCCTTTCATTAGATTTCCTTAAACTTATTAGTTACAGCTGTAATTCTCTACTTCTTACCCCTTGACATCTTAACACTCCTCAATTTTACAACAGTTTTTAAGATATATTTTGAATTTCTTCCAGTCCTCTTCCACTGTCTCTTTCCCCTGGTCTTGGATTCTGCCGGTCATCTCTGCTAGTCCCATGAAGTCTGTCACCTTTGTCTGCCATTCTTCCAGAGTAGGTAGTTCTTGCATCTTCCAATACTTTGCCAGAAGAATTCTTGCTGCTGTGGTAGCGTACATAAAAAAAGTCCTGTCCTTCTTTGACACCAGTCGGCCAACCATGCCCAGGAGAAAAGCCTCAGGTTTCTTTACTTGTCTTGATTTTCTAGGGCTTCGCCTACAGAGTGAAGTAGCTTTGCAACAATTACTCATCCACAATATACTGTGTGTTTGTTAATTACCTGCTTTCATAGGCATATCTATTAGGGTTGTGCACAGGTCCTCCCCGCAAGGTTCGGGTTGTATCAATATGTTTTTTAAAATTATGATCTGAGCCACTCCATGCTCTCTTTGCTTCAGTCTGTGTTTGGGGTTCCAATCTGCTCTGTACAAAACAGAACTCTGTGTTCCTCATTCATTATTTTTCTTATTTAACAAAATAAAATTTAACAAAATTATAACGGGGGACCCCCCCCCTTTTTAAAGTTTTCCTCTTTTGGCCAAAGTGAACGAGCCCCTCCAGAATGGATTAAGGCTGCCAAATTGCAGGCAAATAGGTCCAGTGGCCTTTTGTGGGGGGAAGTAAAATGAATTCATGTTCTTCCATAATTCACATTAGTTTCCTTTTCTTGAGAGGGAGAACAGGGGTTTGTGTCTTTCTTAGCTAATGTAAAATAGCTAAGAGGTGGCTGAGTGGTGTGTATGCTTGCTTGCACATTTTAAAAACCTTTGCAGCTTGCTTCACAGCAGCCTTTCAGGCATTAGGCCTTACTGGCCTCCGATAGGCCTATGGCATGAGACTGTACAGAATGATACCTGTGGAGTTTTGAACAGCTCTAGTTTGTGAGTGTGTGTATGTGTTAAAGCTGAGCAATGCAGGATTTAAAAGAACACGTCTTAAATTAAATGTATTTATTTATTTTTTTAAAAAAATTATCAGCTGCATTCATTCATTCATTCATTTAAAACACACAACTTGGAGCTCTTTAGTCAACATTTTGGGCAGCCTCACGTCTTGAAAATCCAGTGAACAGGTGTGGGGAACCTCCAGAAGTTGAACTACAACTTCCATTAGCCCCAGCGAGCATGGACAATAGCCAAGGATGATGGAAAGATCCAAAGTAGAGCTATGTGGGACTGAAGTGTTCAGAAATACTAAAGGAACAGAAGGCTTTGCGGGAGACTTGAGGAGATATTGACAACAGGTTTTGAATCAGTATGGGGGGGGGGAGAGACATCCAAATCACCCCCATTTGTCTAGTTATTCAGCCTTCCCAGACAGCCAATGCACAGCACCAATATCCATGACAGTCATTTATAGCTTAATAACAAAACAAAGCCAAGGACCTTTTGTAAAGCTTTCCTACCTGGTCACCTAGAGGCAATTCTTGCTTGGTGAAAGGGCAAACATGGAAATGATTACCATATTTTTCCGTGTATAAGACGCCCCCTATTTTGGGGGACTCCAAATTAAGGAAACATCCCTCAGCACCACCCGTGTATAAGACAAGCCCCAATTTCAAACCTAATTTTTTGGTGAAAAAACCCTAGTCTTGTACACGGGAAAATATGGTATATATGAGCCCATCTGAAAGGTAGCTGGGGACCCCTCTCTTCATGCTTTGTCTCTTTAGTTTACTTGATCTGGGTTTGAAGAGGAGTAAATGTGGCAGCAACTCATCTGACTTGCTTTTTATCAATATTGGGTTTTTTACACTCAGTGGGTTGTTGTTGTTGTGGCTGCTGTCTGTCTTGATAAGGTTTACTGTTTCATATTCCAAGAACCACTTGTCTAGTAAATTTATTTACAGTTTAGGGTAGGGTAGCAACACACTGCATTAACAATATGAGCGTAGGCATTTCCTGGAAGCACCGAATATATCAGCGGGATGATGGCTTAGCATTTATGAATTCCAAAAATCATCCTTCTAGGGAACAAAATAAACCCTTTATAAACTGATCATTGGGTGTTTTACTTCTGGCTACCGCAAAAGAAGAATACGCTCAGTCATCACTATTCTGTGACAGCAAAGGCACCCATGAATACAGTGGTACCTTGGGTTACATACGCTTCAGGTTACATACGCTTCAAGTTACAGACTCCGCTAGCCCAGAAATAGTACCTTGGGTTAAGAACTGTGCTTCAGGATGAGAACATAAATCGTCCTCTGGTGGCGCAGCAGTGGCAGCAGCAGCAGCAGGAGGAGGCCCCATTAGCTAAAGTGGTGCTTCAAGTTAAGAACAGTTTCAGGTTAAGAATGGACCTCTGGAATGAATTAAGTACATAACCAGAGGTACCACTGTACATAGATTTTGCACTGGCTTACCATAAACCTCCCTCCACTGTTGGTACCGTATACAGCTGGCCGTATACAGCTGCTTTCTTCACATCTGACCAGGCTGTTCTGCCAAGAGTGAGAGGGAAGTTGTCATGTCCAGAGAATCATTCATGTGCATGATAATCCCCAACAATCTTTGTGTCTGAAAGTGAGAGCTTCAATAAAGTGGAACCCATGTGCACAGAGACCAAAACAAGGGGGAAAGAGGGAGAGATTGATAAAACTGGTTACAGAGGGATGGGGACCATTTTATGCTGATTTTTTGTGCCTCCCTGTATTCCCCAGTAATTTGAGTGCTGTGTGAAGTTATATTCATAGCTCTGGTTATTTACGTGTTTCGGATGTATCCAGAGCTATTTGGCTAAAGGAGCTGTCATGGCTCAGGCCTTGGAACAGGATTAAGGGTGTCATAACTTCCCAAAGAGCTGCTAGGAAATCAGGAGGAAGCCAGCTCAAATTGTTATTAACGGCGGGAAAGGCTAATCTGCAACCATAGACTTTGATCTTCCTTTCAGTAACACCTGAGAATCTTGCCCCTGATTATTTGTCATGGAACATCAACCATTCCTGCTTCGGAAAATAGGTGTCCTCAGCAGCCCAGCCCAGCCAGAAGCAACGCAGCACACATTTGGTCGGTATATTGCTCTTGATACTTAAACAGAGAGAATGTAATTTGTAACTTTATACAACCTGAAAGCCAACTAACAATCACATCATTATACCAATCCTGTCATGTAAGCTGGAATACCTATATTGCATGTGAGGGTGAAGCTATTCTGCTCTGCCTAAGTGCTGTCCGATGTCCTGAAAATCCTGCTGTTTATTGCCTATCACTCATTTTTATCATGCTCACCCTGCTCCAAATATGACAAGAGACTGTGGCCTTTGGACTGATGCTCCATTAAAAAACTACCGTGTGCATAGAAAGGGTTCCTTGACTTGGTATTGTTCTGTGTCCATGGAAGTTGTATGGAGAATTATTTCATTGTGCAGGTGGTACAGCCCAGGCACAGTTTTATCACCTTTGCAAGAACCCAGTGTCCCGTTTCGAGTATGAAGTGTGCTCAAAAGTGCGCACAGTTCCCCGCAGCATAGAACAGGAACACAGGAAGCTAGCTTATACTGAGACAAGTCTATATAGCTCAGTATTATGTACATTCACTGCCAGTTCTCCAGGATTTTAGAAATGCCAGGGACCAAACCTGGAAACGTCTGCAGGCAATGCAAATGCTCTCCCATTTAGCTATGGCCCTATCCTCACCCTACTTTTCCATTACTTTCTGTAAAAGATCCACATGCGGACTTGAGTGCCCATGGACTTTGAAATGGACTTAATCCAAAGCAATCTAACAGCTAAAAACTTAAGATGTTACTTGGCAGCCATTTCCATTAAGTTCTAAGGACCAGTTTTCACATCAGTTGAAACCCCAGTTGAAAGAAGTGTGAACAGATTATTTGCAAATGCAACCGACTCGCAAAAAATTAGCATCTTAACCTGCATTTCAGGATGCTATTTAAATGCTGTCCATGTCTGAAAAAGAGCTTGCAAAACCAATTCAAAGCTGGGCCTGATATGTAGCAACAGAAAATAAAGAGCAACTACATGCACCCAATCTCTTCGGTGTAGCTGAACTCACTATATCATAGCCAATGTGTTTAAGAGAAACATAAGGCAATAGCAGCAAGTGCATTTTTTTTCACTGAAGAAGAAACAAGTTGGTGCTAAGAGGACGTCTTATTTTATATAATTAGTTTTGTTTGCCAAAATTAAGGCTGTAACTTGGTGCAAAGCTACCCTAACAGCCGTGCTACTTATACAACAGATTTCTCAGGGTTTTAATGGTGACAAACAGGAAACTCGGTAAGGCATGTTTTAATTAAAAACTTTATTATTTTCATTTTCATTACAATTCACAGTTTATGCATGGCAAGAGAACCTTTCTTACCATGTCAACATTCAGAACACTGTGCTGGGAGAAATGGTGGGGAGGGGCCTTTCCTTTGATGAGCCTGGCCTGGTCATAGTTAATGGAACTTTGCTGATTTGAGATGTACACTCTCATTAACTCTTCATTGATTGCTATTTACATTGACAACTTAGATTTGTTAGAAAAGAAGATGAAGCATCCGTACATTTAACATTCATAGTTCATAATGCTATTCAGTAATCAGACAGAATGGATTTGTTACTTGAATTGTGTCCAATTGAAGTCCCATTTGGCTTTAGATAATCAGAGCCAAGGATGCAGGCCTCAAACAGCTCTACAGATGCAAGCCTCTGATTTCGACGAAGTTTGCATCATAGTTATGCTTTGAGGATCAGGCTGCCTATTAATCTCTTAAGGGGTATTATATTTGTTTTATATACAGCCAGGATGAAATAGAATAAAACGGTGAAGGAAAATAAACGACAATCCATTCCGTTATTTAAAAATCCTGCATTCCTTCTGAATCTTGCACACACTTAGAAACAAAAGACACAAGAGGCTATAAAATTAATGTTTTTTTCCTTCTTTAAAACAATTAAAGAAATCCCAAGGATTGGTTTCAGATCTGTGTATCAGCCTATTCTACCCAAATATTCAATTATATTCAGATTGTGCTATTGGTCAACTGTTTTTCACGCCTGCATTTGTGTTCAGATACCGTCTATATTCTCGATGTAGAAAGTCACAGTGATGCCAGTTTCAGCTGCATTCCCACTTTTAATCCCAGCTCCAGAATGGGCAAAAGCGTACGATGTAACATTCAGGAAAGCAATCAGCAGGCAGGATCCCTGTGCTAAAATAGCGTATGGCATGACGTGGCTAAAACAATGAAAATTTCAAATCCTTATCTGCCAGCAGCATGGTGTTTAATAGAAATGCTGATAATTCAGGATTGTTTCATGTTGTTTCTGTGTAAAATGAGTCTTTTGATTGCACCAAGTTAATCTTACCTATCAAATCGGTTAATAATACAAAACTGAAGATTTTTGGTATATGATGCATGGGACTGAACTGCCAACGACGGCTTAAGTAACAAGGCCTGAAATGGATCCATGAATTCTACAGGTCTGTTGAGTGTACATACTCTGCACCTGAGTAATAATAAAAGGGAAAAAAACCTACTTGCAGGGAGACACCTTTTGCAACCCTGGTAATTGCAGTGCCTTTAAAGCTAGACTTAGAAGCGGTGCTTTGATGTTTTTGGATTTGGCATCAGTTTCTTAATGCTGGTATCCTCAGCTTTAGACACCCTTAAAACATGATTGTTATGGTCTAGATGAAATATCAAAATGAGATAATGTTACTCATGCAAGAACCAACCAACAAACGAACAAACAAAAAACCATTATGAGAGTTATAGAGGTTCTGTTTCTTTAAAAGATAAGGCACTGACAAAAATTTCTTAGGTAAAAGGCTGCATAAGATTTTCTTGCCATTTACATATAGATTGTAGTCCGTACATGGTCCGTTCCTAGGCTTGGTAAGGTAGACCCTGAAAAGTTTAAGGACTGATCCCTCAAAGCTACATTGTTAACCTAAACCAGCAGTATTCATTCTTAACGCCTTATGGCACATTAGGAGAGATGAAGAAACAGTCTGGGCACAAAAAAGGCATCAAACATTGCTTGTTCCAGCATTTGTCAATGACAGAAGTGCCATTCATTTTGTGTCTTTCAAGAGATACGATGGTGACTCTGAATCCTTATTGTGGGTGGATTTCTGTTGGAATTCATGCACATGATAAAAATAATGCTATTAGCATCAGTTATGGACAAGGGGGAAAAATATCAGGAACTACAAGGTAAAGTCTAAACCGTAGGCTTCTTCTTATTAAAAGATCAGGATTCAAAGTCAGTGCTACTTAATGTTTTCAATGACAGCAATCTCTTCTGCTGCACAGTGAGGAGTCAAGCCATTCATATAAATGCTGTCCGTCTTTGTGATGGCAGGCAAGAGGTCTTTCTCGCTGGTGAGGTGGTTGACAGACAAGGTTCTCTTGCAAGGAGTCAGGTCTTGGCTGTGGTTCACTGCCATTTCTGCAGAGAGCTTCCTTTTGATGGAGGTAGCCCGCTGGAACTTGTCGTAAATCTCCACACTCAGGCGTCTACGTGTTTCTTTGAACTCTGCCGTGACATTGGCTGTCCATTCAGCTGCATGAGCTCTGAACTCTCCCACCTAAAGAACAGAGGGAAGAAGGGGGGAAGGGGGAGAGATAGAAAGAGAGAAAGTTTGGGAAAGAGAGAGGGGAGAAAGATAATGTCACTTTGCACTATAAAAATCCATGCATCTATTAAATCTCCATAGGAACAAAAGTTGACCATAGGCTGACAAAGAACAGCTGCCCATTGGCACACCTCCTCTGCGCCCACAAATACTCCCTTTGATTGATGCCCAGATTTCACATTATTTTGTTTCAGTGGAAGAATTTAGCTGCCATCTTCCTAATATAATAAAAAGGACACCCAGCAACAGCTAAAAAACCTCCACAGCTAAAACATTTCACAGCTCTTTTTATAATTTTATCTAGGCCAGTGAGGTGAAATTGCCTTTAAAAATTAAGCCTCGACAGCTGAGAGGATCCCAGCTGCACAGGGAGCACTGAATTCCCAGCAATCCAGAGCGTGTGTTATGTGTTGTTACCAGGGGAGCTGTCGTGGTTATTTATGGACACCCTGGCAGTATGTGTAATGATCCCTGTGAGACTCGACACAGGCGTTTCTAAATTTAGATAGAAAGGGCTTTTAAAAGAAAAATTTCAGCTGTCGCTGTTCTGTTTTTAGTGCACGTTCAAACTGAGGATTAATGCAAGTGACAGTTTTAGTCAAGTCAGCAGAATGATTGCCAGTCTCTCCCTCCACTGCAGAAATAAGATTACTACGTGAAACTTGCAAGAGTGGTAGAATGAAGTGATCACTAACACTTTCAAATCATGAATATATGTATATCCCTGGGTGCAGGCATAATGATAAGTGTGGAAACTCATTCCTAAAAGTAATGTGAGCTAATATTTCTCTTTTGTACAATTTGAGACTGCTATATGTGGGTGGGTGGGGATACACACACACACACACACACACACACACACACACACTAGCCACTTGCGCTGATGTTTTTTGCATTTATTATTTGAAATATTATTATTTTATATATTTATTTATATTCTCCCTTTTCCCAAATGTAATTGAAAGGAATATACAATGTATTTAAAGTAAAACAACAACAACATGACAGCAATCAATCACTACCAACAAATCAAAGCCACCAGTGATTAAAACTGGCTGAAACTGCCAAAGGTTTAACAGACAATCAACTCTTAGATTTAAGTTACAGATAGGTAGCCGTGTTGGTTTGCCATAGTCAAAACAAAAAAAATTCCTTCCAGTAGCACCTTAAAGACCAACTAAGTTAGTTCTTGGTATGAGCTTTCGGGTGCATGCACACTTGCTGACAGGGTCTCATGCCTGTCAGCAATTGGTATCTGAAGAAGTGTGCATGCTTTCGTGTGCATGCACCTATGCTGACAGGGTCTCATGCCTGTCAGCAATTGGTATCTGAAGAAGTGTGCATGCACACGAAAGCTCATACCAAGAACTATCTTAGATTTAAGGTATAAGGTAGCTTCTTAGGTTTTTTCCAAAGGGCTTTCTATACGGATGGCAACACTTTAAATCAGACCTGGTAAAAAATTGGCAGCTGGTGCAGGCAAATGGAGCAGAGGTGTAATATGCTGACAGGGTCTCATGCCTGTCAGCAATTGTGCTGCAGCATAATGCACAAGTTGCGGTTCCTAGAGCAAGCACAAAGGACGCCCCAATACAGTAATCCATATAGAGTGCATTGCAGTAAAAGTTGCCAGTACAAGATGATTGCATTCTTTTATTTCTTAACACCATACATATCAATCACTCTCTCTTTCTGTTTTTGCAATAAACTTGTTAATTCTTTTCGTCTAATACTTGTCTCTTATCTGCTTGCTAATTCCCTGATAACTAGTGCTATTATAAGTTTCCTTTGTTCTGTGGCATGCTGCAGCTCTGAGCTCAAGACCTGAAAATACATGTATTGTTTGGGTACATGAATACTTGTGCGTGCACATGCACCTGTAGACAAAGGCACACAGTAACACTCTTGATGAAGCCACTCGTGTACCCAATGTGCATTGGTTCATAATAAGGTATAGATTTTTATGGTCACTCCATTAAAGTTGGGAGCAGATAACGCACGGGCATTTTTACTTAAAACCCATTTGATTCATTTTCATGATTCATTAAGTTTAGAAAGGAGGTGTCAGACTGCTGCTTTAATCACTTCAAAGTGAATCTCTTTATAGTAATTACCGCACTTAAATAAATTAGCCTAATTGTTGAATTTTCAGTCATTGGCTGAAACGGAGATTATCATGAAGCATTCACTATTCAATGTTGCATTGTCTGACCTTAAATAGAAAGAATCAGGGCTACAGATTTTGATAAACTACAATAAATTTATTGTGGAGATACCTTGCCAAAGGTGTTTTGCAGTAGTGGCCAGCGAGGTGGTGTGAATGGGGCTCCGCTGAAGACCCAGCTTCTCAATGCTGCACAATGCTACCACAGTTAACAAGAAGAAAAGGAGGAAGGACAAGGCAGTGGGGGAGCACTGCATGATGTGGGCACAGCAGGTGGAAGCACTGGATTGGCTCCATGGTTGCAGCCGCACCACACCAAGCTCCCCACTGCCTTGCCCTTCCCCATCTTGGTAAGTAGCAGCAATGTGCACTATTGGGACGTAAGGAAGGCAATGTAGCTGCACCCACCCAGCCTCACCAGCTGCTATTGGCTCTACCATAAAGTAGAGTGGCCACTCACACATTGCCAAGGGACCCTCTGGAATGGGGTGTGATGGGGCATGAAAGGGTTGCAGCAGGCTGAGGAAAGTCAGCAGGGCTGCCTTGTGCATGCAAAGAGCCTTTCCGCTCCTGCAAAACATCTCTGGATCCATGCCAGTGTGTTTTTAAATCCTATTTTCTATTCTGTATAGCATCCAGGATCATATGAAAAATTAATCAGCAGTCATACTGTTTCTTTTTCAGGTCTCCCCTCGATGGCAAATTGAGAACATGTACCTTCCATTTACAAAATTCCTTCTGTGATGGTTCCTGATTTAAAAGGGGCCAGGCATTTTCACAACTAAAGTTGCTAATAAAAGCAAACAGAAGTCAAAAGCCACACTCTAGAGAAGATTAAAAACACATTAAGTCCCTTTGAAATTAATGAGGCCAGTATTTTGCGCTTAATGCAGCTTGAATTTAGTGACATGGAGTCATACTTGCCAATTTCTGAAATGTTCCTTCAGGGTTCCCCCAGTACCACCACTTATGCTGTTATAATGGAATGTGAAAATGTCACTGACAATCTGGACTGTTATATTTCAAGACAATGTGCAAAGCCTCCTGGATTTAGAATGAGATGTTATTAGACTTGCTTTGTTTTGGATACCACCTTTCTTCTCTGTCACCATCCCATACCTGAGTTTAGGCCAGATCTTGAACTGAACATCCTGAACTGACCCCTTATTTTGTTGTTGCTAAAGAACCAGTTGGCTATGCAGCAGGAACTATTCATAAACTCTGCAGACTGCTTGGTCACACATCCAGGAGATTACAGAAAGTTGCATCTCTCCAAATTACTGTACAATTGGAGGAGGGGGCATGTTCAACAATCTATATTCACATCATTTGTATAGGTCTCAATGGGTCTCTGAAAAACTCCAAAAGCGCTGGGACTCCTCATCACATTGCAATAACATGCAAAGCAAAGTGTATGGGCTCCTCCCTTGCAAACTGTTTGTCCATGTCTTCTTTCATTATGGAAATTCTGTAGGGTGTGGTACCAAAAGCACAATTTCCCTAGATGATCTAAGGTCTATAAAGGGGAAGGTGGTCTCTCAGGTAACTTGGTCCAGATCTTGAGCAATCTAATTCTCAGAGTTCTTAGTCATAAGGAGGCCTGTTTCTTGATTACCTTCTGTAAGTTTTAATAGTAATTTTTGTAATAAAATGGAGTTCAGGTGTTTTTGGTGGTGCCTTTGGGCAGAAATAACTCAAAGAATAAAAAGGTGATAGGGCTTTAGTGCAGCACACTATTAAGGAACTCCCATTTCCTTTTGATTCTTGGGTTACTTGTATATATAGTGGTGTCATCCTTCTCTATTGCATCTGATTGGAGAAAGTTGGCATCACAGTTGCTGGAAGTAACAATGAGCAAGACTATTGCTCTGGACTCTAATTCTTCTGTGCCCTCAAATGCACTCAAAGAAAATGTTACCTTTTCAAAATACAAGTGGCTTTCCTATGTATTGCTAAAGACATAAGCTCAAAAGGTTACTGATAGAGGGCTGCGCAATTTTCAGACTGCCAGAGCTCATAAACAACAAGCTCTTGTAATTAAATTCCTCCTCCTCTTTATAACAATGTTTTGGTGAGAGTTCAGCTTCCTTTCCCCCCCTGAGGTATGACATTTTCTCATGGTACACTCAATTTTACCTTAATTTGTAGCGTAGAAGTCAGTCTGTAGCTGATGCTAAGTGATTGAAATGCCAGTTGTTTGGGATTTTGTACTGAAGACCCAAACATTTGTACATGCGTATCATACAACAGTATGGGCAATCTAACTTCTTTCATTGAACCTCTTTTGGTTTATTAATGATACAGAATTCAGTACAAAAATTATTTCTGTCCACACATACAAACACACCGGCACACTTTATTTTCTTTACAGACATATTGCTACTCTCTAAAAACTGGGATGAATGATTGGAGTTCAAATATATATTTAAATAAACATATGTGAGAAGAACTTTCTGAAAGCATATTAGCCATTCCATACAATAGTGGCTGCCTAGAGAGTTTATAATGTACAAGTGGCTTCAAATGTAAATAATAGGGGCAAATGTAAGTACAAAGCATGCTTCAAGTGATTTTTGTTGTTTAGTCATTTAGTCGTGTCCGACCCCAAGGACCAGAGCACACCAGACACTCCTGTCTTCCACTGCCTCCCGCAGTTTGGTCAAACTCATGCTGGTAGCTTCGAGAACACTATTCAACCATCTCGTCCTCTGTCGTTCCCTTCTCCTTGTGTGCCCTCCATCTTTCCCAACATCAGGGGGTTTTCCAAGGAGTCTTCTCTTCTCATGAGGTGGCCAAAGTATTGGATCTTCAGCTTCACAATCTGTCCTTCCACTCAGGGCTGATTTCCTTCAGAATGGATAGGTTTGTTCTTCTTGCAGTCCATGGGACTCTCAAGAGTCTCCTCCAGCACCATAATTCAAAAGCATCAATTCTTCGGTGATCGTCCTTCTTTATGGTCCAGCTTTCACTTCCATACATCACTACTGGGAAAACCATAGCTTTTACTATACGAACCTTTGTTGGCAAGGTGATGTCTCTACTTTTTAAGATGCTGTCTAGGTTTGTCATTGCTTTTCAAGTGATTAACCTTCTAAAATCTAAGAGCAGAATGTTCTTTATTGTCCGTATGGAATTGTCTTCCCTGTGTCCTGTCCAGTCTGTAAGGGAGGTGGGAGACCACTTTCAGGCAGAGAGCCAGATCCAAAAGTAGCTAAATCTTCCAATCCAACTTCCATAGCAGATCTGATGTCTGTTACAAGCAGTATGGCTTGTATTGGCGCTGAATGCTGAATGCCAGCCACATCTGAAAAGTAATAATCAGGAGGTGCCTGACTGTTCCTTTGCAGTTGTCTGTCCTGGGCTTGATGTCCTATGTGATTACTTGAGTGGCCGGTGGGCATGGCCTAGTCACACAGCCTTGTGTGCCTAACAAAACTGCCCTAAATGAACAACTGAATGAAGTAACTCATAGGCTGAAGACATCCTTCTTACAAAATGCATATGATTTTCAATGTGAAGTTTGAGATGCTTTCAGTGTACTGAACTCCCTCTTTTATAATTTCTAACAATTATGACTAATGCATTGTCTGAAGCTCTGAAATCATTTTTGCTGATGTAGTTGTCAGTTATTTAAAAATAAAACTTCCCATTAACCTCCTGAGGATACAGCAGTCTAACTAGAAAGAATAATTTAAGTGTCACATTATCCATGCAGAAGACTAGAGTACAGAATGTTTTGTCTTTCCTTTCAAAAATCTTTTTTGCAACATCTCAGGAGCTGCTAAGTTTGCCTCTGTTTCTGAAAACAGATGGGCTCAGATGGAATCACTAGAAAGCTGGGTGATTGCTGGGGTACTTGTGCCAATTTATTGTTTGGCTAGGAAAGCTGTTCCACTTTTAGTTCACTTGTCTTTGAAGACTGCCAGCGAGATGAATTTCTGAAAAAACTGAAAATAGCAGGACGCTCCAAGGTCTTTTTAAAAGTTTCCAGCTCTTTTGGTTGCAGACAAAAGCATAAAATTATGACTTCAATAGGGCCTAATCGTTCAGAAAGCAAATAAAGGAACCTGTGTTTCTTTTAAAATCCATCTGGGTGATTATGAGGGATGGGAATAAATTTTGAACACACAAGCTAACCATCTATTGCTTTACTGATGGTCAAGTAGGTCCCTGAACACTAATGTTCCATCAAGAACCCTCTTGTTCCTCTGATGAGGTTACCATGAACAAAAGGCTGTGGGTTTTGTTCAATACACAAACAAGCCACCCAGTTTCCTGGCTGATTCAGAATCCATAATTCCAAAACTTCCACACATTTCCACTTTCTTTCTGTTGTTATTTGGAGAATAATCCTTCAAGTTTGAAAGGAAAGGAGAAGAAGCAGGGCACTCCAATAATGCTTACCCTACACTCACAGCCAAAACTTGCAGCAGAATGATGACTCACATGCTTAGAGCCAGTGTGGTGTAGTGGTTAAGAGCGGTAGTCTCCTAATCTGGGGAACCGGGTTCGCGTCTCCGCTCCTCCACCTGCAGCTGCTGGGTGACCTTGGGCCAGTCACACTTCTTTGAAGTCTCTCAGTGGGCAATTGAAAGCTTGTCCCACAGTGGGGGAGGAAGGGAAAGGAGAATGTTAGCCACTTTGAGACTCCTTAAAGGGAGTGAAAGGCGGGATATCAAATCCAAATTCTTCTTCTTCTTCTTACTTCAACATCTCTTCCCTAAATCATGGTGACTGGAGTGCACTGTGATTAAAAGTGGCACCAGTCCATCAAAATGAAAGGTATGCAAACCTGTCCATCCCCTTCGCTCTTGAGCTCTGGGTGTTTCCCCGTCAGCTTGGTTTCGATTCACAAAAAAATTCAAGGTAGTGGGAAATGACTGCATTTAAGCTTATGAAAAAAGGAGGCAACTGAGAAGATTAGGTAGTCTCTCTGAGAATAATTAGGCTTAATTAATTTACGGCCCCAATTAAGCGCAACTCCTTCTATGGCTGTCCGGCACTCTTCCGTCGCGACCTCTGCTCAGGTCCTCCTCCGGCAGCCGCAAGTTTGCAGAGTAAAACACAGCAGAACAACTGTTGCTTCAAAACCATCCAAACACACGAAGCGTTAGTGTGCTTATTTATTTATCAGTCCTTTATTGCAGCAGAATATTTACAGCTCAGCATTTCTCAGATTCTCCTGGGCTGCTAGCAGCCATGGCCACCGTCTCCCTCGAGAAACAGGGACGGAACAGTGAGAAACAACTCCTCCCTCTTTCTGAGTCACGCGACAGGAATTGAGGGACGTCACACAGAACTCTTTAACCCTGTGAGTTCTGAAAGCACTAACAGTCTCTGCTCCATCTCAATATGCCTTGACAATGGCACAAGCTGACTTCATAACCTGAAAAGCCACTCCAAATCAACCCTAGTTGCCTGGTTATTTGGGGTACACAAACAGCCTCTCCTGCTAATCACAGTCCTCAGGGACTGGGCAGAGACAGAGGTCACCTGGAAGGAGCAATCAGCAGTGACTTGAAAGCAGATGCCTGGACCATAGTTGAAGTATGACAAGGGAATGAAGCAGTAAGGCAGGAAGGTGGCCAGATACATGAACTTCAGTATTATGGAC
The DNA here is from genome assembly GCF_964234715.1 of Podarcis melisellensis. Classification (NCBI taxonomy): domain Eukaryota; kingdom Metazoa; phylum Chordata; class Lepidosauria; order Squamata; family Lacertidae; genus Podarcis; species Podarcis melisellensis. The sequence continues at coordinate 27,039,486 of NC_138530.1, read as the reverse complement.
AGCTCCTTATTGGGGGAAAACCACCCCCCTGTTCTGCAAATCTCTGGAGAAGAACATAGATAGGTCTGGGTATGTCAAAATACCATTCCCTTAAAGGTAAAGGTAAAGGGACCCCTGACCATTAGGTCCAGTCACGGACAACTCTGGGGTTGCGGCGCTCATCTCGCTTTACTGGCCGAGGGAGCGGGCATACAGCTTCCGGGTCATGTGGCCAGTATCACTAAGCCTCTTCTGGTGAACCAGAGCAGCACACAGAAACGCCATTCACCTTCCCGGCAGAGTGCTACCTATTTATCTACTTGCACTTCGTGCTTTCAAACTGCTAGGTTGGCAGGAGCAGGGACTGAGCAACAGGAGCTCACCCCGTCACGGGGATTCAAACCGCCAACCTTCTGATCGGCCAGCCCTAGGCTCTGTGGTTTAACCCACAGCTGGCCTTTAATCTAGTACACCTCTGGAGTTCTGTCATCTCCTGGAGAGTCTATTGTTGTCTCAGTCAAGAGAGAATAAATGAATATGGAGTCTTGGGCAATTGAAAGCTTGTCCCTTCAGATAACTCAGATGATCTGCTCTACTAGTGCCTGACTCACGATGATTGGGGGGCTCTTCTTCTGCACTGGAGTCCATAATCTGCTGTCCCTAAAAGAGGCTATTTCCTATCTATGGGGGCCATGTTACCAGGAGCTCCTGGAGCTCCAACTTAGCAGGTAGTTGTACCCACCCTGTGGATTCCCCTCGGGCCAGATGCCATAGAGATAAACAATTATGTGATTTTTGGGAGACACGTGAAGGCAGCCCTGTTTCAGGAAGCTGTTAATGTTTGATATTGTGTCGTGTTCTTTTCCACTCTGTTGGAAGCTGCCCAAAGTGGCTGGGGCAACCCAGTCAGAGGGATGGGGTACCAGAAATATATTAGTAAATGGCATGTGCAATGGCTGCAGTTCATTTGTTCACCATTGCAGGTGAACTGCATTTTGCAACCTCAGCATAGGTAAAAAAGGTAAAGGGACCCCTGACCATTAGGTCCAGTCGTGACCGACTCTGGGGTTGCGGTGCTCATCTCACTTTATTGGCCAATGGAGCCAGCATACAACTTCCGGGTCATGTGGCCAGCATGACTAAGCTGCTTCTGGCGAACCAGAGCAGCACACGGAAATGCCGTTTACCTTCCAGCCAGAGTGGTACCTATTTATCTACTTGCACTTCGTGCTTTCAAACTGCTAGGTGGGCAGGAGCAGGGACTGAGCAACGGGAGCTCACCCCATCGCGGGGATTCGAACCGCCAACCTTCTGATCGGCAAGTCCTAGGCTCTGTGGTTTAACCCACAGCACACAAACTATAACAACATCAACAACCCTGGACTGACCCCCACTCACCCAGAATAGCTCTTTGATAAATCTGGAGGGGAAGGAGAATAAACTGTTTTTCCAGTGAAGACTTGCTTGAGCATCAATGTCTTACTCAGTTTGCTTTTGTGTGTTCCTGTCAACATGGGAACTAGGTAACTAAGGATTATCTGCTCCCATATGAATCTTTTTTTAAAAAGTAATATTTATTGAAATTTCAAAAAATTACAAAAATAAGAAAAAGATAATAAAACAAAAAATACTAAATACTAAAAAGTAAAAACAATTAAAAACAAATCAATTTTTCCATAGCTTATCTTTCATTTACTTGTTTCCTTGACCTCCTCACACCTCCCTTTTTCGTATTCTAGTTCAGTTAGTTAATTCAGCAAATCCTTTCCATCTTTTTTTTTTAATCATTTATCTTAATATATTGTAACTTTACATTCTCACCTGTTAACAACCCATTTTTACATACTCCTTTATAACATTACTGCTAAAACCACATAATTTCATTCCAGCATCCTTCTAACATTCTGCTCCCATATGAATCTGTCCAATAACCAATATCTTCTTTTGATACCTTTTGTCTTGAGTCCAAACTTCAGAAGTCAGACATGTGGCAACTGGAGAAAGTTTTCTGTACCCTAGAAGCAAAATACCTTTCCAAGTGACATTTGTCTGGCACCCATTCTGAATTGTTTTAGGTGACAGGTTAAAATTATTTGATGTAATGAATTTCAGTGCTGCTTTTGAGATATTCATTGTTGTTACATTGATCTGTGCTGTGTTCTGTTGGTTTAGTGAGATTGTAACTAGTAATTGTATTGTATTGCATTTTATTGTATTTAATAATTGTATTGTATTGTATAATTGTACAATACAATACAATGCAATTATACAATACTGTATAATTGTATTGTATTTTAATGAAGTTGGGTGATATCAAATGTTATTCATACATGGTTGGCTATCACCCAGGGGCATTAAAGAAGTTACAATTTTTTAAAAATGTAAAGGCTATGTATAAATTCATTGAATAAAAAATGCAATAGCCTTCAGGATATCACATGCAGAATTACTGAAAATTCACCACTACTACCCCTTCTTAACACAAAGCATTTTTTGGCATTTTAGATGTGCTCACTCTCATGTGCAATTCACCTCTCATTGAAATCAATGACAAAGTTCTCAGGGCTGAACTACTAATGATATCAAAATGGATAAACTGAAGTGTGGGAGTGGTGCTATAAGAATTTTAAAGCATACAGCATTGCATTTCTCTAACAGTAAAATGTAAAATGTTTGAAAACATTGTTCTCATTATTCTTAAAAAAGCTATTTTTAAAAAAGACATTTGGGTTATTTCCCTTCAGACTTGTTTGTGAGATTAATATAGTATTGGTGGCTGATCTCACATATGAAACAGACATCAAAGAGCAGAAGTTAATATATGTCTAAATGTTCAATATCCTTCATCAAAGAGCATAAGGTTTAAGGTTCCAGCTACACAATACACACTATTACGAAATACCAAAAGACAGAATATGTCTTACATTTGGCAAGTTTCTATTTCTTTCTATATATAAGAACCTTTGAATAGAAATTCATATTCAGGAGTTAATATATTGTATATAATATATAAACACACACACACACACATATATTCAACCCCTCTGCCTGCACCAGAACCCAGAGTTGCAAAAAAGCAAAACCCTGCTTCGTGACCCCCCTGGCTGGATTGTGTCTGTGAACTCTGATAACACTTAGCTAGACAATAAGGAGTGTCTGCAGAAAGTAGCATACTGTATAAGGGCCAATTTTGCATGTGTTGCTCTGCCTACTTTATGGTCCCAACACCTAAAAAAGATTGTCCACAAGGGAACGTGGCCCTCAAACAGACCAAGTTTTCCTACTTCTGACTTAAGATAATAACATCCTTGTCAATGATAATAATGAATGAAGTCCAATCTCCATGCTACTTACTTTACAGTATTACAAAACAGAGGACTACATGATTTGAAAACTGCATATTAAGGAAATGAGGCACTCCACTGCCTCTGAAATTGAGCTTCATCAGAAATCTCATTCCAGCTAATTAGGCTTCTTGATCTTAGCATATTTTTGATAGGCAATTGAGTGATCAATGTGTGTTGTACAGCCCTTGATTGCCCAGGAAAATGAACTACAAGGGACAACGCCTATTGAAACAAACCAATGGGCCACAATATCAAAAGAGCAAATTGGTGCTTGAGTAATTGAATAGTATAATAAAGGACATGAAACCCCTGAGAGGGAGTAATGCTAAAAATGAATGCTAGAGCCATGAGGCTGCCATAACATATGGACTACATTCGTCTTGTTTAGTAACAGTCTTACAAGCAATAAATGCTCTATTATATATCCATTTGCTTCTTTCTTCTGCACTTGTGAACCTAAGGAAGATTATATTGTTTCTCAGACTTCTGATAAGCAAGGCACACTTTTTCTGTTTTGAGATGGAAAGCACAATTCACTGTTACACCTAGGGTGGTTTACTTTTACAAGGTGTAAATATTACCCATCCTTAGAGGAGCCTACACTATGATTGGAAGCAAGCAAGCTAAAGCTAAAAATTTGTGACAGGCAGCTTCCTCTGAGGACCGGATAATTGAGGTGCATTTCTCCTTTAGGAGTGATTGAACAGTCCAGTCACAGTGGATATGAAGACTTAATAGAATTATATGTGCCGTGTAGAGGTTGACTGAAAGGAGACCATGCCAGAGCAATGAATCATGAAGATAAACAACAGGTGTCCTCTTGTGTTTCTACATGATTCCCGACTTCCCAGCCAAACCTTAGCCTTTTATCTCTCAGTGATTTCCATAGGCAAGAGTTCATTCTTCCACAGAAATTTATTGGTGCTTAAAATCCTACAAACATTTGCTTGTCCCTTCATAGGGAAAAGAGTCCACTGCGTATGTCTGGCCACAGCTGCTTCAGGGTTGCTATCTTTCTCTCTGTGTGCAATTTCTTGCTTTTATTCAAAGACATAGGTGAGAGTGGCAAGACGCTTGGTTTTCAGAAGGAAACAGAGCTGACCTAACTGTTAAAAGCCCTTCTCCACATACACAATGGTCACCACCAGTTTCCTAAGTAGCAAAGCTGGGTCCAGGAGTACCCAAGAGTGAACTCCTCTTCTGGCAGTGCTGATACCTGCAATAGCTTTACAGCAAAGGAAAATAATCTCAGAACAACACAGCCAATCCAGTCGTGTGCTTCCTTAGCAAAAATCGCACCACTTTGCTTGGCTGCTCCACCATCCCTTCTTGGTTAACTGACTTCTTGATAGCAGAATTTAACCCTTAAGTCACACATGGAATGATCTCAGCTGTTGCACTTCCAACATGATTGTTCCCAGCAACTTCACTGCTACACACTGTTGCCAAGCTCCCTGTCTTGTTTTCTTCCTTCTCTACATTCATCCAAGTCACCTTTTGCTTCTAGCTACAAGAAACTAAAGAACACAGGGCTGCTCTCATGAAGACTATGATGATGTTTGCAAGCTACTTGGACTTGGGACCAGCAATATTTAATAGTATTGAAGGATAAAGAATCGACTCCCCTTTCACCAAAAGCGAAAGTAAATTCTTCAGTGACTGCCAAACACAATTGCAACAAAGAATCCTATATTGGCAGGGCACATAGGAAATATGTATAAAAAGAGCTTGTTTTATGTGCTGTCTGGGAGCTTGCAAGGCAGAAAAGCTTCTGCCTACAAAAGAATACAAATGCTCCAACAAAATAAATCAAAATACTTTTATGTAATTTCCTTCTTTTTTAAAAAAAATTCCTCCAAGGTAGCATGTTAATGCAATGCATTAGAGCTTCCCGGCAAAATCATAGAATTTACTCTGTACTTACTGCCAACAATAGTTCCAAAACCATTGTGATGAATGGGTTCGTTTATTGCAAGTGCTAGTGTTCTGGATTAAAAGAATGCCAAATGGGTCTAGGCATTTCAAGAGGAAATAGATAAATATGATTTACAGCAGAAAGTTTGCTGTGGTACCTTAACTTCATAAAATCGGAATAAAAGGGGGAGGGAGTCCACATGAAAGCCATTATGTAACAGTATCTTGCTTTAGTCAAGGAAACATGAACTAAAGCACAATATGCTTTTCATTTCTGTAGAAACAGTGAATACACTTGTTTAGACTGCAAAAGTGAGAAAGATAATGATGTGAAAACACATTTGTTACAGTTGCTGAACGAACTAGGTTTGGCACAGTTTTGTGTTATAGTCCCTTCTCAAGTACTAGTGCACTGAGTAGACAAAAGAAAAGTACTGTAATTGAAGCACTTAATGTACCTAAACACATTATTTCCTTTTTAATGGTCAGAGCACACATTTAACTGACTAAGGATATTAATCAACACAGGGCTGGTTTACATTTATCTCCATTCTGGACAGCACAGTTTTTAGACTGTATGTCCTTTGGGGTAGAAGTTCTTGTTTAAATTATCTATGCAGCCATGTACACTGATGGCACTATATAAATAAATGTTTACAACAACAACAACAGTAAGAACTACTTATCACATGGATCACTACTATCACACTGTGAGTTTCTATGCCAAGAACAGGGAACCTCTGACAGAAAGCACTCAACATGGTACCCCATTCCAAGCAGCTGCCCATGTTAAGTGTAACTTTTGGTCCAGCAACAATTAATGCCATGCTATGTCTTATTCAACAATGACCATAGAAGGAAAAATAGCTGTACATAGGGGCCTTAAAGGAAAGGGGCAATAATTTAGGAGTGTAAGAATCCAGTTGGATCAGATGAGAGAGAGGTGGTGGCCAAAGTCTTTTTTCTATGCCAAAGAGAGAGAGGTGGTGGCCAAAGTGTATTTTTTCTATGCCAAAGTGTCACTTTTGGAAAAAAGACAGCTTGTGAGTATTATGTTAGAGCTTTATTAAAAAATATGTATAATAATATTAGAACTCATGCACCACCCAATGAAGTTGGTTGACAGCATATTTAAGCTGGATGAATACATAATTAATTTATGGAATTGAATACAGTTCTGGGGGACAGGTCTGTTGATGGGTATTAGCCTGCAGGCTAATGGAATAAATGGAAATTTGCCTCTGAATGCCAGTTGCTGGGAGGTAAACAATGAGAGAGGGTTTCCCAGAAGCATCTGCTTGGCCACTGTTGAAACACAATGCTAGAGTAGAGTAGATATCCAGCAGGGTTTTGCTCAAGTTCTTTCTTATATCCATCTACTTCTGAATCCTTTTCTAAAAACTAGCCAAACAGATGCTTCCAGGAACTCCACCACAAGCCATTCATGAAAGCAACACCCCCTCCTTGTTGTTTGTTCCCAGCATATGTTATTCAGCAATGTTATTTAGTTAAATAGCATTTAAAGGGCAAAACATTTAACCTAATGCAAACACGTACAGACAATCTAGTTTATGTGATTCACTTGTCTCTCTTTTTTTTCTGCCTTAGTATAGCTTACTACTCATGAGGTGGGGCATGTGGACACCATGCGACCAGATGAAATCTTGATCAATTTCCATTCCAGGATACAATACTCTCAAAGCATGATGACACAGATTTGAGAGTAAAAACCTGATAGGGGGCATTGCCAGATTATCAGAGGCCAGGTTAAGGAATTAAGACAGAAAGAGCAATCTGGAACTGAAAGCAGGTAAGTGGTGCAAAAGGAGTAGGCTAGCCTAAAAGTGGATTGTATCTAAAGTAGGACTAAGTTCCATCAGCACAACGATCTACACTTGCACAACATGACTTTTCCACATCTCCTCCCTCTTTGCCCCCCAATCTGTTCTGGGGTCCCCCCATCCTCTGGAGAAGATTTGGGGAGACAACATTCCATTGCAGAAGTATAAATCCTTCTGTTAATGGATTAAGGGCACCAGATGTTGCCCAGTGTTTCTTCTTAATAGTGAGAATGAAATACAGTAGTATCCAAATAGCTTTTAAGAATGTCTCATAGGGAATCTGGCACAGAGCCTTCTTGGTAGTGGTGCCCACCCTGTGGAATGCCCTCCCACCAGATGTTAAGGAGACGAGTACTGTAATTATATAACATTTAGGAAACATCAGAAGGCAGACCTATATAGGGAAGCTTTTTAAGGTTTAATGTTTTATTATGTCTTTATATATGCTGTAGGTCGCCCAGAGTGGCTGGGGCAACCCAGTCAGGTGGGTGCGGTACAAATAATAAATTATTATTCTGCTTCAATAGATGGTATTATGAGAGGAAGACAAACCTATCTCTGTCCACTTTCTCCATACATACATAATTGTATGCCCCCCTGGATTGCCTTTTAAAATAAAAAAAGTCCCAAAAACTGTAACCATATAACTCTTTACAACAGGTGCCCTTTTAAGGAACTCCAATTAATTTTATAACAGAAGCACAGGACAGGAAGATTTGTCCTAGTATCTTGAGACAAAGTGACAGGAACACAAGAGTTTAACACCCCTGAGCCATATGTCAGGGCCCAGATTCACAGCCTTTCTCCCTAGCAGTTATACTATGCTTTTGTCTACTAGAAAAATATCTTCATATTACTGTGCCATTACGAGCTGGATGCAAGGTTTTCCTGGGAATAAATGGATGTGAAATGCTGAAGTGCCCTCATACCAGACCTTCCTGATCAGGTAGCACTACTGAACATAGAAGGCATGTAGAGGATTGCAGACCCAATATGTCTTCTATAACAAATGATTGATTGCATTTTGTTTTGGGGAAATAATAATAATAATAATAATAATAATAATAATATATGTATACCCTGCCCATAAATAATAATAATAATTTATGTATACCCACCCCTCTCTGGGTGGTTTCCAGCAGAATATTAAAATACAATGATTCATCCAGTATTAAAAGCTTCCCTAAACAGGGCTGCCTTCAGATGTCTTCTAAAAGTCCGATAGTTGTTTATTTCTTATGGGAGGGCGTTCCACAGGGTGAGCACCACTACTGAGAAGCCCCTTTGCCTGGTTCCCTGTAACTTCGCTTCTCGCAGTGAGGGAACTGCCAGAAGGCCCTTGGCACTGGACCTCAGTGTTGGGGGTGGAGACGCTCCTTCAGGTATACTGGACTGAGGCCATTTAGGGCTTTAAAGGTCAGCACCAACACTTTGAATTGTGCCCGGAAAGTACAAATGAGCAGAAATCCCGAGCAGAAAATATCCTGAATGTGTTTCTCTTTTTGTAAAACATGATTTGTTCATACAATCTATATACGAATAAAATATTTTCTTATCCAACGCCCAAGAAAACTCCAATGACATTTTAATTAAAATAATTTATAGCCACACTATCACCAACAGATGCACATTATCACGTCAAAAAAATAAATTAAAAAAATACACCTGCAGTGAAACCAATATATTTGCCTACAACTGACTATCCATGCCTCAAAATGATAACAGATGAAGACACGTCAGAAGATGGATTAATGGTCCATAAATGTGGGCCAATGTTTACATTATAGGAAATACATACTTTCACAAATCGCTAATCTTAATATTTGGTATAACCTTTCAGAAATTTACATGCTGAGAACCTCAAAGGACCAATAATTCTGGGAATCTACCATGCTGCAATCACTACAACCTCTTTGCATTTCATTGATAAGTGGAAAATATAACTCGCAACTGAACCTTTGGGTCCTATCACATTCGCTCTGTTTTTCTGTCTAACTGTTCTAGTATATGTGCTGCTGAAGTGAGCATGTCTTTCTAACTGTTCGGCTGAAAATATTATCACTTGGTTAAAAGTAGAGAGAATTAAAAAGCAATACAGTGCATTGAGCAGCTATGTCTTTACTTGCTGACAGCTATTGCTTGATTCAGTTATGCAGTAACAAAACACTCCAATTAAAGGAGCAGAAATTGGGGGAGTGTGTATAAAAATCTTTAAGAATTGTCCAAGTGTTGTAAATTACATCCTACTGCTGAGTACTAATGTCGTCGTCAGCACTCCTAGCCATGAACTTGGCTTTTGAATGCTGACGGATTGTAGCCAAAATGGGACCATTAAACAACCAGAGGCGGTTATCAGCACATCTGCAGGAACACTGAGATTTGCAGAAGTAAAAAAGAAATAATTTTTAAAAGCCTAAGGGGGCAACCCTCTCACAAGCAAGGACTGAGCAGGCTTAGTAGCCATGGAATGTAGAGTAACAATTGGAAAAGAAAAACTGGGGAAAGTGAAATAGCTCTCGGGGACCCTAAACAGGAGAACTTATTTTAGAGGAAAGGATTCTACATGTCCTGCTGGTCATGTATGAATAGCAAACTCAGGTGGGTGAGTGCTTATTAGTTTGGAAGAGGAAGAGAGCCACACATTTCTACATACCCAGAGGACTCGTTAAGTGCATAGAAGTACACTGGTTTGTAAATGAAAAACAGAATGTAAATTAAACCCTCAGAATGTGCTGGCAAGGTGCTGTCAGCTAACAGGACATGTAGAACACTGAGGTTTCAGTTGGAGCATGGAAGAAGATCAGAGGTGAGGTGTGTATGAGAGAGAAAACAGGGTCTCACCTTCTCAAAACATCTATCAGCTTATAATAAACATCCTGGGAGGGGGATAGTGTACCTGGGAATGTGTGCCATGAAGTTAAAAGTAAATCAGCTCCCTGCATTATACAGGGACATTTCAAGAGGAAGAAAAGTTCATTTTCCCCCTTTCTCAGTTCCCAGAATCCATCTCTACATGACTACATAGCTGTGAGATGCTCTGGTTCATGCTAGCACAGAGAAGGGTGATATTAGGGATGGGGAAAGTTTAAAATGTCACCTTTCTCTTCTACCCTCTTGAACCCTTAAGAGGTCTGAATACAACTACAACATAAGAGCCCTGTATTACTGCTTTTTCAGTGACTCTCTGAGAAGGTTTACTACTTGTGTTGCCACTTGGGAATTAATGCCAAAGAACAAATTATATCAGGGTGGCAAAAGAGGAGTTTTACT